>NC_091988.1:92222000-92531476 GCF_044704955.1 Pristiophorus japonicus
TCTGTGAGGCTGAGACGTCCTACATCGCTGGAACAAGGCCCATTTTTTTCGGCGATGGCCACCTAGTGGAAAGTCTAGCCCCTCCTGAGATCTTGGTGAATGACGAAACCAAGGGCCCGAAATTCACTGTCCCCGAAGGAACGGCTACCGCAGAGTTTGGGCGGTCGATCGAAAAAATCGATTGGGGAGGGATACTTTTCCCTCCCCGAGCCATATTCAGCTCGGGGGGGTTTCAGTGGCGGTGAAGCCGCTGTAAAGGAAGGTTTCCAGCGGAGAGGAAAGCAGCGTGCGGGCCGCTGGAAAGGGACTACCACAGCGAAATTCACCGAGGAAAAGGTAGGACTTTTCCTGGCAGTGCCCCCGCGAGGTTTTCGATGCGGTGCTTGAACGTGACACCACTGGGGCCCTTTGGGAGGTAAATAGTTTTATTACTTATCATTGTTTTTATTTCATTTTCCAGCATGCATCTGCAGTATTTATCTTTTGATATAGTTTTATTAATTGTTTTGGCTCCATTAAACCTGCTGAGTGCTGCTCAGAGATTTGCACATACCCCTGTACTTTTGTACAACTTTCAGGTCTGACGCTTTATTGGAGGCCTGTGGGCTGCAGGGACCTGCTTGGCAGGGTTCACCCTGAGGATGGGAGGAGTGTTGGGAGGTGACACCTGGTACACCTGCTCAGAAGCAGGTCAGCACGCAGGAGAAGGCATCACCGTCAGCACCGTGCAGACAGGCAGCGGGCAAGGGAGGCAGCAACCATGGTTCGTTCATTCTGCGCCAGACCAGTGTGCCTGCCCTCTTCACTGGCCCGAATCAGGAATGCGGTTGGCTGCTTGGGGACAAGGGATATCCCCTGTCCACTTGGCTGCTCACTCCACTGCGGAACGCCAGGACAGCGCCAGAGCATACAATGACGCTCATTGTGCCACCAGGTGCATCATTGAGCAGTGCATAAGCATTCTTAAGCAGAGGTTCCAGTGCCTGGACCGCTCTGGTGGCACCTTGCAGTATTCTCCTCAACGGGTCTCCATCATTGTCGTGGTCTGCTGCATGTTACACAACCTGGCCATCATGAGGGGACAGCTGCTGGTGGTCGAGCCAGCAGTACCACCTGAGGAGGAGGAGGAGGAGGATCCCCTTTGCCCCAGAGCTAGGAGGCGTTGACCCATCGCCACCCTGAAAGGGTCGGGTGCAGACTGGCCAGCACTCTCCTGGGAGGGTGCGTCCTCACATATATGGAGGTGCCTGACACCTCGTCTGCAATCTCCCTCCATGCATTATATACTGGTGGTCTGCCAGGTCTCCCCATGTCAAGAAACAGGCTCGACTTTCCACTTCACATCGCCCATCTATGGCCCATAACGGACCTCTATCGCCCATTTTGAGCAAAAAGTGGAAACTAAACCCAAAACATCGCCGGAAAAACAGGTGCCTAAGTTTCCACTTTGATCGCTGAGATGATCGGCCAAATGATCACCCACACAAGGCCCATCCCAAGTTTCGGCACCTAGCATGCACTTCGCTGGGCCGATGCAAGGCCCAAAAGAGTGCTGAGAAATAGTTGCTTTTACTGGGCTTAAGAGAAGGAAATGAGCACTACGGACACCATTTTGAAGTTTGGAGGAAGGGTGGAAGATTAGTTGTGAGTTATTTAGAGAGTTAATTTAAAGATAATTGTACTCAGAATATTGGAACAGGGAATATAAAGAGATATTTTTGGTAAATAGGTTTTATATATTGAAATTTTTTTGTAAATAATTTATTTGCTGATATTGTTGGGGCCTGTCAAACTGGCTGATATATAGCGTAGAGAGTGCAGAGTACAGTGATTAGAGAGTATAGAGTAGAGAGATTATCAAAATTAGTGAAAGTAATTATTGATAGTAATATGGGCCCATGCTTTCCCTGTCTTTAATTGCAACTGCTCACACACTGGTTACTGAAAGGATCAATCGAAGAGGTGGCACAGTAATGCGTAAACGTAGATGAAGGCAGAGGAGGAGACTGTACAGCCAACGAAGGTACTTGGAAAAGCAATCTTACCTGAACTTGTTGAAAATGATTGTCTTAGGAGGCTGCAATTTCGGAAGGAGGTCATCGAGGAGGCGGGAGCTCGGAGCAGCGAGAGTCCGGGGTCGGCGAGAGGCCTATAAAGGCCAGCGGGAGCTCGGAGCAGTCAGTCGAGGAGGCGGGAGCTCGGAGCAGCGCGAGTCCGGGGTCGGCGAGAGGCCTATAAAGGCCAGCGGGAGCTCGGAGCAGTCAGTCGAGGAGGCGGGAGCTCGGAGCAGCGCGAGTCCGGGGTCGGCGAGAGGCGTACCGGTGCAGCTACAGGGAGAAGGCAAAAAAAAACAAAGGTGACGTCACAGCCTAGGCGGTAAGTGATTGGCTGGTGATTGGTGAGTAGTTTTTCTTTTTCTTCTTATATTAGTCAGTAACTTTTAACATTGTTATTACCAGTTTAAGTGTATCTAAGGGTTAAGACATGGCAGGAGAGCTCGGTCGGGTGTTATGCTCCTCCTGTACCATGTGGGAACTCAGGGACGCTTCCGGTGTCCCTGACGACTATGTGTGCGGGAAGTGTATCCGCCTCCAGCTCCTGACGGTCCGCGTTACGGAATTGGAGCTGAAGGTGGATTCACTCTGGAGCATCCACGATGCTGAGAATGACGTGAGTATCACGTGTAGTGAGTTGGTCTTACCGCAGGGAAAGGGTCCACAGCCAGATAGGGAATGGAAGACCAGCAGGAAGAGTAGAGCAAGGAAGGTAGTGCAGGGGTCCCCTGCGGTCATCCCCCTGCAAAACAGATACACCGCTTTGGGTACTGTTGAGGGGAATGACTCATCAGGGGAGGGCAGCAGCAGCCAAGTTCATGGCACCGTGGCTGGCTCTGCTGCACAGGAGGGCAAGAAAAAGAGTGGGAGAGCGATAGTGATAGGGGATTCAATTGTGAGGGGAATAGATAGGCGTTTCTGCGGCCGCAACCGAGACTCCAGGATGGTATGTTGCCTCCCTGGTGCAAGGGTCAAGGATGTCTCGGAGCGGGTGCAGGACATTCTGAAATGGGAGGGAGAACAGCCAGTTGTCGTGGTGCACATTGGTACCAACGACATAGGCAAAAAAAGGGATGAGGTCCTACGAAACGAATTTAAGGAGCTAGGAGCTAAATTAAAAAGTAGGACCTCAAAAGTAGTAATCTCGGGATTGCTACCAGTGCCACGTGATAGTCAGAGTAGGAATCGCAGGATAGCGCAGATGAATACGTGGCTTGAGCAGTGGTGCAGCAGGGAGGGATTCAAATTCCTGGGGCATTGGGACCGGTTCTGGGGGAGGTGGGACCAGTACAAACCGGACGGTCTGCACCTGGGCAGGACTGGAACCAATGTCCTCGGGGGAGTGTTTGCTAGTGCTGTTGGGGAGGATTTAAACTAATATGGCAGGGGGATGGGAACCAATGCAGGGAGACAGAGGGAAACAAAAAGGAGCCAAAAGCAAAAGACAGAAAGGAGATGAGGAAAAGTGTAGGGCAGAGAAACCCAAGGCAAAGAACAAAAAGGGCCACTGTACAGCAAAATTCTAAAAGGACAAAGGGTGTTAATAAAACAAGCCTGAAGGCTTTGTGTCTTAATGCAAGGAGTATCCGCAATAAGGTGGATGAATTAATTGTGCAAATAGATGTTAACAAATATGATGTGATTGGGATTACGGAGACGTGGCTCCAGGATGATCAGGGCTGGGAACTCAACATTCAGGGGTATTCAACATTCAGGAAGGATAGAATAAAAGGAAAAGGAGGTGGGGTAGCATTGCTGGTTAAAGAGGAGATTAATGCAATAGTTAGGAAAGACATTAGCTTGGATGATGTGGAATCTATATGGGTAGAGCTGCAGAACACCAAAGGGCAAAAAACGTTAGTAGGAGTTGTGTACAGACCTCCAAACAGTAATAGGGATGTTGGGGAGGGCATCAAACAGGAAATTAGGGGTGCATGCAATAAAGGTGTAGCAGTTATAATGGGTGACTTTAATATGCACATAGATTGGGCTAGCCAAACTGGAAGCAATACGGTGGAGGAGGATTTCCTGGAGTGCATAAGGGATGGTTTTCTAGACCAATATGTTGAGGAACCAACTAGGGGGGAGGCCATCTTGGACTGGGTGTTGTGTAATGAGAGAGGATTAATTAGCAATCTCATTGTGCGAGGCCCCTTGGGGAAGAGTGACCATAATATGGTGGAATTCTGCATTAGGATGGAGAATGAAACAGTAAATTCAGAGACCATGGTCCAGAACTTAAAGAAGGGTAACTTTGAAGGTATGAGGCGAGAATTGGCTAGGATAGATTGGCGAATGATACTTAGGGGGTTGACTGTGGATGGGCAATGGCAGACATTTAGAGACCGCATGGATGAAGTACAACAATTGTACATTCCTGTCTGGCGTAAAAATAAAAAGGGGAAGGTGGCTCAACCGTGGCTATCTAGGGAAATCAGGGATAGTATTAAAGCCAAGGAAGTGGCATACAAATTGGCCAGAAATAGCAGCGAACCTGGGGACTGGGAGAAATTTAGAACTCAGCAGAGGAGGACAAAGGGTTTGATTAGGACAGGGAAAATGGAGTACGAGAAGAAGCTTGCAGGGAACATTAAGGCGGATTGCAAAAGTTTCTATAGGTATGTAAAGAGAAAAAGGTTGGTGAAGACAAACGTAGGTCCCCTGCAGTCAGAATCAGGGGAAGTCATAACGGGGAACAAAGAAATGGCGGATCAATTGAACAAGTACTTTGGTTCGGTATTCACTAAGGAGGATACAAACAACCTTCCGGATATAAAAGGGGTCAGAGGGTCTAGTAAGGAAGAGGAACTGAGGGAAATCTTTATTAGTCGGGAAATTGTGTTGGGGAAATTGATGGGATTGAAGGCAGATAAATCCCCAGGGCCTGATGGCCTGCATCCTAGAGTACTTAAGGAGGTGGCCTTGGAAATAGCGGATGCATTGACAGTCATTTTCCAACATTCCATTGACTCTGGATCAGTTCCTATGGAGTGGAGGGTAGCCAATGTAACCCCACTTTTTAAAAAAGGAGGGAGAGAGAAAACAGGGAATTATAGACCGGTCAGCCTGACCTCAGTAGTGGGTAAAATGATGGAATCAATTATTAAGGATGTCATAGCAGTGCATCTGGAAAATGGTGACATGATAGGTCCAAGTCAGCATGGATTTGTGAAAGGGAAATCATGCTTGACAAATCTTCTGGAATTTTTTGAGGATGTTTCCAGTAAAGTGGACAAAGGAGAACCAGTTGATGTGGTATATTTGGACTTTCAGAAGGCTTTCGACAAGGTCCCACACAAGAGATTAATGTGCAAAGTTAAAGCACATGGGATTGGGGGTAGTGTGCTGACGTGGATTGAGAACTGGTTGTCAGACAGGAAGCAAAGAGTAGGAGTAAACGGGTACTTTTCAGAATGGCAGGCAGTGACTAGTGGAGTGCCGCAAGGTTCTGTGCTGGGGCCCCAGCTGTTTACATTGTACATTAATGATTTAGACGAGGGGATTAAATGCAGTATCTCCAAATTTGCGGATGATACTAAGTTGGGTGGCAGTGTGAGCTGCGAGGAGGATGCTATTAGGCTGCAGAGTGACTTGGATAGGTTAGGTGAGTGGGCAAATGCATGGCAGATGAAGTATAATGTGGATAAATGTGAGGTTATCCACTTTGGTGGTAAAAACAGAGAGACAGACTATTATCTGAATGGTGACAGATTAGGAAAAGGGAAGGTGCAACGAGACCTGGGTGTCATGGTACAGCAGTCATTGAAGGTTGGCATGCAGGTACAGCAGGCGGTTAAGAAAGCAAATGGCATGTTGGCCTTCATAGCGAGGGGATTTGAATACAGGGGCAGGGAGGTGTTGCTACAGTTGTACAGGGCCTTGGTGAGGCCACACCTGGAGTATTGTGTACAGTTTTGGTCTCCTAACTTGAGGAAGGACATTCTTGCTATTGAGGGAGTGCAGCGAAGGTTCACCAGACTGATTCCCGGGATGGCGGGACTGACCTATCAAGAAAGATTGGATCAATTGGGCTTGTATTCACTGGAGTTCAGAAGAATGAGAGGGGACCTCATAGAAACGTTTAAAATTCTGACGGGTTTAGACAGGTTAGATGCAGAAAGAATGTTCCCAATGTTGGGGAAGTCCAGAACCAGGGGTCACAGTCTGAGGATAAGGGGTAAGCCATTTAGGACCGAGATGAGGAGAAACTTCTTCACCCAGAGAGTGGTGAACCTGTGGAATTCTCTACCACAGAAAGTAGTTGAGGCCAATTCACTAAATATATTCAAAAGGGAGTTAGATGAAGTCCTTACTACTCGGGGGATCAAGGGTTATGGCGAGAAAGCAGGAAGGGGGTACTGAAGTTTCATGTTCAGCCATGAACTCATTGAATGGCGGTGCAGGCTAGAAGGGCTGAATGGCCTGCTCCTGCACCTATTTTCTATGTTTCTATGTTTCTATGTCAGCTCATCAAGGGTGATCTGCAGCCTTCCAGCACCATCAGAACCATACTGTCCGTTGAGGTGAAGGTTACAGCTGCCCTAGCCTTCTATGCATCGTGATCTTTTCAGGCTTCAACTGGCGACATTTGTCATATCTCTCAGCACACTACACATTGCTGCATTCGACAGGTGACTGAAGCCCTTTACGCTTGCAGGATGCACTTTATAAGCTTCCCTATGACCAGGGAGGCACAGACTGAGAGGGCTTTGGGTTTCTCGAGAATAGCAGACTTCCCCAAGGTGCAGGGAGCAATAGGCTGCATGCACATTGCCCTGAATGCACCCTTAAAGAATGTGGAGGTGTTTCGTAACTTGAGGATTGGTGCAGAAGGGAGGGATTCAAATTCCTGGGACATTGGAACCGGTTCTGGGGTAGGTGGGACCAGTATAAACCAGACGGTCTGCACTTGGGCAGGACCAGAACCAATGTCCTAGGGGGAGTGTTTGCTAGTGCTGTTGGGGAGGAGTTAAACTAATATGGCAGGGGGATGGGAACCTATGCAGGGAGGCGGAGGGAAATAAAAAGGAGACAGAGGCAAAAGATAGAAAGGAGAATAGTAAAAGTGGAGGGCAGAGAAACCCAAGGCAAAAAATAAAGAGGGCCACATTACAGCAAAATTCTAAAGGGTCAAAGTGTGTTAAAAAGACAAGCCTGAAGGCTCTGTGCCTCAATGCGAGGAGTATTCGGAATAAGGTGGACGAATTAACTGCACAGATAGTAGTTAATGGATATGATGTAATTTGCATCACAGAGACATGGCTCCAGGGTGACCAAGGCTGGGAACTCAACATCCAGGGGTATTCAACATTTAGGAAGGATAGACAAAAAGGAAAAGGAGGCGGGGCGGCGTTACTGGTTCAAGAGGAAATTAATGCAATAGTAAGGAAGGACATTGGCTTGGATGATGTGGAATCGGTATGGGTGGAGCTACGGAATACCAAAGGGCAGAAAACACTGGTGGGAGTTGTGTACAAACCACCAAACAGTAGTAGTGAGGTTGGAGACAGCATCAAACAAGAAATAAGGGATGTGTGAAAAATAGGTACAAGAGTTATGATGGGCGACTTTAATTTACATATAGATTGGGCTAATCAAGCTAGTAGCAATGCGGTGGAGGAGGATTTCCTGGAGTGTATTAGGGATGGTTTTCTTGACCAATATATCGAGGAACCAACTAGAGAGCTGGCCATCCAAGACTGGGTGATGTGTAATGAGAAGGAACTAATTAGCAATCTTGTTGTGCGAGGCCCCTTGGGGAAGAGTGACCATACTAAGGTAGAATTCTTTATTAAGATGGAGAGTGAAACAGTTAATTCAGAAACTAGGGTCCTGAACTTAAGGAAAGCTAACTTCGACGGCTTGAGGCGTGAATTGGCTAGAATAGACTGGCGAATGATACTTAAACGGTTGATGGTGGATAGGCAATGGAAAACATTTATAGATCACATGGATGAACTTCAACAATTGTACATCCCTGTCTGGAGTAAAAATAAAACAGGGAAGATGGCTCAACTGTGGCTAACAAGGGAAATTAAGGATCGTGTTAGATCCAAGGAAGAGGCAAAAAAAAGCAGCAAACCTGAGGATTGGCAGAAATTTAGAATTCAGCAGAGGAGGCAAAGGGTTTGATTAGGAGGAGGAAAATAGAGTACGAGAGGAAGCTTGCCGGGAACATAAAAACTGACTGCAAAAGCTTCTATAGATATGTGAAGAGAAAAAGATTAGTGAAGACAAATGTAGGTCCCTTGCAGTCGACTCAGGTGAATTTATAATGGGGAACAAAGAAATGGCAGACCAATTGAACAAATACTTTGGTTCTGTCTTCACGAAGGAAGACACAAATAACCTTCCGGATGTACTAGGGGACCAAGGGTCTAGAGAGAAGGAGGAACTGAAGGATATCCTTATTAGGCAGGAAATTGTGTTAGGGAAATTGATGGGATTGAAGGCCAATAAATCCCTGGGGCCTGATTGTCTGCATTCCAGAGTACTTAAGGAAATGGCCCTAGAAATAATGGATGCATTGGTGATCATTTTCCAATAGTCTATCAACTCGAGATCAGTTCCTGTGGACTGGAGAGCAGCTAATGTAACACCACTTTTTAAAAAAGGAGGGAGAGAGAAAACGGGTAATTATAAATCGGTTAGCCTGACATCAGTAGTGGGGAAAATGTTGGAATCAATTATTAAGGATGAAATAGCAGCGCATTTGGAAAGCAGTGACAGGATCGGTCCAAGTCAGCATGGATTTATAAAGGGGAAATCATGCTTGACAAATCTTCTGGAATTTTTTGAGGATGTATCTAGTAGAGTGGACGAGGGAGAACCAGTGGATGTGGTTTATTTTGACTTTCAATCGGCCTCTGACAAGTTGCCACATAAGAGATTGGTGTGCAAAATCAAAGCACAAGGTATTGGGGGTACTGGCGTGGATAGAGAATTGGTTGGCAGACAGGAAGCAGAAGGTCGGAACAAACAGGTCCTTTTCGGAATGGGAGGCAGTGACTAGTGGAGTGCTGCAGGGCTCAGTGCTGGGACCCTAGCTCTTTTCAATATACATCAATGATTTGGATGAAGGAATTGAATGTAATATCTCCAAGTTTGCAGATGACGCTAAACTGGGTGGCGGTGTGAGCTGTGAGGATGATGCTAAGAGGCTGCAGGGTGATTTGGACAGGTTAGGTGAGTGGGCAAATACATGGCAGATGCAGTATATGTGCATAAATGTGAAGTTATCCACTTTGGAGGCAAAAACACGAAGGCAGAATATTATCTGAATGGCGGCAGATTAGGAAAAGGGGAGGTGCAACGAGACCTGGGTGTCATGGTTCATCAGTCATTGAAAGTTGGCATGCAGGCGGTGAAGAAGGCAAATGGTATGTTGGCCTTCATAGCTGGAGGATTTGAATATAGGAGCAGGGATGTCTTACTGCAGTTGTACTGGGCCTTGGTGAGGCCTCACCTAGAATATTGTGTTCAGTTTTGGTCTCCTAATCTGAGGAAGGACATTCTTGCTATTGAGGGAATTCAGCGAAGGTTCACCAGACTGATTCCAGGAATGGCTGGACTGACATATGAGGAGAGACTGGATCAACTGGGCCTTTATTCACTGGAGTTTAGAAGGATGAGAGGGGATCTCACAGAAACATATAAGATTCTGATGGGACGTGACAGGTTAGATGCGGGTAGATTATTCCCGATGTTGGCGAAGTCCAGAACCAGGGGACACAATCTGAGGAGAAGGGGTAGGCCATTTAGGACTGAGAAGAGGAGAAACTTCTTCACTCAGAGAGTTGTTAACCTGTGGAATTCCCTGCCACAGAGAGTTGTTGATGCCAGTTCATTGGATATATTCAAGAGGGAGTTAGATATGGCCCTTACGGCTAAAGGGATCGAGGGGTATGGAGAGAAAGCAGGAAAGGAGTATTGAGGTGCATGATCAGCCATGATCTTATTGAATGGTGGTGCAGGCTCAAAGGGCCGAATGGCCTACTCCTGCACCTATTTTCTATGTTTCTATGTAACAGAAAGTGGTTCCACTCACTAAATGTGCAGCTTGTTGTCGACCACAATCAAACAATTCTGACAGTAAATGCTACATTTCCTGGCAGCATCCATGATGCGCACATCTTTTGTGAAAGTGCTATTTCTGACCTGTTTGTCAATCAGCCAGAAAGTCATGGTTGGATGTTGGGGGATAAAGGATATAGCCTTGCCAGTTGGCTGATGATCCCTTTGCATAATCTCATCACTGAAGCACAGAAACGGTCTAATGAAAGTCACATAGTGACTCGGAACATCGTTGAAAAGACAATTGAAGTCCTAAAGCAGCGCTTCAGATACCTGGATCATTCTGGAGGCAGCCTACAGTACCACCCTGACCAGGTTGGAGAGTTTATTGTGGTGTGTTGCATGCTGTATAACCTAGCTATAAGGCAAGGACAAGTAATGCCAGATCGGGCCCAGAAGGAGGGGAGACAGAAGAACCAGCAGGCGAGAAGGAAGAGGAGGAAGAGGCGGAAGAGGATGCAGGCGAGGACATAGGAGAGCGCAATCAGCCTGGCAATCTAGCACCGGGACCACCACCCACCTCCCAAAGACCAGTAGCCAGGGGCAGTGACACGGCCGCTAAGCTTTTGCGTCAGCGGCTAATTAATGAACAGTTTGCATGAACTATTGTGGTGGATTTTCAAACGTTCAGTTACAGTTATGATTAATCAAAAGTTTCATTTGCGTGGGGTTCTCATTGTTGTCTTGCCTGTACTGGCCTATCATCGGCATTAATGGTTACTTAAGTAAAGTTTAAGGAAAGCACTGCTACAGTAAGAGAATAAACAAATAAGGATGAACAACTGTAAATTTGTTAATTAATGTAACTAAGATAGAAGTCAACAAAAACTTTGTTGAATTCAAAAAGGTTTTTATTCACAAAATATGAAACTAATTTTAATATACTAACACCCTCCCTCCACCCACTACCACCCCCCCCACCGCCCCAACAACTCACCCTTCCCTTCAAATCCCAACTAATTTGTAAAGCCCTGACCCTGCAGTACAGACTCACACGAGGCACATGCTGAAGTCAAGGTCACTCAGGACCTGCACCTTTATTTCACAGCTCTCGAATGCCACACTTGCCTGAGACCTGTCTTTATATACCTGTGTGGAACAGGTATGCAGTGTCTCGTGCAAGTGCACCCCTGGTGGTAAGGTATGCTTGTGGTTACAGGTCATAATTAGTTACAGTCATGTATAGCATGGTAAGATACAGTTGTGTACAGTAATGTGAGATAAATGACATCACCCACCCCCAAGGTCTTATTGTCTTTATAGATTCAGTCTCTCAGGTGGTCTACGCTCTCGCGTGGAGCGTCTTAGTTGTAGTTCAGTTGTTTGGCTTGGTGCCTGTTTTCCTTTCAGTGTGATTGTTGGTATCTCGCCTGGGCTGTCTGTTTCATTCAGAATGATTGTTAGTATCTCGCCTGGGCTGTCTGTTGAGATAGCCCTTTCCTCAGGTTGTTCCCTCTGTCTGTCCACCAGATGTGATGTGAGTTCCACATTGTAGTCTGCCTCTGGTTCTGCAGTGTTGTTGGTGAATCTACTTTTTACTTGGTCGACATGCCTCCGGCAGGTTTGGCCATTGTTCATTTGTACCACCAGTAGCCTGTTTCCTTCCTTGCCTGTTACTGCCCCTGCAAGCTATTTGGGACCTCTGCCATAGATTAGCACAAACACTTTGTCCCCTATCTCATTCCACCTCCCCCTCGAATTTCGGTCATGGTACTAAGTTAGTTTACAGCACTTTGCCTCAACGATTTCATGCATGTCTGGGAGGATTAAGAGAGCCTTGTCTTTAAGGTCCATTTCATTAATAATTGCGCGGGGGGAACCCCAGTCAATGAATGCGGACGAGATCTGTATGCCAGCAGCAGTCGTGACAGGCGGCCCTGCAGCGTGAGACCTTGGATTTTAAGCATGCCTTGTTTAATGATTTGCACTGCTCGCTCCGCCTGGCCATTGGAGGCCGGCTTGAACTGTGCCGTCTTAACGTGATTTATGCCGTGGTCAACTATAAAATCTTGGAATTCTGCGCTGGTGAAGCACGGACCATTATCACTGACCAATATGTCAGGAATTCCGTGCGTTGCAAACATGGTTCCAAGGCTCTCCACAGTGGTGGAGGTGGTGCTCGAGTTTAAAATGGTGCATTCGATCCACTTTGAAAATGCATCGACGACTACGAGGAACATTTTGCCCATGAATGGGCCCGCATAGTCTATATGTACCCGCGATCACGGTTTGATGGGCCAGGGCCAGGGGCTCAGGGGGGCCTCCCTGGAGGCATTACTGAGTTGGGCACAAATGGTGCACCGTCGGACGCAGAGCTCCAAGTCCGCGTCAATGACAGGCCACCAGACGTGGGACCTGGCTATGGCCTTCATTAGAACGATCCCCGGGTGCTCGCGGTGGAGCTCCCGGACAAATACCTCTCTGCCTCGCAGAGGCATAACTACTCGGCTGCCCCACATCAGGCAGTCTGCCTGTAGTGATAGTTCATGCATGCGCTTATGGAAAGGTTTGATCTGCTCGGGGCAGGCATCGCGAGCCTCTGCCCAGTCACCAGTTAAAACACATTTTTTGACTAAGGATAACGTGGGGTCGCTGGTCGTCCAGGCTCTGATTTGGCGAGCCGTCATGGGCAAACCTGTGGACTCAAAGGCATTGATTGCCATGACTATCTCACAGTCCTGTTCGTCAGACCCTTCCGTGGTCGCCAGGGGTAGCCTGCTAAGCGCGTCGGCACAGTTGTCTGTGTCTGGTCTGTGCCTTATTGTGTAGTCGTAAGACGCCAGAATGAGTGCCTTGCTCTCGGATAGGAGGGATGTGAGGGGCTTGTGGTCGGTTTCCAACGTGAACTTGGCCCCAAAAAGGTTTTGGTGCATCTTTTTGACAGCGTACACGCACACGAACGCCTCCTTCTCCACCATACCGTACCCGCGCTCCGCCCGCGAAAGTGACCTGGAGGCATAAGCTATGGGTTGTAATTTACCCGCACCATTGACATGCTGTAAAATGCACCCGACCCCGTACGCTGACGCATCACATGTAAGAACTAGCTTTTTACCTGGATCAAAAAAGCCAAAACACTGTTGGAACGTAGAAGGTTGCGTGCCTTATTGAAGGCGTGTTCCTGGGCGTCTGCCCAAAACCAATCGCACCCCTTTCTGAGTAGCATGTGGAGAGGCTCCAGCAATGTGCTTAAGTTCGGCATAAAGTTCCCAAAGTAATTGAGTAGCCCGAGAAAGGCACGAAGTTCCGAGACATTCCGGGGCCTGGGTGCCAGACGAATTGCTTCGGTTTTTGATTCTGTTGGGCGGATTCCATCAGCGGCAATCCTTCTGCCCAAAAATTCAACCTCGGGCGCGAGAAACAGACACTTGGATTTCTTAACTCTTAGGCCTACCCGATCCAACTGCTTTAGTACTTCCTCCAAATTGCGGAGATGGGAGTCGGTGTCCGTGCCCGTGTTAAGTATGTCGTCTCGAAACACAACCGTCCCCGGGATGGACTTGAGCAGACTCTCCATGTTGTGCTGGAATATAGCAGCTGTCGACCTGATGCCGAATGGGCATCGATTGTACATGAAAAGGCCTCGATGTGTGTTGATGGTGGTGAGTAGCTTAGACTCTTCGGTCAGTTCTTGCGTCATGTACGCAGATGTGTGGTCTAGTTTCAAGAAAAGTTTTCCTCCAGCCAATGTGGCAAATAGGTCCTCCGCTCTGGGCAGCGGTTATTGGTCCTGTAGGGAGACTCTGTTTATGGTAGATTTGTAATCCCCACAGAATCGTATGGATCCATCAGGCTTCATGACTGGGACGATGGGACTTTCCCAGTCGCTAAATTCCACAGGTGAGATAATGCCTTCCCGCAGAAGCCTGTCCAGTTCATGTTCAATTTTTTCCCTCATCACATAGGGCACAGCTCTAGCCTTGTGATGGACCGGTCTAGCATCCTGTGTGATGTAGATTTTAACTTTAGCCCACACCTGGCTGAAAGAGATGTTCAAATCAACTTAGAACTGTTGAGCAGGAGGTCCGTTCCTCTGACGACATGGCGTGAACATCATCCCATTTCCAATTTAGTTTTGCCAGTCAGCTTCTCCCCAGCAGTGCTGGGAGATCTCCGGGGACAATCCACAGGGGAAGTCGGTTCACTGTCCCTTTGTGTGTGACTGAGAGCATGGCGCTGCCAAGGACTGGGACGATTTCTTTGGTATAGGTCCTTAGTTTGGTGTCGACCCTTGTGAGTTTTGGTCTGTTGCTTTTGTGTGGCCACAGCTTTTCAAATTGTTGAGCGCTCATGAGAGATTGACTCGCTCCCGCATCCAGCTCCATGTTGACGGGTATCCCATGTAGGACCCACATCATTATTGGAGGCATCTTGTTGTAAGAACAGTGTCCATTGATCATGTTGACCCGCTGTACCTCGGTGTCCCAGGCATTATTCCCACCGTCTTCTGGTTCGCTTTCTGACCCTTCCGATTCGTATATCAGCCGAGCTGCTGTTTTTCTGCACATGCGGGCCAGATGTCCTGTATAGTTGCAGTTTCTGCAAACAGCATGCTGAAATCGACACCCCCTTGATGAGTGCCTTCCCCCACATCTCCAGCACAGACCACTTCCATTGTTTCTGAAGGATGAGCTGCGTCTGGCTGATCTCTCTTGAGCTTCTCTCAGTTTGTAGTTGATTGCTCGCATTGTGGGTTGATGAGGTGTGAACGGCCGTTCATGTGGCCCTTGATGGCTTCTGGCACCACTGCCTGCTGTTGAGGGCCTGCTCTCCTGCCTTTGTCTGTGTGTGGGGGTAGCGGCTTGTTTCACAATGTGAACCCCTTGGTCCGATGTTTCGTTAGTTGTCGTACCCGCAGTATAATCAACCTCGTTTCTTCTTCTCCTGCCAAGAATGTCTGTGCAACCAGTGCTGCTGCCTCGAGGGTCAAGTTCTTGGTCTCTATGAGCTTTCGAAATATGCCTTCGTGGCCTATTCCTTCAATAAAAAAGTCTCTCAGTACTTCTCTCCTTAGTTCATCGGAGAACTCACACAAACTAGCCAGCCTCCGAAGTTCCGCCACAAAGTCGGGTATGCTCTGATCCACACAGTGTCTGTAGTTGTAGAACCTGTGTCTGGCCATGTGTAGGCTGCTCGCTGGCTTCAGGTGGTCTCTAACCAGTGTGCTCAACTCTTCAAACGACTTGCTTGCTGGTTTCTCGGGTGCCAGCAGGTCCTTCATTAAGGCATATGTTTTCGAGCCACAGCTGGTCAAGAGATAGGCTCTTCTCTTGTCTGCCTTATCATCACCTAACCAGTCTTTGGTTACAAAGCTTTGCTGAAGCCTTTCTATAAAGTCCTCCCAATTGTCTCCAGCATTGTCTTTCTCATCTGAGCCGTTGGTCGCCATTCTGTGGATTCTGTGATCCTGTAACTCGTCGCCACTGTAAAGCCCTGTCCCTGCAGTACCGACTCACACGAGGCACATGCTAAAGTCAAGGTCACTCAGAATCTGCACCATTATTACACAGCTCTCGAATGCCACACTTGCCTGAGACCTGTCTTTATATACCACAGTGGGACAGGTATGCAGTGTCTCCTGCAGGTACACCCCTGGTGGTAAGGTATGCTGGTGGTTACAGGTCATAATTAGTTACAGTCATGTATAGCATGGTAAGATACAGTTATGTACAGTAATGTGAGATACATGACATAATTAAATACAACGATAACGCTAACAATGACAATTAACATTAAGACAACCATAACAATAACAATTTACAATAACTATTCAAAAATTAAACAAGTATACATTGGTAAACAAACCCCTCCACCCTACCTTCGGCCACGTTTCCCTCCAGGTCCTTTCCCGCCCCGTGTTCTTACCCCACCCGCCCGTTTGGTCTACGCTGACCAATACCAAGACGTTGTGCAGTGTGGGACGGCAAGACTTCCTGCCGTGGTGGAGGCGAAGGAGAGGAAGTTGAAGCCTGAGGCTCAACTTCCGAGTCCAGAGGAATGGTGTCCTCCGTACTCGCTTGCATGCTCGAGATCTCGCTGCGAGCTGACACCTTGGGGTGTAGCGCCGTGTGCAGCCAACAACGCATGCCGAAGGGCATTGGTTGCGGCGGTCTGCTCACGAACTGCCTCCAACTTCTCCCGTGCTGTCTGTGACTGCGGGGAAGACCAGTTGGAGAAGTTCGTGCTGAACTCGCTCCAGGTTGCGGAGAACTGGTTCCAGTTTGCAGAGAAACCCGCGAAACCCTGGATAAGGTCGCGACCGATTGCGACCGTCTCCCTGCACAGGGAAAGGAAGCTCTCCGTCTGGCCCTCCATGGTAGGTGATTGCCCACCCCACTGACCTGACCTCCGTGGGGTCGGCATAGGCAAATTTGATGCCTTGGCGTCACTACCTGTATACTGCTTGGTCCTGGTGCCTCTTCCATCTCAATTGAGATGGCTGCAGGTTGCTCCCCACCCCCCCACAAAAACAAGGTCATCTTCCTCCTCCTCCTCCACCTCCAACGCCTCCTCCTCCAAAGCCTCCTCCACCTCCTGCTCTTCCTCCACTGTTCGCGTGTTTTCCTCCTCTTCCTCCTGCTCGTCGATGTCCCTTGTTCAGATTCCACCAACACTTGCCCTTAAAGATACAAATTACATTTCTAAACATTTATAAAACATTTAAATACAACTTATTTGGAAATTAATGGTGCTTATTATTATTAAACATACATATCAATACATAACACTTTTTCAATAACCCAATACATATGACTAATTTTCAATACCCCATATGCACAATGGTTCACCAGGGCTGACATGACCTCATTCGTGAATCATGAATACCACAAAAGTCATAAAGCATTATCATAAAGCATTATCATTGAAGGACATTACAAGAGTATGTAAGATATTTTAAAGATGTATTTGATAATGTTTGATACATTGCACAGTTCCCATTACTCTCGAGGATGGGTTCAGCCACACCACGGATTGTGACCGAACAGCTGTCAGGCCCCACTAGGGCTACCACAAGCTCCTCATATTCACTTAGAGTTTGAAGCTGAGCCGAGCCACCGCCTGTCCTCCTTTGCTCGGCCCTATTTAGTGAAATCTTCTTCTGTAAATGATAAGATAACATTGCATGGCTTAAGCTAATTGACTTGGTAATAAACATTTCAGATTGACATAATTCAATGTTCGATTAGAACCTTGCATTATGAACAATATGAACAATATGAACAATATTCCACAATATAAAATTCAACTTAGTCTTACGATGCATAAATTAATTCATAATGTAATTAATTAATACGATAACAAAATTACATTGAATATTGCAATTTAAATTTCTGAAATCAATTAAATATAAAATATGTATAATTTTAAATATAAAATGCAACTTACTCTGGCTGCAGACAGCAAGCTGTTCCATCTTTTGGGGCACTGGTCTGGAGTCCGCACTTCGTTGGACGTTGACGTCACCACGTCGGCAATCTCTGCCCATATGCGACAGTATGCATGACCCACCCTGTGTTAAGTCTGCCACCTGCCACTCACGATGCTCATCAGAGCCTCGTTCGCCTCCTCGCTGAAGGGCTTAGCCCTTTTATGGTCCAATTCGACATCCATAATGTTACGGAGTAAAATTGTTATTTTACACAGTATTTATATTTTTATAATAAAGGGTTACGGTACTTTGATGTTGTAAGTAATAATTTGAAAAGGGATATTATTTCAAAAATTAAATAAAATAGGATAATCTACACAGATACAAGCTTAACAGATATTCGCAGCACTTACCCTCTCTCATGTTTCTCTGAGCCTCCCTCTGCTTCTGAGCCCGCTTGCAAAGTCATTTGTGCCCTTTAGGGTGGGTTAACGGGAAACGCAAATGACCCAAATTTCTCCCCCGTGTGTGATTAATCGATCATGGATTGGACAGCAATGGAAATGAACATCGGGAGAGATGTATCAAGAAAGTCTCATCCAATTCTGTCCATTTTACACTATCGCCCAAAGTCAAAATTTCCCCCAATGTGTTTTTTTAGGAAATCCATGTGGGGCCTGGTTAATATTCCAATTACTGAGTCCCCTTTTGGTCTTAGACATAGCATTGGATACAGGAATGGTGCAGCACAAATAATGAGGGAGCATCGATGCAATGCGGCAATTGCAGAGCAAATACTTTTCCCGCTTTGTTTAATTGTGTGACTTTAGTGATGAGCTGTCTGTCTGATCATAAACACGATGCAGCAGAAAAAATATCATGTTTATTTTGAATAACTATCTTTAACACAGTCAGCACTGTACGAGGTGAGCACAGAAACAATTAATTGCACACTCACTAAAGGAATTCAGTTACAAATCATTCCCCCCAATCATGAGAAATATTTCTGGAGTCCCACAGTGTTACATAATTGGAAGTCACTTTGTAAGGAACAATCTTTGGCAGGTACATTCATTGTTACTAATAAATCCACCTCACCCAAATTATTTCCCTAACTGCAGAGGTACAACTCCAGACCTAATGGTGATCAGCAAATGTCACCATCTGGACAATACAGTCTAACGTCAGAAAACAATATTGATTCATGCGAAAATAATTATCATACACTTTATCACTGGCTGAAGGCCCAATGACCCGATCAGGAATGCTGCGTGCCAGTTAGACTCTGCCTTTGCTTCTAACCTTCAACGTTATCACTGCATCGCATTGGGAAGGGGAGAGAGCAATGGGTGGCAGTGAAGTGGAGTGAATGCAAGTGATGGAGAGTGAATGGGAGTGAGGGAGAGTGATTGGGAGTGAGGGGGAGTGAATGGAGGTGAGGGGAAGTGAATGAGTGTGAGGGGAGTGAATGGGAATGATGGAAAGTGAATGGGAGTGAGGGGGAGTAAATGGGAGTGAGGGGGAGTGAGGGAGAGTGAATGGGAGTGATGGAGAGTGAATGGGAGTGAGGGGGAGTGAGGGAGAGTGAATGGGAGTGATGGAAAGTGAATGAGAGTGAGGAGGAGTGAATGGGAGTGATGGAGAGTGAATGGGAGTGATGGAGAGTGAATGGGAGTGAGAGGGAGTGAATGGGAGTGACGCAGAGGGAGTGGCAGTGAAAGAGGGGCAGGTAGAGAGTGGTGACAGGGAAATAGCATTGAAGGGGAGTGTAATGGAAAAATGGATGGTAAAGAAAGTGGAGGTTTATAGATGGCAATAGAGGGAAGGAGAAGATGGATGTTAATGTTGGAAAGGAGGAGATGAAGCTGGCAGCATTACTTTGGGAAGGAGAGGAACAAGAGCTGAGGCATTGAGTTAGCGGGAACAACCAACATGAACTGGGGAGGGGTCAAAAAGTGCCAAGTGACGGGGTGGGGGAGGAAAGACCATCAGCTTGAACTGGGGCAGAAGAAGAAGTCTGTCAGTTTGAGTTGAAGAGTGAAATGAAGAAGAGCGTCAGTATGACCGGCGAAAATGCGAGGAGAACAATGTGGGCAATTTTAACCGGACTAAAAAAGGTCTAACAATGGACCAGGTAATTGCTGTGGTGGGCCCCGGGCTCTGATATTTGCTGCGGTGGGCCCTGGGCTCTGATATTTGCTGTGGTGGGCCCAGAGACCTGATACTTGCTGTGGTGGGCCCAGAGACCTGATATTTGCTGTGGTGGGGCCAGAGACGTGATACTTGCTGTGATGGGCCCTGTGTCTGATACTTGCTGTGGTGGGCCCTGTGTCTGATACTTGCTGTGGTGGGCCCTGTATCTGATACTTGCTATGGTGGGCCCTGTATCTGATACTAGCTGTGGTGGGCCCTGTATCTGATACTTGCTGTGGTGGGCCCTGTATCTGATACTTGCTGTGGTGGGCCCTGTATCTGATACTTGCTGTAGTGGGCCTTGTGTCTGATACTTGCTGTGGTGGGCCCTGTATCTGATACTTGCTGTGGTGGGCCCTGTATCTGATACTTGCAGTGGTGGGCCCTGTATCTGATACTTGCTATGGTGGGCCCTGTATCTGATACTAGCTGTGGTGGGCCCTGTATCTGATACTTGCTGTGGTGGGCCCTGTATCTGATACTTGCTGTGGTGGGCCCTGTATCTGATACTTGCTGTAGTGGGCCTTGTGTCTGATACTTGCTGTGGTGGGCCCTGTATCTGATACTTGCTGTGGTGGGCCCTGTATCTGATACTTGCAGTGGTGGGCCCTGTATCTGATACTTGCTGTGGTGGGCCTTGTGTCTGATACTTGCTGTGGTGGGCCCTGTATCTGACACTTGCTGTGGTGGGCCCTGTATCTGACACTTGCAGTGGTGGGCCCTGTATCTGATACTTGCTGTGGTGGGCCCTGTATCTGATACTTGCTGTGGTGGGCCCTGTATCTGATACTTGCTGTGGTGGGCCCTGTATCTGATACTTGCTGTGATGGGCCCTGTGTCTGATACTTGCTGTGGTGGGCCCTGTATCTGATACTTGCTGTGGTGGGCCCTGTGTCTGATACTTGTTGTGGTGGGCCCTGTATCTGATACTTGCTGTGGTGTACCCTGTATCTGATACTTGCTGTGGTGGGCCCTGTGTCTGATACTTGCTGTGGTGGGCCCTGTGTCTGATACTTGCTGTGGTGGGCCCTGTATCTGATACTTGCTGTGGTGTACCCTGTATCTGATACTTGCTGTGGTGGGCCCTGTGTCTGATACTTGCTGTGGTGGGCCCCTGTATCTGATACTTGCTGTGGTGTGCCCCGGGCTCTGACACTTGCTGTGGTGGGATCTGTGTTTGATATTTGTTGTGGTGGGCGCTATATCTGATACTTACTGTGGTGGGTCTTGTATCTGATACTTGCTGTGGCAGGCCCCGGGCTCTGATACTTGCTGTAGTGGGCCCTGTATCTGATACTTGCTGTGGCAGGCCCCGGGCTCTGATACTTGCTGTAGTGGCCCCTGTATCTGATACTTGCTGTGATGGACCCTGTATTTGATACTTAACATAGAAGCATAGAAACATAGAAAATAGGTGCAGGAGTAGGCCATTCGGCCCTTCGAGTATGCACCACCATTAAATAAGATCATGGCTGATCATTCAACCTAGTACCCCTTTCCTGCTTTCTCTCCATACCTCTTGATCTCTTTAGCTGTAAGACCATATCTAACTCTCTCTTGCATATATCCAATGAACTGGCATCAACAACTCTCTGCGGTAGGGAATTCCACAGGTTAACAACTCTCTGAGTGAAGAAGTTTCTAGTCATCTCAGTCCTAAATGGCTTACCCGTTATCCTTAGACTAAGTCCCCTGGTTCTGGACTTCCCCAACATCAGGAACATTCTTCCTGCATCGAACCTGTCCAGTCCCGTCAGAATTTTATATGTTTTTATGAGATCCCCTTTCATCCTTCTAAACTCCAGTGAATACAGGCCCAGTCGATCCAGTCTCTCCTCATATATCAGTCCTGCCATCCCGTGAATCAGTCTGGTGAACCTTTGCTGCACTCCCTCAATAGCAAGAATGTCCTATCTCAGATTAGGAGACCAAAACTGAACACAATATTCCAGGTGAGGCCTCACCAAGGCCCTGTATAACTGCAGTAAGACCTCCCTGCTCCTATACTCAAATCCCCCAGCTATGAAGGCCAACATACCATTTGCCTTCTTCACCGCCTGCTGTACCTGCATGCCAACTTTCAATGACTGATGTACCATGACACCCAGGTCTCGTTGCACCTCCCCTTTTCCTAATCTGCCGCCATTCAGATAATATTCTACCTTCGTGTTTTTGCCACCAAAGTGGATAACCTCACACTTATCCACATTATACTGAATCTGCCATGTGTTTGCCCGCTCACCTAACCTGTCCAAGTCACCCTGCAGCCTCTTAGCGTCCTCCTGAGAGCTCACACCACCATCCAGCTTAGTGTCATCTGCAAACTTGGAGATATTACACTCAATTCCTTCATCTAAATCATTAATGTATATTGTAAATAGCTGGGGTCCCAGCATTGAGCCCTACGGCACCCCACTAGGCACTGCCTGCCAATCTGAAAAGGACCCGTTTATCCCGACTCTCTGCTTCCTGTCTGCTAACCAGTTCTCTATCCACGTCAGTACATTACCCCCAATGCCCTGTCATTTAATTTTGCACACCGATCTCTTGTGTGGAACCTTGTCAAAAGCCCTTTTAAAAGTCCAAATACACCACATCCACTGTTCTCCCTTGTACACTCCACCAGTTAGATGCTCAAAAAATTCTAGAAGATTTGTCAAGCATGATTTCCCTTTCATAAATCCATGCTGACTTGGACTGATCCTGTCACTGCTTTCCAAATGCGCTGCTATTTCATCTTTAATAATTGAGTCCAACATTTTCCCCACTACTGATGTCAGACTAACCAGTCTATAATTACCCGTTTTCTCTCTCCCTCCTTTCTTAAAAAGTGGTGTTACATTAGCTACCCTCCAGTCCCTAGGAACTGATCCAGAATCGATAGATTGTTGGAAAATGATTACCAATGCATCCACTATTTCTAGGACCACTTCCTTAAGTACTCTGGGATGCAGACCATCAGGCCCCGAGCATTTATCGGCCTTCAATCCCATCAATTTCCCGAACACAATTTTCCGCCTAATAAGGATTTCCTTCAGTTCCTCCTTCTCACTAGACCCTCAATCCCCTAGTATTTCCGGAAGGTTATTTGTGTCTTCCTTCTTGAAGACAGAACCAAAGTATTTGTTCAACTGGTCTGCCATTTCTTTGTTCCCCATTATAAATTCATCTGAATCTGACTGCAAAGGACTTACGTTTGTCTTCACTAATCTTTTTCTTTTTACATATCTATAGAAGCTTTTGCAGTCAGTTTTTATGTTCCCTGCAATCTTCCTCTCATACTCTATTTTCCACCTCCTAATTAAACCCTTTGTCCTCCTCTGTTGAATTATACAATTCTCCCAGTCCTCAGGTTTGCTGCTTTTTCTGGCCAATTTTTATGCCTCTTCCTTGGATTTAACACTATCCTTAATTTCCCTTGCTAGCCACAGTTGAGCCACCTTCCCTGTTTTATTTTTACTCCAGACAGGGATGTACAATTGTTGAAGTTCATCCATGTGATCTTTAAATGTTTGCCATTGCCTATCCACCGTCAACCCTTTAAGTATCATTCGCCAGTCTATTCCAGCCATTCATGTCTCATACCATCTAAGTTACCTTTCCTTAAGTTCAGACCCTAGTCTCTGAATTAACTGTGTCACTCTCCATCTT
Source organism: Pristiophorus japonicus (assembly GCF_044704955.1). Taxonomy (NCBI): domain Eukaryota; kingdom Metazoa; phylum Chordata; class Chondrichthyes; family Pristiophoridae; genus Pristiophorus; species Pristiophorus japonicus. The sequence continues at coordinate 92,245,341 of NC_091988.1, forward strand.
AATAAAGAATTATGTCATATTATTTTCACTCTTCCCCAAGGGGTCTCGCACAACAAGATTGCTAATTAGTCCTTTCTCATTACACAGCATCCAGTCTCGGCTGACCAGCCCTCTAATTGGTTCCTCGACATATTGGTCTAGAAAACAATCCCTAATACACTCCAGGAAATCCTCGTCCACCGCATTGCTATCAGTTTGGTTAGCCCAATCGATATGTCGATTAAAGTCGCCCATGATAACTGCTGTACCTTTATTGCACGCATCCCTAATTTCTTGTTTGATGCTGTCCCCAACCCCACTACTATTGTTTGGTGGTCTGCACACAACTTCCACTAGCATTTTCTGCCCTTTGGTATTCCGTAGCTTCACCCATACCAATTCCACTGTGGTGTGGTGGGCCCCGGGCTCTGATACTTGCTGTGGTGGGCCCCGGGCTCTGATACTTGCTGTGGTGGGCCCTGTATCTAACACTTGCTGTGGTGGGCCCTGTATCTGACACTTGCTGTGGTGGGCCCTGTATCTGACACTTGCTGTGGTGGGCCCTGTATCTAACACTTGCTGTGGTGGGCCCTGTATCTGACACTTGCTGTGGTGGGCCCTGTATCTGACACTTGTTGTGGTGGGCCCTGTATCTGACACTTGCTGTGGTGGGCCCTGGGCTCTGATACTTGCTGTGGTGGGCCCAGAGACCTGATACTTGCTGTGGTGGGCCCCGGGCTCTGATACTTGCTGTGGTGGGCCCTGTATCTGATACTTGCTGTGGTGGGCCCTGTATCTGACACTTGCTGTGGTGGGCCCTGTATCTGACACTTGCTGTGGTGGGCCCTGGGCTCTGATACTTGCTGTGGTGGGCCCAGAGACCTGATACTTGCTGTGGTGGGCCCTGTATCTGATACTTGCTGTGGTGGGCCCTGAATCTGATACTTGCTGTGGTGGGCCCTGAATCTGATACTTGCTGTGGTGGGCACTGTGTCTGATACTTGCTGTGGTGGGTCCTGTGTCTAATACTTGCTGTGGTGGGCCCTGTATCTGATACTTGCTGTGGTGTACCCTGTATCTGATACTTGCTGTGGTGGGCCCTGTATCTGATACTTGCTGTGGTGGGCCCTGTATCTGATGCTTGCTGTGGTGTACCCTGTATCTGATACTTGCTGTGGTGGGCCCTGTATCTGATACTTGCTGTGGTGTACCCTGTATCTGATACTTGCTGTGGTGGGCCCTGTATCTGATACTTGCTGTGGTGGGCCCTGTATCTGATACTTGCTGTGGTGTACCCTGTATCTGATACTTGCTGTGGTGGGCCCTGTATCTAACACTTGCTGTGGTGGGCCCTGTATCTGATACTTGCTGTGGTGTACCCTGTATCTAACACTTGCTGTGGTGGGCCCTGTATCTGGTACTTGCTGTGGTGGGCCCTGTATCTGATGCTTGCTGTAGTGGGCCCCGGGCTCTGATACTTGCTGTGGTGGGCCCTGTATCTGATACTTGCTGTGGTGGGCCCTGTATCTGATACTTGCTGTGATGGGCCCTGTATCTGATACTTGCTGTGGTGGGCCCTGTATCTGATACTTGCTGTGGTGGGCCCTGTATCTGATACTTGCTGTGGTGGGCCCTGTATCTAACACTTGCTGTGGTGGGCCCTGTATCTGATACTTGCTGTGGTGGGACCTGTATCTGATACTTGCTGTGGTGGGCCCTGTATCTGATACTTGCTGTGGTGGGCCCCTGTATCTGATACTTGCTGTGGTGGGCCCTGTATCTGACACTTGCTGTGGTGGGCCCCTGTATCTGATACTTGCTGTGGTGGGCCCTGTATCTGATACTTGCTGTGGTGGGCCCTGTATCTGATACTTGCTGTGGTGGGCCCTGTATCTGATACTTGCTGTGGTGGGCCCTGTATCTGATACTTGCTGTGTTGGGCCCTGAATCTGCTACTTGCTGTGGTGGGCCCTGTATCTGATACTTGCTGTGGTGGGCCCTGTGTCTGATACTTGCTGTGGTGGGCCCTGTATCTGATACTTGCTGTGGTGGGCCCTGTATCTGATACTAGCTGTGGTGGGCCCTGTATCTGATACTTGCTGTGGTGGGCCCTGTATCTGATACTTGCTGTGGTGGGTCCTGTGTCTGATACTTGCTGTGGTGTGCCCTGTATCTGATACTTGCTGTGGTGTGCCCTGTATCTGATACTTGCTGTGGTGGGCCCCGGGCTCTGACACTTGCTGTGGTGGGATCTGTGTCTGATACTTGCTGTGGTGGGCCCAAGGCTCTGATATTTGTTGTGGTGGGCCCTATATCTGATACTTGCTGTGGTGGGCCTTGTATCTGATTGTTTCTGTGGTGGCCCCTGTATATGATACTTGCTGTGGCAGGCCCCGGGCTCTGATACTTGCTGTAGTGGGCCCTGTATCTGATACTTGCTGTGGTGGACCCTGTATTTGATACTTAACATAGAAGCATAGAAACATAGAAAATAGGTGCAGGAGTAGGCCATTCGGCCCTTCGAGTATGCACCACCATTAAATAAGATCATGGCTGATCATTCAACCTAGTATCCCTTTCCTGCTTTCTCTCCATACCTCTTGATCTCTTTAGCTGTAAGACCATATCTAACTCTCTCTTGCATATATCCAATGAACTGGCATCAACAACACTCTGCGGTAGGTAATCCACAGGTTAACAACTCTCTGAGTGAAAATATTCGACTCATCTCAGTCCTAAATGGCTTAGCCCTTATCCTTAGACGAAGTCCCCTGGTTCTGGACTTCCCCAACATCAGGAACATTCTTCCTGCATCTAACCTGTCCAGTCCCGTCAGAATTTTATGTGTTTCTATGAGATCCCCTCTCATCCTTCTAAACTCCAGTGAATACAGGCCCAGTTGATCCAGTCTCTCCTCATATATCAGTCCTGCCATCCTGGGAATCAGTCTGGTGAACCTTTGCTGCACTCCCTCAATAGCAAGAACGTCCTTCCTCAGATTAGGAGACCAAAACTGAACACAATATTCCAGGTGAGGCCTCACCAAGGCCCTGTACAACTGCAGTAAGACCTCCCTGCTCCTATACTCAAATCCCCCAGCTATGAAGGCTCACATACCATTTGCCTTCTTCACCGCCTGCTGTACCTGCATGCCAACTTTCAATGACTGATGTACCATGACACTCAGGTCTCGTTGCACCTCCCCTTTTCCTAATCTGCCGCCATTCAGATAATATTCTACCTTCGTGTTTTTGCCACCAAGGTGGATAACCTCACATTTATCCACATTATATTGAATCTGCCATGTGTTTGCCCGCTCACCTAACCTGTCCAAGTCACCCTGCAGCCTCTTAGCGTCCTCCTGAGAGCTCACACCGCCACCCAGCTTAGTGTCATCTTCAAATTTGGAGATATTACACTCAATTCCTTCATCTAAATCATTAATGTATATTGTAAATAGCTGGGGTCCCAGCATTGAGCCCTACGGCACCCCACTAGACACTGCCTGCCATTCTGAAAAGGACCCGTTTATCCCGACTCTCTGCTTCCTGTCTGCTAACCAGTTCTCTATCCACGTCAGTACATTACCCCCAATGCCATGTGATTTAATTTTTCACACCGATCTCTTGTGTGGAACCTTGTCAAAAGCCCTTTTGAAAGTCCAAATACACCACATCCACTGGTTCTCCCTTGTACACTCCACCAGTTAGATGTTCAAAAAATTCGAGAAGATTTGTCAAGCATGATTTCCCGTTCATAAATCCATGCTGACTTGGACCGATCCTGTCACTGCTTTCCAAATGCCTGCTATTTCATCTTTAATAATTGAGTCCAACATTTTCCCCACTACTGATGTCAGACTAACCAGTCTATAATTACCCGTTTTCTCTCTCCCTCCTTTCTTAAAAAGTGGTGTTACATTAGCTACCCTCCAGTCCCTAGGAACTGATCCAGATTGTTGGAAAATGATCATCAATGCATCTACTATTTCTAGGACCACTTCCTTAAGTACTCTGGGATGCAAACTATCAGGCCCCGAGCATTTATCGGCCTTCAATCCCATCAATTTCCCGAACACAATTTTCCGCCTAATAAGGATTTCCTTCAGTTCCTCCTTCTCACTAGACCCTCAATCCCCTAGTATTTCCGGAAGGTTATTTGTGTCTTCCTTCTTGAAGACAGAACCAAAGTATTTGTTCAACTGGCCTGCCATTTCTTTGTTCCCCATTATAAATTCATCTCAATCTGACTGCAAAGGACTTACGTTTGTCTTCACGAATCTTTTTCTCTTCACATATCTATAGAAGCTTTTGCAGTCAGTTTTTATGTTCCCTGCAATCTTCCTCTCATACTCTATTTTCCACCTCCTAATTAAACCCTTTGTCCTCCTCTGTTGAATTATACAATTCTCCCAGTCCTCAGGTTTGCTGCTTTTTCTGGCCAATTTTTATGCCTCTTCCTTGGATTTAACACTATCCTTAATTTCTCTTGTTAGCCACGGTTGAGCCACCTTCCCTGTTTTATTTTTACTCCAGACAGGGATATACAATTGTTGAAGTTCATCCATGTGATCTTTAAATGTTTGCCATTGCCTATCCACCGTCAACCCTTTAAATATCATTCACCAATCTATTCTAGCCAATTCATGTCTCATACCATCGAAGTTACCTTTCCTTAAGTTCAGACCCTAGTCTCTGAATTAACTGTGTCACTCTCCATCTTAATAAAGAATTCTATCATATTATTTTCACTCTTCCCCAAGGGGCCTCGCACAACAAGATTGCTAATTAGTCCTTTCTCATTACACAGCATCCAGTCTCGGCTGACCAGCCCTCTTATTGGTTCCTCGACATATTGGTCTAGAAAACAATCCCTAATAAACTCCAAGAAATCCTCCTCCACCACATTGCTACCAGTTTGGTTAGCCCAATCTATATGTAGATTAAAGTCGCCCATGGTAATTGCTGTACCTTTATTGCATGTATCCCTAATTTCTTGTTTGATGCTGTCCCCAACCTCACTACTATTGTTTGGTGGTCTGCACACAACTCCCACTTGCGTTTTCTGCCCTTTAGTATTCCGTAGCTCCACCCATACCGATTCCACATCATCCAAGCTAATGTCCTTCCTTACTATTGCATTAACTTCCTCTTTAACCAGCAACGCAACGCCACCTCCTTTTCCTTTCTGTCTATCCTTCCTGAATGTTGAATATCCTTGGATGTTGAGTTCCCAGCCTGGGTCACCCTGGAGCCATGTCTGCGTGATGCCAATTGTATCATTTTCGTTATTTGCTGCCTGCGCAGGTAATTCATCCACCTTATTACGAATACTCCTCGCATTGAGGCACAGAGCCTTGCTGTGGTGGGCACTGTATCTGATATTTGCAGTGGTTGGTCTTGGAACCTGATACTTGCTGTGGTGGGCCCTGTGTCTGATATTTGCTGTGGTGGGCCCCGGGCTCTGATACTTGCTGTGATGGGCCCCGGGCACTGATACTTGCTGTGGTGGGCTCCGGACTCTGATACTTGCTGTGGTGGGCCCTGTATTTGACACTTGCTGTGGTGGGCCCTGTATTTGACACTTGCTGTGGTGGGCCCTGTATCTGACACTTGCTGTGGTGGGCCCTGTATCTGATACTTGCTGTGGTGGGCCCTGTATCTGACACTTGCTTTGGTGGGCCCCGGGCTCTGATACTTGCTGTGGTGGGCCCTGTATCTGATACTTGCTGTGGTGGGCCCTGTATCTGACACTTGCTGTGGTGGGTCCTGTATCTGACACTTGCTGTGTTGGGCCCTGTATCTAACACTTGCTGTGGTGGGCCCTGTATCTAACACTTGCTGTGGTGGGCCCTGTATCTGATACTTGCTGTGGTGGGCCCTGTATCTGACACTTGCTGTGGTGGGCCCTGTATCTGATACTTGCTGTGGTGGGCCCTGTATCTGATACTTGCTGTGGTGGGCCCTGTATCTGATACTTGCTGTGGTGGGCCCTGTATCTGATACTTGCTGTGGTGGGCCCTGTATCTGATACTTGCTGTGTTGGGCCCTGTATCTGGTACTTGCTGTGGTGGGCCCTGTATCTGACACTTGCTGTGGTGGGCCCTGTATCTGACACTTGCTGTGTTGGGCCCTGTATCTGGTACTTGCTGTGGTGGGCCCTGTATCTGACACTTGCTGTGGTGGGCCCTGTATCTGATACTTGCTGTGGTGGGCCCTGTATCTGATACTTGCTGTGGTAGGCCCTGTATCTGACACTTGCTGTGGTGGGCCCTGTATCTGATACTTGCTGTGGTGGGCCCTGTATCTGATACTTGCTGTGGTGGGCCCTGTATCTGATACTTGCTGTGGTGGGCCCCGGGCTCTGATACTTGCTGTGGTGGGTCCCGGGCTCTGATACTTGCTGTGGTGGGTCCCGGGCTCTGATACTTGCTGTGGTGAGCCCTGTATCTGACACTTGCTGTGGTGGGCCCCGGGCTCTGATACTTGCTGTGGTGGGACCCGGGCTCTGATACTTACTGTGGTGAGCCCTGTATCTGATACTTGCTGTGGTGGGCCCTGTATCTGACACTTGCTGTGGTGGGCCCTGTATCTGGTACTTGCTGTGGTGGGTCCCGGGCTCTGATACTTGCTGTGGTGGGCCCTGTATCTGACACTTGCTGTGGTGGGCCCTGTATCTGATACTTGCTGTGGTGGGCCCCGGGCTCTGATACTTGCTGTGGTGGGCCCTGTATCTGATACTTGCTGTGGTGGGCCCTGTATCTGATACTTGCTGTGGTGGGCCCTGTATCTGATACTTGCTGTGGTGGGCCCTGTATCTGATACTTGCTGTGGTGGGCCCTGTATCTGATACTTGCTGTGGTGGGCCCTGTATCTAACACTTGCTGTGGTGGGCCCTGTATCTGATACTTGCTGTGGTGGGCCCTGGATCTGATACTTGCTGTGGTGGGCCCCTGTATCTGATACTTGCTGTGGTGGGCCCTGTATCTGACACTTGCTGTGGTGGGCCCCTGTATCTGATACTTGCTGTGGTGGGCCCTGTATCTGATACTTGCTGTGGTGGGCCCTGTATCTGATACTTGCTGTGGTGGGCCCTGTATCTGATACTTGCTGTGGTAGGCCCTGTATCTGATACTTGCTGTGGTGGGCCCTGTATCTGATACTTGCTGTGGTGGGCCCTGTATCTGATACTTGCTGTGGTGGGTCCTGTGTCTGATACTTGCTGTGGTGTGCCCTGTATCTGATACTTGCTGTGGTGTGCCCTGTATCTGATACTTGCTGTGGTGGGCCCCGGGCTCTGACACTTGCTGTGGTGGGATCTGTGTCTGATACTTGCTGTGGTGGGCCCAAGGCTTTGATATTTGTTGTGGTGGGCCCTATATCTGATACTTGCTGTGGTGGGCCTTGTATCTGATTGTTTCTGTGGTGGCCCCTGTATATGATACTTGCTGTGGCAGGCCCCGGGCTCTGATACTTGCTGTAGTGGGCCCTGTATCTGATACTTGCTGTGGTGGACCCTGTATTTGATACTTAACATAGAAGCATAGAAACATAGAAAATAGGTGCAGGAGTAGGCCATTCGGCCCTTCGAGTATGCACCACCATTAAATAAGATCATGGCTGATCATTCAACCTAGTATCCCTTTCCTGCTTTCTCTCCATACCTCTTGATCTCTTTAGCTGTAAGACCATATCTAACTCTCTCTTGCATATATCCAATGAACTGGCATCAACAACACTCTGCGGTAGGTAATCCACAGGTTAACAACTCTCTGAGTGAAAATATTCGACTCATCTCAGTCCTAAATGGCTTAGCCCTTATCCTTAGACGAAGTCCCCTGGTTCTGGACTTCCCCAACATCAGGAACATTCTTCCTGCATCTAACCTGTCCAGTCCCGTCAGAATTTTATGTGTTTCTATGAGATCCCCTCTCATCCTTCTAAACTCCAGTGAATACAGGCCCAGTTGATCCAGTCTCTCCTCATATATCAGTCCTGCCATCCTGGGAATCAGTCTGGTGAACCTTTGCTGCACTCCCTCAATAGCAAGAACGTCCTTCCTCAGATTAGGAGACCAAAACTGAACACAATATTCCAGGTGAGGCCTCACCAAGGCCCTGTACAACTGCAGTAAGACCTCCCTGCTCCTATACTCAAATCCCCCAGCTATGAAGGCTCACATACCATTTGCCTTCTTCACCGCCTGCTGTACCTGCATGCCAACTTTCAATGACTGATGTACCATGACACTCAGGTCTCGTTGCACCTCCCCTTTTCCTAATCTGCCGCCATTCAGATAATATTCTACCTTCGTGTTTTTGCCACCAAGGTGGATAACCTCACATTTATCCACATTATATTGAATCTGCCATGTGTTTGCCCGCTCACCTAACCTGTCCAAGTCACCCTGCAGCCTCTTAGCGTCCTCCTGAGAGCTCACACCGCCACCCAGCTTAGTGTCATCTTCAAATTTGGAGATATTACACTCAATTCCTTCATCTAAATCATTAATGTATATTGTAAATAGCTGGGGTCCCAGCATTGAGCCCTACGGCACCCCACTAGACACTGCCTGCCATTCTGAAAAGGACCCGTTTATCCCGACTCTCTGCTTCCTGTCTGCTAACCAGTTCTCTATCCACGTCAGTACATTACCCCCAATGCCATGTGATTTAATTTTTCACACCGATCTCTTGTGTGGAACCTTGTCAAAAGCCCTTTTGAAAGTCCAAATACACCACATCCACTGGTTCTCCCTTGTACACTCCACCAGTTAGATGTTCAAAAAATTCGAGAAGATTTGTCAAGCATGATTTCCCGTTCATAAATCCATGCTGACTTGGACCGATCCTGTCACTGCTTTCCAAATGCCTGCTATTTCATCTTTAATAATTGAGTCCAACATTTTCCCCACTACTGATGTCAGACTAACCAGTCTATAATTACCCGTTTTCTCTCTCCCTCCTTTCTTAAAAAGTGGTGTTACATTAGCTACCCTCCAGTCCCTAGGAACTGATCCAGATTGTTGGAAAATGATCATCAATGCATCTACTATTTCTAGGACCACTTCCTTAAGTACTCTGGGATGCAAACTATCAGGCCCCGAGCATTTATCGCCCTTCAATCCCATCAATTTCCCGAACACAATTTTCCGCCTAATAAGGATTTCCTTCAGTTCCTCCTTCTCACTAGACCCTCAATCCCCTAGTATTTCCGGAAGGTTATTTGTGTCTTCCTTCTTGAAGACAGAACCAAAGTATTTGTTCAACTGGCCTGCCATTTCTTTGTTCCCCATTATAAATTCATCTCAATCTGACTGCAAAGGACTTACGTTTGTCTTCACGAATCTTTTTCTCTTCACATATCTATAGAAGCTTTTGCAGTCAGTTTTTATGTTCCCTGCAATCTTCCTCTCATACTCTATTTTCCACCTCCTAATTAAACCCTTTGTCCTCCTCTGTTGAATTATACAATTCTCCCAGTCCTCAGGTTTGCTGCTTTTTCTGGCCAATTTTTATGCCTCTTCCTTGGATTTAACACTATCCTTAATTTCTCTTGTTAGCCACGGTTGAGCCACCTTCCCTGTTTTATTTTTACTCCAGACAGGGATATACAATTGTTGAAGTTCATCCATGTGATCTTTAAATGTTTGCCATTGCCTATCCACCGTCAACCCTTTAAATATCATTCACCAATCTATTCTAGCCAATTCATGTCTCATACCATCGAAGTTACCTTTCCTTAAGTTCAGACCCTAGTCTCTGAATTAACTGTGTCACTCTCCATCTTAATAAAGAATTCTATCATATTATTTTCACTCTTCCCCAAGGGGCCTCGCACAACAAGATTGCTAATTAGTCCTTTCTCATTACACAGCATCCAGTCTCGGCTGACCAGCCCTCTTATTGGTTCCTCGACATATTGGTCTAGAAAACAATCCCTAATAAACTCCAAGAAATCCTCCTCCACCACATTGCTACCAGTTTGGTTAGCCCAATCTATATGTAGATTAAAGTCGCCCATGGTAATTGCTGTACCTTTATTGCACGTATCCCTAATTTCTTGTTTGATGCTGTCCCCAACCTCACTACTATTGTTTGGTGGTCTGCACACAACTCCCACTTGCGTTTTCTGCCCTTTAGTATTCCGTAGCTCCACCCATACCGATTCCACATCATCCAAGCTAATGTCCTTCCTTACTATTGCATTAACTTCCTCTTTAACCAGCAACGCAACGCCACCTCCTTTTCCTTTCTGTCTATCCTTCCTGAATGTTGAATATCCTTGGATGTTGAGTTCCCAGCCTGGGTCACCCTGGAGCCATGTCTGCGTGATGCCAATTGTATCATTTTCGTTATTTGCTGCCTGCGCAGGTAATTCATCCACCTTATTACGAATACTCCTCGCATTGAGGCACAGAGCCTTGCTGTGGTGGGCCCTGTATCTGATATTTGCAGTGGTTGGTCTTGGAACCTGATACTTGCTGTGGTGGGCCCTGTGTCTGATATTTGCTGTGGTGGGCCCCGGGCTCTGATACTTGCTGTGATGGGCCCCGGGCACTGATACTTGCTGTGGTGGGCTCCGGACTCTGATACTTGCTGTGGTGGGCCCTGTATTTGACACTTGCTGTGGTGGGCCCTGTATCTGACACTTGCTGTGGTGGGCCCTGTATCTGATACTTGCTGTGGTGGGCCCTGTATCTGACACTTGCTTTGGTGGGCCCCGGGCTCTGATACTTGCTGTGGTGGGCCCTGTATCTGATACTTGCTGTGGTGGGCCCTGTATCTGACACTTGCTGTGGTGGGCCCTGTATCTGACACTTGCTGTGTTGGGCCCTGTATCTAACACTTGCTGTGGTGGGCCCTGTATCTAACACTTGCTGTGGTGGGCCCTGTATCTGATACTTGCTGTGGTGGGCCCTGTATCTGACACTTGCTGTGGTGGGCCCTGTATCTGATACTTGCTGTGGTGGGCCCTGTATCTGATACTTGCTGTGGTGGGCCCTGTATCTGATACTTGCTGTGTTGGGCCCTGAATCTGATACTTGCTGTGGTGGGCCCTGTATCTGATACTTGCTGTGTTGGGCCCTGTATCTGGTACTTGCTGTGGTGGGCCCTGTATCTGACACTTGCTGTGGTGGGCCCTGTATCTGACACTTGCTGTGTTGGGCCCTGTATCTGGTACTTGCTGTGGTGGGCCCTGTATCTGACACTTGCTGTGGTGGGCCCTGTATCTGATACTTGCTGTGGTGGGCCCTGTATCTGATACTTGCTGTGGTAGGCCCTGTATCTGACACTTGCTGTGGTGGGCCCTGTATCTGATACTTGCTGTGGTGGGCCCTGTATCTGACACTTGCTGTGGTGGGCCCTGTATCTGATACTTGCTGTGGTGGGCCCTGTATCTGATACTTGCTGTGGTGGGCCCTGTATCTGATACTTGCTGTGGTGGGCCCTGTATCTGATACTTGCTGTGGTGGGCCCTGTATCTGATACTTGCTGTGTTGGGCCCTGTATCTGGTACTTGCTGTGGTGGGCCCTGTATCTGACACTTGCTGTGGTGGGCCCTGTATCTGACACTTGCTGTGTTGGGCCCTGTATCTGGTACTTGCTGTGGTGGGCCCTGTATCTGACACTTGCTGTGGTGGGCCCTGTATCTGATACTTGCTGTGGTGGGCCCTGTATCTGATACTTGCTGTGGTGGGCCCTGTATCTGACACTTGCTGTGGTGGGCCCTGTATCTGATACTTGCTGTGGTGGGCCCTGTATCTGACGCTTGCTGTGGTGGGCCCCGGGCTCTGATACTTGCTGTGGTGGGCCCCGGGCTCTGATACTTGCTGTGGTGGGCCCTGTATCTGACACTTGCTGTGGTGGGCCCTGTATCTGATACTTGCTGTGGTGGGCCCTGTATCTGATACTTGCTGTGGTGGGCCCTGTATCTGATACTTGCTGTGGTGGGCCCTGTATCTGATACTTGCTGTGGTGGGCCCTGTATCTGATACTTGCTGTGGTGGGCCCTGTATCTGACACTTGCTGTGGTGGGCCCTGTATCTGATACTTGCTGTGGTGGGCCCTATATCTGATACTTGCTGTGGTGGGCCCTGTATCTGACACTTGCTGTGGTGGGCCCTGTATCTGATACTTGCTGTGATGGGCCCTGTATCTGATACTTGCTGTGGTGGGCCCTGTATCTGATACTTGCTGTGGTGGGCCCTGTATCTGACACTTGCTGTGGTGGGCCCTGTATCTGATACTTGCTGTGATGGGCCCTGTATCTGATACTTGCTGTGGTGGGCCCTGTATCTGATACTTGCTGTGATGGGCCTTGTATCTGATGCTTGCTATGGTGGGCCCTGTATCTGATACTTGCTGTGGTGGGCCCTGTATCTAACACTTACTGTGGTGGGCCCTGTATCTGATACTTGCTGTGGTGGGCCCTGTATCTGATACTTGCTGTGGTGGGCCCTGTATCTGACACTTGCTGTGATGGGCCCTGTATCTGATACTTGCTGTTGTGGACCCTGTATCTAACACTTGCTGTGGTCGGCCCCGGGCTCTGATACTTGCTGTGGTGGGCCCTGTATCTGACACTTGCTGTGGTGGGCCCTGTATCTGATACTTGCTGTGGTGGGCCCTGTATCTGATACTTGCTGTGGTGGGCCCTGTATCTGATACTTGCTGTGGTGGGCCCCGGGCTCTGATACTTGCTGTGGTGGGTCCCGGGCTCTGATACTTGCTGTGGTGGGTCCCGGGCTCTGATACTTGCTGTGGTGAGCCCTGTATCTGACACTTGCTGTGGTGGGCCCCGGGCTCTGATACTTGCTGTGGTGGGTCCCGGGCTCTGATACTTACTGTGGTGAGCCCTGTATCTGATACTTGCTGTGGTGGGCCCTGTATCTGATACTTGCTGTGGTGGGCCCTGTATCTGGTACTTGCTGTGGTGGGTCCCGGGCTCTGATACTTGCTGTGGTGGGCCCTGTATCTGACACTTGCTGTGGTGGGCCCTGTATCTGATACTTGCTGTGGTGGGCCCTGTATCTGATACTTGCTGTGGTGGGCCCTGTATCTGATACTTGCTGTGGTGGACCCTTTATCTGATACTTGCTGTGGTGGGCCCCGGGCTCTGATACTTACTGTGGTGAGCCCTGTATCTGATACTTGCTGTGGTGGGCCCTGTATCTGATACTTGCTGTGGTGGGCCCTGTATCTGGTACTTGCTGTGGTGGGCCCTGTATCTGATACTTGCTGTGGTGGGCCCTGTATCTGACACATGCTGTGGTGGGCCCTGTATCTGATACTTGCTGTGGTGGGCCCTGTATCTGATACTTGCTGTGGTGGGCCCTGTATCTGGTACTTGCTGTGGTGGGCCCTGTATCTGATACTTGCTGTGGTGGGCCCTGTATCTGACACTTGCTGTGGTGGGCCCTGTATCTGATACTTGCTGTGGTGGGCCCTGTATCTGATACTTGCTGTGGTGGGCCCTGTATCTGATACTTGCTGTGGTGGGCCCTGTATCTGATACTTGCTGTGGTGGGCCCTGTATCTGATACTTGCTGTGGTGGGCCCTGTATCTGACACTTGCTGTGATGGGCCCTGTATCTGATACTTGCTATGGTGGGCCCTGTATCTGATACTTGCTGTGGTGGGCCCTGTATCTAACACTTGCTGTGGTGGGCCCCGGGCTCTGATACTTGCTGTGGTGGGCCCTGTATCTGATACTTGCTGTGGTGGGCCCTGTATCTAACACTTGCTGTGGTGGGCCCTGTATCTAACACTTGCTGTGGTGGGCCCTGTATCTGATACATGCTGTGGTGGGCCCTGTATCTGACACTTGCTGTGGTGGGCCCTGTATCTGATACTTGCTGTGGTGGGCCCCGGGCTCTGATACTTGCTGTGGTGGGCCCTGTATCTAACACTTGCTGTGGTGGGCCCTGTATCTGATACATGCTGTGGTGGGCCCTGTATCTGACACTTGCTGTGGTGGGCCCTGTATCTGATACTTGCTGTGGTGGGCCCCGGGCTCTGATACTTGCTGTGGTGGGCCCTGTATCTGATACTTGCTGTGGTGGGCCCTGTATCTAACACTTGCTATGGTGGGCCATGGGGCATGTGCACATCTACACTATGAGCGCTTGCACGGGCTCCTTCGTGATTAAACTTCTACAATCCACTTCCACTGACCACTGAATGCTGCATGTCAGAGTCGAACTAGTGGCCCCTACATCCAGAGTTCTAACTGGGAACTTGCGGGAAACATGCCAGCGATCATGGTTCCCTCATTGGGATAGAAACACTAAAGCTGAAAACTTACCCTGAGATAGCCAACAAGAGTGCAACTTCAAACTGATTTTGAAACCCTTCCTGACCCAAAGACACTGTGGCTAATTGTAACTTCCACATCTTTACGCAAGTTGAATCAGCACATACACAAAATAAAACCTAAAGTCTCTTTAAGACTTCTGTTTTATTATGATTGCATTTACATAGATTGCCGAGCCAAGCCTGTTAACTTAAGGGTTCTAACCATTAAATAGCTGAATGAAGGACAGTCTATCAGGGAATCAGGCAGCCCTCGTCGCTGGGGGCAAGCTGCGTGTTTATGGCCTACATCGTCCAGCTGGTCTCTGTGTCAACGGATGAGTCACAACCATAGGAACTGCTAGACAAAGAAAGGTCAAGATCAATCTCGTTCACCTTCAACCATCCTGATAGTCACATGATACGACAATCATGGAGTTGATAACTAATAACGCAATCAGTCTCCGTCTACAACAGACCCAGACATGAGGCGAGGAAAACCCCAATGGGGGAGAGCTTCGTGACCATAGGTCCAAAATCACCTGTTGCTCCCAAGCACACTACACTGACCACACGTCATGTCTCAAATTACTCACTAACTGGATTCCGAAAGGTTATTTTCTGAAAGAAATCTATCTGATTTGAATTTAAATGGATCAATGCTAACTGCTTCCACTGCCTCTTAAGGGAGCCTGTTCCACAGATTGGCCACTCACTCAGTGAAATCTTTCTGCAGATTAGTTTTAAATTTACCCCACTTCAAGCACAGGTCATGTCCTCTGGTTCTACTGTATTGGGCAAGGTGAAACAGCGTGTCCTGCTCTACATTATCTAATCCCTTTAGAATCCTAAAAACAACAATCATATCACCTCTCAACCTTCTCTCTTCCATTGAGAAAGGTCCCTTTTATAGTAACTTACAGCAAATCTGATCATTCCACATCTGACGCAGTGTAACTTTACGCACAGATATATGGAAGGTCAAAACCAGGGGGCTGGATCTGTTGCATCTCTCACCAAACAGGCATTGGCCGTGTTTGAAGCGTATTTCTGTCTCCAATTACACCATCTAGAGATGGCATCTAGGTTCCTCAGAGGAATTGTCCAAGTGGGGTGCCTTAAGCTAAGACAGTGGCTCGCTGGTTTAGACATGTCTTTGAACAGGGGCAGATGTGGTATGTCTTGCACCTTAAGGAACAGATTCTGCAAGGTAACCTGTCGCCTGATGTCAAGAGGGGTGATGTTGGACAGGACCAGCAGCCAAGCCAGGTTGGTAGGTGTTACAGGATCTCTTATTATGTGCACGGTCCCATTCAGCTGAGGGTTAGGTATTGCTAAAGCATTTATGACTAGATTTCAAGAAAAAAGCCAAGGAACCAAAACTTTGACAAAAGAACTTTTTTTCTGAACTCCCCGTGTTTCTGTTGCACTCCCTTTTGGTTTCCGTTGGTTTGTTTTGAGTTTTTGTTGCAGATTTTCAGTATTTTCAGGAGTGAGGGAGGGATTCTGTTTATTTGCAATGCATTGAAGTGCATTTTGATCCATTTGAAATATAGGATTGTGTTGGCAAAGAACATGCTATCTGCTTCACACATTCGATTTGTTCAAGCCCACAGCCTCACAGACTGTTGAAAGGTGAAACACTTGGGGGTGGAAATTCATCTGTCTGGCACCTCAGTTAGCGGTCAGAAGAGTCGTTAAAGCGAGTGTAACAGCTTAGCGACCGGGCACACAGCTTTTAGCCATTGAGAGCTAACTGGGGCGTGAAACGCTTGGGCCTGGCTGCTGGCTATCAGTCCGATCATGACACCAATCGGGCACAACAATCGCACTAGCGCCCCACTTGCTAAATTCAGTCCGGCCGCCTCATTTAGCGACCGCCACTACTCACGATTGAAAAAACAGTCGTTACAGCCTTCCACAGTCGTTAATTGATGACTACTTAAAGGGATGAGGAAGCGCTTCCCTCGGAGGTCACAGTCAGTGCAACGTTTACACACGGCACGGTGCGTGAGCCTCCCAGTTTGCAGCAGCAGACAGACATAACAGTACAGCTTGAAAACAAGTGATTTTGAAAACTTTAATGGGTGCATTATTATGCCGCGCCTTTAAGATTCGGCTTTTCCCGGGATTTCAAATTGGATTTCGGAGCATGCGCAATGGATTCCAGAATTTAACGGAAGCATTTTCGTTAGCCCCCACGCCCCACACCAACCCCCCCCCCACCACCCCACATCCCCCCCATCCCCCCCGGGTTAAGTGTGTGATGGCTGATTTAGTGCCCCCGTGACCTCTTTGCCCGATTCCAACAAATTACTCAGCGGGAGGCACAAGCTTTTTAAGGCGCTAAAATTACTGCTCGGCCTGGATAACGCCTCAAAATGGGCAGTAACGAATTTCCATCCCAAGTTACTAAAAGCCGAATATATATACTGCGCATAATGTAGAGTTTCGGTATGAGTTCATTGAACATTTAGAATCATTGTTCACCAATGTCTAGTTGCACCAGGCAAGCCAATTCAGTCCATTGTACAGCCAAGAACAGAATTCTTAAATATCAATAAATCTAGCAGTATATGAACGTTTAAAATAATAAAGGCCAGACAAGTTGAGGCTGAGTTATCAGCCGCAGTATTATTCTCCTTTGTGCTGTTTGACTGATGATCCCCCACAGTCTGACCTGGAGCTGATGCTCCCGAGGGCTCGGTTTACCCATCACCGCCAGGTTGGGAGCCTTGTTAGTAAGGAGTCGCTCTTTATTTTATCCCTTCCTCGCCTGAAGGAGCTGATTGTTGCTAAGACATGGTTTCATGGGCACCAACACCACTCCATTATCGCACCCAACCACATGCGAACATAAACATTGGCCCAAGATTTGTGGTTGGAGGCTTCCCGCGGGCGGATGTCTTTGATCTACAAAAAAATCTCCGAATTTACCTGGTGGTCCGGGAGATTGGGCAACTTGTGGTCCTGAGCCGCTAGGTGTATGCTGCGTAGAGGCCCAGATATCCCAGGGACAAACGCGGTTCGCCAGAACCCCTGAGATCACCTGGGCTTGCCCAAACAACAAAGAAAGGAATCCCCATTTACACATTTGATAGTAATAGTATCTTCTTGATAGAAGATCGCAAGGTCTGTGCCACGATCCTGCTACCACAGCCCCCCTGCTCCTTGATGGTCCAGCGACGGCCCTGTTTCCCGTCTGCACAGTCGGTAGCTTGGCCCTCCCCTTTAATGAAGAGTAGGGCCCTGTCTATGCGCCAGTGCTATGTGCCCCATCACGTAATGCTGCGAACTTCGAGGAAGCTTTGCGCCCTGATCCCGCCCCCGAGAGGAAGTGTATCACGATATTTTGCGTTGCACTTCCTTTCAGGGGCGGTAACCTGAATATAGGTTGCCAGGTGGGACTTGCGTGCCTGGCACAGAAATTCCCTCATTAGGACTTGTTACCGCCCTCAGTACTGAATTTCGCAGCCAAAAGGGCTAAAAATAAAATTACCTTAATGGACAGGGTTTCCGTGTATAACTGAGTGATAACATTTACTTTTCCCTTTTTTAAAACTCTTACGCTAGTAAAAACAGCTTTTTTGGTAATGGTGAAAACAGCTTTTACCAGGCATAAGAATTTCAAGAGCAGTCACTAGGCAGAAGTTGGGAAAATAGTCCAACTCTCCACCAGCGAAAGCCTTTTTCTGTCAGATTGGTACGATCTGTCAAGAGGATTCTTGACAGACGGCAAGTTCCAGGTTCTGGTGCATGCGCAGTGCATTTGTGGGGGGTGCACCAAAAATATCTGGTACTCCTCTGACTCAGAAAATGAGTGGACAGATGGAGAGGGGGTGGGGGAACGGGAGGAAACTAAAGACCCTCCCCCATACGCTCCGGGCACGGAAGCTAGAACCCTTATGACAAATAAGACAAAACAGCAAGATGGGGAACAGCCGGTAACCACTAGAGGGGTGCGTGACTTCACCACTAGTGAGTTACAAGAAATAGGGTCTCAATTTCATCAAAAACCTGGGGAATCATTGTCAGAATGGCTAACCCGGATTTGGGACCAGGGAGCATCAGGCGTAATACTTAACCACGAAGAGTTAACAAAAATGGGGACTATGAATACGGACCACCTTATCACAACAGTGCTACGGAATGTCCAGGGCACAAGTTCGCTATGGGACATGGTTACTACAGGGGTCCGGCAAAAATATCCCTCTGTCGTTGATTTGGGAAGGGGAGGTAAAACCTCGGAATACTATGGCGGAGGGTGCGATACAGTTGCGCAACATGGCAACACAGGGAGGAATATATCACCAACCATATGGGGGGCCAGATCAGGAGCTCTTCACGGCAGGAATGCGCAGCAGGCTGATGAAGAGTGGCCCTCCTATGATGAGGGGTGTGCTACTCGCATTATTGGGACCAGCCCAAGGGCAGCGGGTGGGACACGCCTGCCTATTTTTAGGACAATTAGAGGATGTAGAAGATAGTGTGCAAGAGTCGAGAATGGCTAATGTGGAGGGGGATCAGGACCAGCGACAAGGTTCGACCTCTGGGAAAGGTACAGGATCAGGAAAGACAAAAAAAAGAATTACGCAGAGGGACATGTTCGCGGCTTTACTGAAGGCAGGGGTCCCCAAGGGAAAAAATGCTGGAATCCCAACAGGAGCGATGTATTCTACGTGGAAGCAACACTGCGTTCCGGGAACAGAGAAGGGTGAAAGGAGGGAGGTATGGGAGACTAAGTCGGATAGCGATAAGTTTGCGGATGCGGAGAAACCACATCCCGCTAGCCTATACCCCAACATAGAAGAGCTGTGGAAGGCTAGTAATCTCCTCGACTAGGGGTGTGGCCGGGATCCGGGAGTACCCCCCGTTAGAACCACATCAACCCAAGCTCCCGGGGATCTGAGGCCACACATTCCGATTCCGATACATTGGCGGGGTGGGAACATAGAAAGAGATGTTGCTTTACTAGACACAGGGGCAGAAGTTACTATTATCCATGGAAATCCTAGGAAACACACAGGGACCCGCATGATGATTAATGGATTCGGAGGGGCAGAAACGCCTGCTGTCCGAACAACTATCAGAATGGCGTTGGGAAATGGGCCTCCACGCTGGGTAACGGTCTTAATATCGGCAGTAAAGGAACATATTAGTGGGATGGACCTTTTAAAGGGAACCACACACAACACCTCGTTCGGACGATTCTCATTTGGGATACGAGCGATCACTGTGATTGCAGGGGAAGCAAAGTGGGAACCAGTGGTAATACCACGGCCATCGCGTATAGTGACTATGAAACAGTACCGAATACCTGGGGGACACAAAGAAATAGGGGAAACCATACAAGGGCTCTTGGAGGCGGGTATCATTAGACATGAGGTGTCCCCCTACAATAGCCCTGTTTGGCCTGTGCAGAAACCCGACAAAAGTTGGAGGATGACTGTGGATTACCGACAACTGAACAAATTTGCCCCTCCTCTGGCAACCGCTGTCCCAGATGTAGTAACTATAACAGAGCGGCTGTCTGAAGAAGGTGCGGAGTAGTACGCGGTAATCGACCTGGCCAATGCCTTTTTCTCCATTCCAATAGCTGAAGAATCCCAGGACCAGTTTGCATTCACTTGGGAAGGGAGGCAATACACGTTTAAATGCCTACCTCAAGGTTACCTACATAGCCTTACCCTATGCCACGGATTGGTGGCCCGGGACCTGGACATGTGCACGTTGGCTCCTAATGTCTCACTGGCACACTACATCGATGATGTACTAATAAGGGGTCCCACCGAGGCAGTGGTGTCAGAAACGTTAGCTGCTTTAGTCCAACACATGCGGAACAGGGGCTGGGAGATAAATCCGAAGAATGTGCAGGGCCCTAGCCAGACTGTCCAGTTTCTGGGGATCCAATGGTCTCAGGGTGAGCATGTCATACCCGAGCCTGTGAAGAATAAAATTCAAGAAATGGCCACCCCCACGAATAAAACTGAGACACAACGGTTCGTGGGACTATTGGGTTACTGGAGGATACACATACCTCACCTCACAATGTTATTAAAACCACTGTATGCCGTAACACGAAAAAAGGCCCACTTCGAGTGGGGAAAGGAACAACTGGTGGCTTTTGATGCAGCCAAAGAAGCCGTAGCTCAAGCTTTACACCTAGCCCCGCGAGTGCCTGGGCAGCCTTTTGAGCTACAGGTATCCGTTACCAATGACACTGCAGTATGGAGTTTGTGGCAGGTTCAACATGGCACTCGTATACCGTTAGGGTTCTGGTCTAGAAAATGTACAGATGCTGCTACTCGTTACACCCCATTTGAGAAACAGTTAGTAGCATGTTATTGGGCCCAAACAGAAACAGAAGGACAGACAGGGGACGACAAAGTCAGTTTAAGACCAGACCTACCCATATTATCCTGGGTTCTCTCAGAAAATGAGACACACAAGGTCGGGCGAGCTGGAAATGGTATATCGCAGACAAAGCAAGTAAAGGAAAAGGAGGAATCACCCGACTACATGAGCATGTGGCTGAATACCCACAAACAGCTGAGAGTGAACTTACGCAGTCATCTGTCAGTTTAACCCAAGAGTCACCGATCTCCTGGGGCGTGTCTTTTGAACAGTTAACACCTGAAGAACGTAGCCATGCCTGGTTCACAGATGACTCAGCGGTCTGGCGAAATGGCCTTCGGCGATGGCGAGCCGCTGCCTTCAATCCACAAACCCAGACAATTGTGAATGATGAGGGCGTGGGAGGCTCCAGCCAGCTCGCAGAACTAGCAGCTGTAGTCCTTGCGTTAGAAGAGGAACAGCAACAAGTACACATATATACTGACTCATGGGCAGTAGCCAATGGCATGGCGAGCTGGATGCGAAACTGGCATGAACATAACTGGCAAATAACTGGGAAAGACTTGTGGGGAAAGCACCTATGGAAACAAATATGGTCCAAAGCCCAGAAGATGAAAATAACTGTATATCATGTGGACGCTCACATGAAAAACACTTCAAAGACCTCTGAATATAATAACACCGTTGATAATATAGCCCTGGTATGGGCTGTCAAAGAGGCGGAAGACGAAGAATATGGCATAGGCAAGTGGGCTCACCATAAATCTGGACATTTGAGCATTCAGGGTACGATACAATGGGCACGAAATAGGGGTTACATTTGACTACGGATGGTGTTAAACAGATCATAAACACCTGTGAAATTTGTCAAAAGGTGAAGCATTTTCCCCTACAATGACAAACCGGTGGACACAACCAGCACAAATATGGCAAGTTGTTTATGTAGGACCTGTACCATTGCAAAAATGGTACCAATATTTGTTCACTGCTGTTGATACCTGTTCTGGACTTTTGATAGCTTATCCAGTGACTAAAGCGAATCAACAAAGTACGATTAAAGGACTGGAGAATTTAATCACATACTACGGTGA
Source organism: Pristiophorus japonicus (assembly GCF_044704955.1). Taxonomy (NCBI): domain Eukaryota; kingdom Metazoa; phylum Chordata; class Chondrichthyes; family Pristiophoridae; genus Pristiophorus; species Pristiophorus japonicus. The sequence continues at coordinate 92,267,058 of NC_091988.1, forward strand.
GCCAGCAGAAGTACAGTCCGATAATGGGTCGCACTTCACAGGTCAAACAGTGCAACAGTGGGCGGTAGACAACGGGATCTATTGGATGTTTCACACACCTTACTATCCGCAGGCTGTGGGTTAATAGAACGCATGAATGGACTACTTAAGCAACAGATTAAAATATTAATTCCCACTAACGCATTGCAAGGGTGGTTAAAGGTCTTACCACAAGCAGTGCGCAATCTGAATCACCGAACATTACGGGGGGGGAACTCCCATAAGCCACATGATGGGCAAAGTTAAGTGTCCCTACTATTGAAAAAGAAAATCAGACTCAGGACACAGTTTGTGAAGGAGGAAAAGTGTGGGTGCAGTACCCCCAGAAACCCTTACAAGCAGGGGAAATCTTAGCGAAAGGAGAAGGAAACACTTATTGGGTGCTCCTGACTGGTCAAGATATTCCTCTCTGTGTTGACAAGGGTAAATTGACTAAACGAGGCTGAAATTAATATACTTATGCTTCCTCCCATAGGGGTTCTGCCCAAAATGGCGACTTACCAACTCGTGCTGGCAAGTCTCTGTGTCTCGTTATCTATGACTGTGCTACTTCCATCCTCAAACACAGCTTGGGATGGCCGTACAGGATGGCAGTTAGCTAACACTGATCGTACGCAAGACAATCAAGGGTGGATTGTATTGGTGGGACATCTTTTACGGATGGTCCCCAAAAACATCCGCCGCTTTGAAGCTGTTATCGTTGTTTTACTCGTCGCGTTATTACTGCTTGTATGTATTCTTAGGTGTAGATTACGGGCGTTGCTTGCGCATACTCAACGTGTAACTGATGCATTACGCCTTCAACTTGATTATATTACTTAGAATGTCTAAATATCAAGGGTGGATTGTATTGTATGGGGTTAATCACATACTGTTAATTATGATATTTAGTCATTTACAGTGTGTCTCTGTCCCATGCCCTGTAGAACGTTGTTGCTATCGACAGCTGTAGCGTTAGAAGTGGTTCGCCAGAACCCCTGGGATCACCTGGGCTTGCCCAAACAACAAAGAAGGGAATCCACATTTACACATTTGATAGTAATAGTATCTACTTGATAGAAGATCGCAAGGTCTGTGCCACGATCCTGCTACCACAGCCCCCCTGCTCCTTGATGGTCCAGTGACGGCCCTGTTTCCCGTCTGCACAGTCGGCAGCTTGGCCCTCCCCTTTAATGAAGAGTAGGGCCCTGTCTATGCGCCAGCGCTATGTGCCCCATCACGTAATGCTGCGAACTTCGAGGAGGCTTTGCGCCCTGATCCCGCCCCCGAGAGGAAGTACATCACGATATTTTGCGTTGCACTTCCTTTCAGGGGCGGTAACCCGAATATAGGTTGCCGGGTGGGACTTGCGTGCCAGGCATAGAACCTCTCTCATTGGAACTTGTTACCGCCCTCAGTAGTGAATTTCGCAGCCAAAAGGGCTAAAAATAAAATTACCTTAATGGACAGGGTTTCCGTGTATAACTGAGTGATAACATTTACTTTTCCCTTTTTTAAAACTCTTACGCTAGTAAAAACAGCTTTTTTGGTAATGGTGAAAACAGCTTTTACCAGGCATAAGAATTTCAAGAGCAGTCACTGGGCAGAAGTAGTCCAACTCTCCACCAGCGAAAGCCTTTTTCTGTCAGATTCGTACGATCTGTCAAGAGGATTCTTGACAGACTGCAAGTTCCAGGTTCTGGTGCATGCGCAGTGCATGTTTAAACCTGGAATGTGCGGAGCCCCTATGGACACGTGCGCACCTTGCCACAAATTCAGCCCCAATGAGTCAGCGCTCATCCCAATCCTATCCTCATCCAGTGCCCACACAGGCTTCCATTCTTTGGATAATGGTTCAGAATAGAAGCCGTGGCTTATTTTTCCTTTCTCTGGTCCAGGGTTATTGAAGGTCACAGTAATGCTCCCTAACTGCTGTCCTAGCTGACACCAGCTAACTCCACACAGACCAGCAATCCATTCTGCGAACTTCTGCTCCGTATGTCCCGGTTCCACAGCACATGGTGCAATCCTTGCTAGGTCTCAGTACATCTCGAATTTTCCACGAGCACATCTCTTACGATGATGCTCATATCTGCGGTTTGCAGTATAGCTGTGTTTAGCTTCTAACATCGCCTGTCCCTTTAAGGCCGGTGCTCAGGTATTCCTTTCAGCAATCCATTTCAGCTACTTGTAAATTCCTACACTAACAACATCGACTTGAATTAGCGCCGTGCCTTTAATGTAGAAAAACTTCCCAAGGTGCTTCAAATAGGCATAATAATAAAAATGATGCCGTGCCAAAGGAGGAGAGGTGACTAAAAGCTCGGTCAAAGAGGTGCGATTCAAGGAGAGTCTTAAGGGAGGAGAGGAATGTGGAAATGCAGAGGGGTTTGGGGAGGGAATTTCAGATCATGGGGTCACACCAAGTCCTGTTCACCCATCACCCCTGTGCTCGCTGGCTTACATTGGCTCCCGGATAAGCAACGCCTCGATTTTAAAATTCTCATCCTTGTTTTCAAATCCCTCCATGATCTCTGTAACCTTTTCCAGCCCTACAATCTTCTGAGATCTCTGCGTTTCTCCAATTCTGGCCTCTTGCGCATCCCTGATTTTCTTCAATCCACTATTGGCAGCCGTGCCTTAGGCCCTAAGTTTTGGAATTTCCTCCCCAAAGCTCCCTGCCTCTCTATCTCTCTTTCATCCTTTAAGACACTCCTTAAAACGCTCTTTGTCCAAGCTTTTGGTCACCTGTACTAATATCTCCTTATGTGGCCCAGTATCAAATTTGATTGATAACGCTCCTGTGAAACGCCTTGGGAAGTTTTACTACATTATATAAGTGGAAGTGGTTGATGTTGTCGAGTGAACTAAAACAGCTTTTAAATTTCAGGCTCCATGACTGTTTTGTTTCTATTTGCTGTTAGATTGTTTTGCATTTTTAACAAAATGTATTATCATATTTGTGACAAGTATGTGCTAATGCTCAATGTATTATTCTGCGTAGGTGGAGTCTAATTGTTAGGCAAGCAAAGGGTCAGATCCATTTGCGTTTAATAGTACGGTAGAGTACGGTAGCATAGTGATTATGAGCTAGATTTTCCCGAACCCCTTTTTTCGGCCGAGATGCACTGACTTTGTGCGCTCAAAACAGCGCCAAAATACTTACTGAGTATTCTGGCCCCTCTGCCGAGTGTCCCGGGTCCTGGCGCGGTGTCCATGGTGAAGTGGGAGGCGGAGCTACAGCCCTGTGCCGAAAACACTGCCGGCAGCTGTCCGCATGCACAGTGGAGTCTGCGCGCATGCTCCTCGCCCTCCCAGCGTGCCCTGCAAGCTGTCAGCAGGACCCGATGCATGTCGCCCCTAATCCTGGCCGAAGGGAAGCCCCGATGTTCACCGCCCCTATCCCTGGCCGAATGGTCTCCCGCACCGGCCCGTGAGCAACTTGCTTCTGGTGATTTGAGCCCCTGAAAGGAGTTGATCCCAAGTTTCTGAGGAACATGCGGTTTGCCAAGAAGCACAACAAGAAAGGAAAGGGGAAGGTTGAAGGCAAAACATAAAAAGGACCAACCGTCTTGATGAACTAACAGCTACTATCCTTGAGAATGGCAGCCTTGTGATATATTGTATTCCAAATTGTTTATTTTGAATAAAACCCAACTTTAAAAAAAAAATTGTTTCTGGCATAAAGGTAGGACTTCTATTTTTTATTTGTTATTGATTGATTGCTTATTACTTTTTGTGCTTTGTTTAGTGCTTTGTAAGTCTTGGTGCTTTAAATGTACTAACCTGCGCCAATTTCTTAACTGCCCGCAAGGTTTTTCAGAGCTGGCCACATACGCTGACCTAAGTCGATTTGGAGTAAGTTTTAGCTGGCCAAAGTGACATAAATGGCCAAAACTGGCATAAGTGTTTGAAACAAAAAACTCAACTAAAAAAAATTGTACCTCACTGAGTTACTCTGGAGCAAGTTGATTGGGGAAAGTGGCATTTTTGAACTTACGCCAGAAAAACCAACTTACTGCAAAAAAATTGGAGCAAGTCATGGCCAAAATTGAGCCCATAGTGACTGGACTAGTAATCCAGAGGCCTGGACTAATGATCCGGAGACGTGAGTTCAAATCCCACCATGGCAGCCGGGGAATTCAGTTAATAAATAAATCTAGAATAAAAAGCTAGTATGTTACATGATCATGAAACTACCGGATGGTCGTAAAAACCCATCACTAATGTCCTTTAGGGAAGGAAATCTTCGTCCTTACCCGGTCTGGCCTATATGTGACTCCAGACCCACAGTTGACTCTTAACTGCCCTCTGAAATGGCCTAGCAAGCCACTCAGCTGTATAAGGTGGCTCACCATCCACCTTCTCAAGGGCTATTAGGGATGGGCAATAAATGCTGGCCTTGCTGGCGACGTCCACATCCCATGAATTAAAAAAAATAGCTGTTTAGTTAAGGAACTTTACAGATTGGAATGTATTTGTCAGTTTCAGGCTGCAGGTCACTCTGCGATTGTTTTTGCAAATGTAACAAGGTGTGATGTCTGGAGTGTGACATTCATGGGACGGATATGTCTTACCAATTTCGTGGCTTCTGAGAGTGCAGAAAAATTGAAAGATTAGATTGGTGCGTCACAGCCAAGTTGGAGATTTCTCACAGCCTGGTACACTATAGACCTGATTCAGTTAAAAGAAAGAAAGATCTGCATTAATATAGCGCCTTTCACGATCTCAGTATGTGCCAAAGTGCTTTGCATATATATATATAGTCATTGTTGTAATGTAGGAAACATGGCAGCCAATTTGCACACGGCAATCTCCCAAAAACAGCAATAAGTTTATGACCCATTAATCTGTTTTAGTGATGTTGTTTGAGAGATAAATATTGCCCAGGACTCTGGGGACAATTCCCCCACTCATCCTTGAAATAGAAATAATGGGATCCTTTACGTCCACTTGAGAGGGAATATAGGGCCTCGGTTTAATGTCTCATTAAAGACAGCACCTCCGACAGTGCGGCACTGGATTGTCAGCCCAAATTCTGCGATCAAGTCTCTGAAGCGGGACTTGGTCTCACAATCTTCTGACTCCGAGGGCAAGAGTGCTAGCACTGAGCTGGACTGATTCCCGACATATCAAGAAAGACTGGATCAACTGGGCTTGTATTCACTGGAGTTCAGAAGAATGAGAGGGGATCGCATAGAAACGTTTAAAATTCTGACGGGTTTAGACAGGTTAGATGCAGGAAGAATGTTCCCAACGTTGGGGAAGTCCAGAACCAGGGGTCACAGTCTAAGGATAAGGGGTAAGCCATTTAGGACCGAGATGAGGAGAAACTTCTTCACCCAGAGAGTGATGAACCTGTGGAATTCTCTACCACAGAAAGTTGTTGAGGCCAATTCACTAAATATATTCAAAAAGGAATTAGATGTAGTCCTTACTACTCGGGGGATCAAGGGGTACGGCGAGAATGCAGGAATGGGGTACTGAAATTGCATGTTCAGCCATGAACTCATTGAATGGCGGTGCAGGCTCGAAGGGCCGAATGGCCTACTCCTGGACCTATTTTCTATGTTTCTATGTTTCTATGAGCCACAGCTTAATCTCCATTTGAAATTCTAAATGGGAAATACAAGTTGGTAATATCTGCGAGAGAGAGAGAGCGCCGCAGGCTGACGTGAATGTGAAGCCTGATGACTGGTTTGTGTGGCAGCTTTATGAACTGTGATAGAATGATGAGGTGCAGCTGCAGCTTGGGATTCTGGCATCAACTCAGGAGTTCTGGCATCTACGCCTGGCTCAGGAGTTAGCAACTGACATCATGTTGCTCAAGTTTTTGCAGAGGATTGGCGCCATCGCTCTGATAAAATTGGGATGATAACATTTTGCACAACACAAGGAGGACAATCAGCCCATTGTGTCTATTTAACTGCTTTACCCAGAGTGGTGAGAATGTGGAAATTGCCAGCACAGGAGGTGGTTGAGGCGAATAGCACAGATGCATTTAACAGGAAGCTTGGTAAGTACATGAGGGAGAAAGGAATAGAAGAATATGTTGATAGGATGAGATGAGGTAAGGAGGGAGGAGGCTCATGTGCTGTACTGTGCTGTGCTGCAAAGTCTATGTAATTCTATGTGCCTGTACTGGCACTCTGAAAGAGCTATCCACTTAGTCCCATTCCCAAGCCCTTTTCTCATGTGCTTCTAAATTCTTCTTTTCCAAATATTTATCCATTTCCTTTTGAAATGGATTCTGCTTCTGCCATTGTCCTGGTAACACCATGTGCTCTGCATAAAATAATTTCTCCTCATCCTTACCTTTGGTTTTTTACGGGTGATTTTAAATTTATGACACTCATTATCAACTCATCGACCATTGAATAACATTGAGCACCCCTATCAGGTCTCCACGTAACCTTCTGTATTGTATGGGGTTAATCACATACTGTTAATTATGATATTTAGACATTTACAGTGTGTCTCTGTCCCATGCCCCGTAGAACGTTGTTGCTATAGAGAGAGAGGGAAGCGACCTTGGGACCCACATCAGCTTGTTATGAGACAGTCGGCACCTCAAAGATCTCATGCTTTGTGGACAAGCAGCTGGGGCCTTACAGATTAGGAGTTGGCCATAAGCCACATGCACCCATGTTTTGTTCAATAGTATGTTTGTTTAATAGTATAAAGGAGCGGCACTGTTCCGTAGCTCTTCGAACTTCACCTTGGACCGTGTTTCGAGAGCGGTGCCGGGACCCCCAATGCTCCAGACCAGCCGTCGTTGTGGAGTTCCCGACAGGCTGAAGGCAGTGAGCGTTGTTGCATCTTACCATACTTCTCTTTTCTTCGTAAACTGTATTAATATGTTTATTTTCTCTCAGTAAACGGTATCTTATTCTTTACTTCATTTGTCTTGTCTCTTATTTAACATTCATCCAGATCCCGAACCTGGGTCTATTATTATTGATCCAAAACATTTTGGCGTCACGAACAGGATCTGGTAAAATGTTTAAGAGAACAGACAAGAAGCAGTCTCCTCCTGCGGGAGAGAAGTATAGAATGCCAGGGTGGAGCACGAGGGATGAGGGTTTTGGTTCTCTTGTCAAGGTGCTAGCCTGGTTTGGATCCCCGCAACATTGGGATATGCAGTTATTGGAACAGAACAAAGATAGAGCCGTATCCCATGCGGTACTGTCACTCCTGGAGGAAGCAGGCTTCCCACAGGAGAAAAATAGTCCCCCACAAATGGGATGTATTTTGTTGACAGCCTTCAGGGCGATGTGTAAACAACTTAAGAAAAGTGAGGCAGAAAACCTACCGTTAAAAACAGCTGTTAAGGTTTTGGAAAGTCAAAACTCGACCCTGACTGAAGCGGTCCGCACTGCACAAGAGCAGGCGGACAAGGTCAATGAACAATCAGAAACTTTAATATACCGTTAGCGACAGTACAAAATAAAAAGAAAGCCAGACCACGGACATTACAGATGGATTTGAAATATATCCTTTGTACTGCACTAATTTGCTGCTGCATGTGGTTTGTACTTGCTCAATCAGACCCCAGTGAGTGTTTAAAAGCCAATGCAGAATCATGTGGGGAATGTATACAAGCTGGAAACAATTGTGGGGGGTCACCAAAAATATCTGGTACTCCTCTGACTCAGAATATGAGTGGACAGATGGAGAGGGGGTGGGGGAACGGGAGGAAACTAAAGACCCTCCCCCATACGCTCCGGGCACGGAAGCTAGAACCCTTATGACAAATAAGACAAAACAGCAAGATGGGGAACAGCCGGTAACCACTAGAGGGGTGCGTGACTTCACCACTAGTGAGTTACAAGAAATAGGGTCTCAATTTCATCAAAAACCTGGGGAATCATTGTCAGAATGGCTAACCCGGATTTGGGACCAGGGAGCATCAGGCGTAATACTTAACCCCGAAGAGTTAACAAAAATGGGGACTATGAATACGGACCACCTTATCACAACAGTGCTACGGAATGTCCAGGGCACAAGTTCGCTATGGGACATGGTTACTACAGGGGTCCGGCAAAAATATCCCTCTGTCGTTGATTTGGGAAGGGGAGGTAAAACCTCGGAATACTATGGCGATACAGTTGCGCAACATGGCAACACAGGGAGGAATATATCACCAACCATATGGGGGGGCCAGATCAGGAGCTCTTCACGGCAGGAATGCGCAGCAGGCTGATGAAGAGTGGCCCTCCTATGATGAGGGGTGTGCTACTCGCATTATTGGGACCAGCCCAAGGGCAGCGGGTGGGACACGCCTGCCTATTTTTAGGACAATTAGAGGATGTAGAAGATAGTGTGCAAGAGTCGAGAATGGCTAATGTGGAGGGGGATCAGGACCAGCGACAAGGTTCAACCTCTGGGAAAGGTACAGGATCAGGAAAGACAAAAAAAAGAATTACGCAGAGGGACATGTTCGCGGCTTTACTGAAGGCAGGGGTCCCCAAGGGAAAAAATGCTGGAATCCCAACAGGAGCGATGTATTCTACGTGGAAGCAACACTGCGTTCCGGGAACAGAGAATGGTGAAAGGAGGGAGGTATGGGAGACTAAGTCGGATAGCGATAAGTTTGCGGATGCGGAGAAACCACATCCCGCTAGCCTATACCCCAACATAGAAGAGCTGTGGAAGGCTAGTAATCTCCTCGACTAGGGGTGTGGCCGGGATCCGGGAGTACCCCCCGTTAGAACTACATCAACCCAAGCTCCCGGGGATCTGAGGCCACACATTCCGATTCCAATACATTGGCGGTGTGGGAACATACAAAGAGATGTTGCTTTACTAGACACAGGGGCAGAAGTTACTATTATCCATGGAAATCCTAGGAAACACACAGGGACCCGCATGATGATTAATGGGTTCGGAGGGGCAGAAACGCCTGCTGTCCGAACAACTATCAGAATGGCATTGGGAAATGGGCCTCCGCGCTGGGTAACGGTCTTAATATCGTCAGTAAAGGAACATATTATTGGGATGGACCGTTTAAAGGGAACCACACACAACACCTCGTTTGAGCGATTCTCATTTGGGATACGGGCGATCACTGTGATTGCAGGGGAAGCAAAGTGGGAACCAGTAGTAATACCACGGCCATCGCGTATAGTGACTATGAAACAGTACCGAATACCTGGGGGACACAAAGAAATAGGGGAAACCATACAAGGGCTCTTGGAGGCGGGTATCATTAGACATGAGGTGTCCCCCTACAATAGCCCTGTTTGGCCTGTGCAGAAACCAGACAAAAGTTGGAGGATGACTGTGGATTACCGACAACTGAACAAATTTGCCCCTCCTCTGGCAACCGCTGTCCCAGATGTAGTAACTATAACAGAGCGGCTGTCTGAAGAAGGTGCGGAGTGGTATGTGGTAATCGACCTGGCCAATGCCTTTTTCTCCATTCCAATAGCTGAAGAATCCCAGGACCAGTTTGCATTCACTTGGGAAGGGAGGCAATACACGTTTAAACGCCTACCTCAAGGTTACCTACATAGCCCTACCCTATGCCACGGATTGGTGGCCCGGGACCTGGACATGTGCACGTTGGCTCCTAATGTCTCACTGGCACACTACATCGATGATAGAAACATAGAAACATAGAAAATAGGTGCAGGAGCAGGCCATTCAGCCCTTCTAGCCTGCACCGCCATTCAATGAGTTCATGGCTGAACATGAAACTTCAGTACCCCCTTCCTGCATTCTCGCCATAACCCTTGATCCCCCGAGTAGTAAGGACTTCATCTAACTCCCTTTTGAATATATTTAGTGAATTGGCCTCAACTACTTTCTGTGGTAGAGAATTCCACAGGTTCACCACTCTCTGGGTGAAGAAGTTTCTCCTCATCTCGGTCCTAAATGGCTTACCCCTTATCCTCAGACTGTGACCCCTGGTTCTGGACTTCCCCAACATTGGGAACATTCTTTCTGCATCTAACCTGTCTAAACCCGTCAGAATTTTAAACGTTTCTATGAGGTCCCCTCTCATTCTTCTGAACTCCAGTGAATACAAGCCCAGTTGATCCAATCTTTCTTGATAGGTCAGTCCCGCCATCCCGGGAATCAGTCTGGTGAACCTTCGCTGCACTCCCTCAATAGCAAGAATGTCCTTCCTCAAGTTAGGAGACCAAAACTGTACACAATACTCCAGGTGTGGCCTCACCAAGGCCCTGTACAACTGTAGCAACACCTCCCTGCCCCTGTATTCAAATCCCCTCGCTATGAAGGCCAACATGCCATTTGCTTTCTTAACCGCCTGCTGTACCTGCATGCTAACCTTCAATGGCTGATGTACCATGACACCCAGGTCTCGTTGTACCTTCCCTTTTCCTAATCTGTCACCATTCAGATAATAGTCTGTCTCTCTGTTTTTACCACCAAAGTGGATAACCTCACATTTATCCACATTATACTTCATCTGCCATGCATTTGCCCACTCACCTAACCTATCCAAGTCACTCTGCAGCCTAATAGCATCCTCCTCGCAGCTCACACTGCCACCCAACTTAGTATCATCCGCAAATTTGGAGATACTGCATTTAATCCCCTCGTCTAAATCATTAATGTACAATGTAAACAGCTGGGGCCCCAGCACAGAACCTTGCGGCACTCCACTAGTCACTGCCTGCCATTCTGAAAAGTACCCGTTTACTCCTACTCTTTGCTTCCTGTCTGACAACCAGTTCTCAATCCACGTCAGCACACTACCCCCAATCCCATGTGCTTTAACTTTGCACATTAATCTCTTGTGTGGGACCTTGTCGAAAGCCTTCTGAAAGTCCAAATATACCACATCAACTGGTTCTCCTTTGTCCACTTTACTGGAAACATCCTCAAAAAATTCCAGAAGATTTGTCAAGCATGATTTCCCTTTCACAAATCCATGCTGACTTGGACCTATCATGTCACCATTTTCCAGATGCACTGCTATGACATCCTTAATAATTGATTCCATCATTTTACCCACTACTGAGGTCAGGCTGACCGGTCTATAATTCCCTGTTTTCTCTCTCCCTCCTTTTTTAAAAAGTGGGGTTACATTGGCTACCCTCCACTCCATAGGAACTGATCCAGAGTCAATGGAATGTTGGAAAATGACTGTCAATGCATCCGCTATTTCCAAGGCCACCTCCTTAAGTACTCTAGGATGCAGTCCATCAGGCCCTGGGGATTTATCGGCCTTCAATCCCATCAATTTCCCCAACACAATTTCCCGACTAATAAAGATTTCCCTCAGTTCCTCCTCCTTAATAGACCCTCTGACCCCTTTTATATCCGGAAGGTTGTTTGTATCCTCCTTAGTGAATACCGAACCAAAGTACTTGTTCAATTGGTCTGCCATTTCTTTGTTCCCCGTTATGACTTCCCCTGATTCTGACTGCAGGGGACCTACGTTTGTCTTCACCAACCTTTTTCTCTTTACATACCTATAGAAACTTTTGCAATCCGCCTTAATGTTCCCTTAATGTACTAATAAGGGGACCCACCGAGGCAGTGGTGTCAGAAACGCAAGCTGCTTTAGTCCAACATATGCGAGACAGGGGCTGAGAGATAAATCCGAAGAAGATGCAGGGCCCTAGCCAGACTGTCCAGTTTCTGGGGATCCAATGGTCTCAGGGTGAGCGTGTCATACCCGAGCGCGTGAAGAATAAAATTCAAGAAATGGCCACCCCCACGAATAAAACTGAGACACAACGGTTTGTGGGACTATTGGGTTACTGGAGGATACACATACCTCACCTCACAATGTTATTAAAACCACTGTATGCCGTAACACGAAAAAAGGCCCACTTCGAGTGGGGAAAGGAACAACTGGTGGCTTTTGATGCAGCCAAAGAAGCCGTAGCTCAAGCTTTACCCCTGGCCCTGCGAGTGCCTGGGCAGCCTTTTGAGCTACAGGTATCCGTTACCAATGACACTGCAGTATGGAGTTTGTGGTAGGTTCAACATGGCACTCGTATACCGTTAGGGTTCTGGTCTAGAAAATGTACAGATGCTGCTACTCGTTACACCCCATTTGAGAAACAGTTAGTAGCATGTTATTGGGCCCAAACAGAAACAGAAGGACAGACAGGGGACGACAAAGTCAGTTTAAGACCAGACCTACCCATATTATCCTGGGTTCTCTCAGAAAATGAGACACACAAGGTCGGGCGAGCGCAGCAAAGCTCCATAGTGCGCTGGAAATGGTATATCGCAGACAAAGCAAGTAAAGGAAAAGGAGGAATCACCCGACTACATGAGCATGTGGCTGAATACCCACAAACAGCTGAGAGTGAACTTACGCAGTCATCTGTCAGTTTAACCCAAGAGTCACCGATCTCCTGGGGCGTGTCTTTTGAACAGTTAACACCTGAAGAACGTAGCCATGCCTGGTTCACAGATGACTCAGCGGTCTGGCGAAATGGCCTTCGGCGATGGCGAGCCACTGCCTTCAATCCAAAAAGCCAGACAATTGTGAATGATGAGGGCGTGGGAGGCTCCAGCCAGCTAGCAGAACAAGCAGCTGTCGTCCTTGCGTTAGAAGAGGAACAGCAACAAGTACACATATATACTGACTCATGGGCAGTAGCCAATGGCATGGCGAGCTGGATGCGAAACTGGCATGAACATAACTGGCAAATAACTGGGAAAGACTTGTGGGGAAAGCACCTATGGAAACAAATATGGTCCAAAGCCCAGAAGATGAAAATAACTGTATATCATGTGGACGCTCACATGAAAAACACTTCAAAGACCGCTGAATATAATAACACCATTGATAATAAAGCCCGGGTACGGGCTGTCAAAGAGGCGGAAGACGAAGAATATGGCATAGGCAAGTGGGCCCACCACAAATCTGGACATTTGGGCATTCAGGGTACAATAAAATGGGCACGAAATGGGGGTTACATTTGACTACGGATGGTGTTAAACAGATCATAAACACCTGTGAAATTTGTCAAAAGGTGAAGCATTTTCCCCTACAATGACAAACCGGTGGACACAACCAGCACAAATATGGCAAGTTGTTTATGGACCTTTACCATTGCAACAATGGTACCAATATTTGTTCACTGCTGTTGATACCTGTTCTGGACTTTTGATAGCTTATCCAGTGACTAAAGCGAATCAACAAAGTACGATTAAAGGACTGGAGAATTTAATCACATACTACAGCAGAAGTACAGTCCGATAATGGGTCGCACTTCACAGGTCAAACAGTGCAACAGTGGGCGGTAGACAACGGGATCTATTGGATGTTTCACACACCTTACTATCCACAGGCTGTGGGTTAATAGAATGCATGAATGGACTACTTAAGCAACAGATTAAAATATTAATTCCCACTAACACATTGCAAGGGTGGTTAAAGGTCTTACCACAAGCAGCGCGCAATCTGAATCACCGAACATTATGGGGGGGAACTCCCATAAGCCACATGATGGGCAAAGTTAGTGTCCCTACTATTGAAAAAGAAAATCAGACTCAGGACACAGTTTGTGAAGGAGGAAAAGTGTGGTGCAGTACCCCCAGAAACCCTTACAAGCAGGGGAAATCTTAGCGAAAGGAGAAGGAAACACATATTGGGTGCTCCTGACTGGTCAAGATATTCCTCTCTGTGTTGACAAGGGTAAATTGACTAAACGAGGCTGAAATTAATATACTTATGCTTCCTCCCATAGGGGTTCTGCCCAAAATGGCGACTTACCAACTCGTGCTGGCAAGTCTCTGTGTCTCGTTATCTGTGACTGTGCTACTTCCATCCTCAAACACAGCTTGGGATGGCCGTACAGGATGGCAGTTAGCTAACACTGATCGTACGCAAGACAATCAAGGGTGGATTGTATTGGTGGGACATCTTTTACGGATGGTCCCCAAAAACATCCGCCGCTTTGAAGCTGTTATCGTTGTTTTACTCGTCGCGTTATTACTGCTTGTATGTATTCTTAGGTGTAGATTACGGGCGTTGCTTGCGCATACTCAACGTGTAACTGATGCATTACGCCTTCAACTTGATTATATTACTTAGAATGTCTAAATATCAAGGGTGGATTGTATTGTATGGAGTTAATCACATACTGTTAATTATGATATTTAGTCATTTACAGTGTGTCTCTGTCCCATGCCCTGTAGAACGTTGTTGCTATAGAGAGAGAGGGAAGCGACCTTGGGACCCACACCAGCTTGTTATGAGACAGTCGGCACCTCAAGATCTCCTGCTTTGTGGACAAGCAGCTGGGGCCTTACAGATTAGGAGTTGGCCATAAGCCACATGCACCCATGTTTTGTTCAATAGTATGTTTGTTTAATAGTATAAAGGAGCGGCACTGTCCTGTAGCTCTTTGAACTTCACCTTGAACCGTGATTCGCGAGCGGTGCCGGGACCCCCAATGCTCCAGACCAGCCGTCGCTGTGGAGTTCCCGACGGGCTGAAGGTCGTGAGTGTTGTTGCATCTTATCATACTTCTCTTTTCTTCGTAAACTGTATTAATATGTTTCTTTTCTCTCAATAAACAGTATCTTATTCTTTACTTCATCAGTCTTGTCTCTTATTTAACATTCATCCAGATCCCGAACCTGGGTCTATTATTATCGATCCAAAACACCCTCAGTTCGAATCAGAGGAACCCCACTCTCTCTGCTATCACCTCATAACTGGCATCATCTGAGTGAATCGCTTCTCCACCCTCTCCAAGGCCTTGACATCCTTCCTAAAGTAAGGTGCCCAACACTGGATACAATATACTAACTATGGTCTAACCAATGATTTGTATAGGTTTAGCATTACCTCAGCTTTTATATTCTATGTCCCTAGTTAGAAACCCTCAGATCGCATACATTTTTGATAACTTTATCAACATCCTCCCACTTTTAAGATTTGTGAATTTGAACCTCCTAAATCCCTCTGTTCCTCTACAACTTTAAAAGTTTTACCATTTACTATACATTTCCACTCCTTATTTTCCTCCCAAAATGTATTACCTCACAATTCTCCAAATTAAATGTAATTTGGTTTCTCTCTGCCCGATCCACCAATGTCCTCCTGAAGTTACTTACAGTGCTTTTCACAGCTAACCATGCTCTCTATAGTTTATGTCATCCTCGCAATTTCATATTGAGCCCCCACACCTGAGTCCAGATCATTTTCACATATTCAGATGAGCAAGGGTCCCAACACTGACCCCCCGGGAGATACCTCTGTTTAATTCCTCCAATCTGAAAAGCATCCTTTAACCAAGACTCTGTTTTCTATCCACTTGCCAACTCCCTACTCATGCTGTCATATGTTCTTTACTATCATGTGACTTAATGTTATCAACAAATCTCTATGTGACACCTTATCAAAAAACGTTTTAAAAGCTTTCAATACCACATCCATTGCATTTCCTTTGTCATTACATTGTTACTTACAAAGAATTCTATTACATTTTCTGTAACCTCCCCCTGCCCTACAACCCTCTGAGAACTCTGCGTCCTCCAACTCTGGCCTCCTGAGCATCTCTCACTTTTTTCACACCACTATTGGCAGCCGTACCTTCAGCCATTGAGGCCCTAAGCTCTGGAATTCCCTCCCTAAACCTCTCCACCCCTTCTCTCCTCCTGTAAGACCCTCCATAAAAGATTATGCACAGCAGTGGTCATAAATCATGTAGCAGCTATGATACCCTCATTGCACAGCACTCCAAGGTGCCTACATTGTTTAAAGGAGGAGAGACCGGGTGGATGGCTCCATGGCTCTTGACCTCATGGAGATTGCCCCTGGCACCAAAAGAGCACCTTGACCTGGGTGCCTCACCATCAGTTTGTTGTTCCTCAGATGAGACTGCCACCTTCAAGAAGAGTACAGTATGCACCTTAGGCACGTGTAAAGAGTGCAAAAGGGAAATGGCTGTGTACAATGCTTCAAATGCTACCCCCCAGAGGGTGCGGGAGTACCCAATTTAGTTGTACCATGTTTGATTTTGGATGCCCTCACAAGAAATGTGTCCAAATATTAACATCATCATCATCGTCATCATAGGCAGTCCCTCAAAATCGAGGAAGACTTGCTTCCAGACTGAAAGGGATTCTTAGGTGACTGAACAGTCCAACCTGGTTTGCTGCACACTCCTTCCTCTGGCTGCGCTTGTTTTCTGCATGCTCTTGGCAACGAGACTCAAGGTGCTCAGCACCCTCCCAGGTGCTCTTCCTCCACTTAGGGCGGTCTTTGGCCAAGGATTCCCAGGTGTCAGTGGGGATGTTGCATTTTATCAAGGAGGCTTTGAGGGTGTCCTTGAAATGTTTCCTCTGCCCACCTGGGGCTCGCTTGCCATGTAGGAGTTCCGAGTAGAGCGCTTACTTTGGGAGTCTTGTGTCAGACATGCAAACAATGTGGCCCACCCAATGGAGCTGGTCGAGTGTGGTCAGTGCTTCGATGCTGGGGATGTTGGCCTCATCGAGGACACTAACGTTGGTGCGTCTGTCCTCCGAAGGGATTTGCAGGATCTTGCAGAGGCATCGTTGGTGGTATTTCTCCAGCGGTATGGTCCCGCCCTCCTGTATGGCTCAAAGACGTGGACCATATACAGTAGACACCTCAAATGCTAACAATGCACTCACTGCCGGCTTGCTCTGATAGCAGTGCACTTCTTCCTCATTTTCAGTCAAGCATTGATTTGGTTGGTGACCTCCCTCCAGCTGGGATCTGTACTTTTACTGGAAGGTGGCACTCAGCCTGAAATAGTTCTACCCACCTTTGGTGCAACTTCTGCACAAGGACCTGCAATCTTCAGCATCAAAAGCATCAACGGTGCCCATATGTCACTTTTGTGCCATTGCAAACTTTTCTGTTACCAACGCAATTTTCCCTTTCATAGAAAGCAGCAGCCCTTTAAGAGATGCTGGTCTCTCATCTGTTCTCCAGTCAAGTGTGCTACCAGCCCAAGCCCTCTAAGCCAGCTTTTCCTGCGCTTATGGCCTATTTGAAATTGAGGGGTGCTCCTTATCTTACGAAATTTGGCGTCACCTGCTACTCACAGAAAAAGAAAGAGTTGCCTTTATATAGCGCTTTTCATAACCTCAGAATATCCCAAAGTGCTTCACAGCCAATGAAGCATAGCAAGGTCCCACAACAGCAATGTGATAATCAGCAGATCATCTACTTTTAGTGATGTTTTTTGCGGGATAAATATTGGCCAGGACACCAGAGAGAATTCCCCTACTCATCTTCGAAACAATGCCATTAAATCTTTTATGCTCGGTTGAGAGAGCAGAGTGGTCTAGGTTTAACGTCTCATCCAAAAGACTCCCTCAGTACTGCACTGGTATGTCAGCCTAGATTTTGTGCTCAGGTCTCTGGAGTGGGCTTGAGCCCATAACCTTCTGACTCTGAGTGGTACCCACTGAGCAACAGCTGACACCTGAGCTACAACTACAGATGTGCCTGTGTAACTGGCCAGCACAACACCATTTTTAGATTGCAAAATCAGGTTGTGCAGTGATTACAAAAGGCCCGTTGCTATACAAACCTCTTCACACCTCAATGCCAAAAATAATCCAACACTGTACTGCAGCCAACTTGCCAATTACCAATTATAAACCCTTTCAGTTTAATCAACTGAACGATGAGTAAATATTTATCCAGTGTGTGCAGCCCGTCACTGATGGTATAATACCAGTGAAGTAACATCAATCTTGGCACAATTACCAATTGTCAGAACAGCAGGAAGGATCCTGTTTTTCCACAGTTTGTTTTTCTTTTATTTGTGAGAAAAATTGACTTTTTGTTGCGATGATTTGGGTGAGGGATGTCCGTGCCGGAGAATGGAATGCTTTCCCCATATTGTCATCTAATATATCTGACCGAGGCCCTGTACAATCGAAGCACGCCTTCCATTTCCCCACACTGAGGGCAAAATTCACTCCAAGGTTGGGCTTGGCATGGCTTGGGTGTGAGGTTAAGTTCCCTTTGCTCAGTCCCAACAATGTGCCTGAATGCAATCTCAGAAGAATGAAAACCTGCTGCACCTGACATCTCCATCACTCACACCAATGTGGCTTCTGTGATGAAGATTGGTACGGCTGATAGGGAGAATTAAAAAAATTAATTCTTGGTATCTGGCCATCTCTGTCAAAACCGACATTTATTGCCCATTTACAACAACAGCAACCTGCATTTATATAGCACCTTTATCGTAGTACAGGTTGAACCTCCCTTATCCAGAACTCCCTTATCTGGAACCACCCCTCGTCCAGAACCGTTCCCGGCCACCGGGTGGCGCAAGCGCAGAACTCTGACATGAATAAATTAAAGTCCTTCCTCGCTGCCGACTCCCGCAATCGCTGGCCTGACCCCGTGATCCACCGCCCCTCCCCTCCCGCCCCTCCCCTCCACCCCCCCCCCAATCCCCATGATCTCTCTGCCGCACTCCCAGCCCCAAGCCAGCCAGCCCTGATATCCCCTTGCTCAGTACCTGTACCAATCCATTTAACATGATCACCCCTCGTCCAGAAAAATCCCTAATCCGGAACAGGCCAGTTCCAGAGGGTTCCGGATAAGAGAGCTTCAACCTGTAAAATGTCCCAAGGAGCGTAATCAGACAAAAATTTGATATTGAAACACATAAGGAGACAGGACCTGTAATCGAAAGCTTGGTCAAACATGTAGGTTTTAAGGAGAATCTTAAAGGAGGCGAGGTAGAGAGGTTTAGGGAGGGAATTCCAGAGCTTAAAGCCTTGGCAGCTGAAGGCACGGCCGCCAATGGTGAAGCGATGAAAATCAGGGATGCACAAGAGGCCAGAATTGGAGAAGCACAGAGTTCTCGGAGGGTTGTAGGTCTGGAGGAGGTTACAGAGATAGGGACAGGTGAGGCCATAAAAACAAGGATGTATATTTTAAATCCAAGGCATTGCTGGACCTGGAGCCAATGTAGTCAGTGAGCACAGGAGTGATGGGTGAACGAGACCGTCCCTGGTTTCCCTTAGAAGGTAGTTGTGGGCTTTCTGCTTGAAGGTTTAATGCAACTGAATGCCTTGTGTTGTAGGCATTAGGCACCTGCTGAATATATCTATACACTAGGCATTAAGCACCTGCTGAATGTATCTATACGCGTATATGTTTAAAATGGCCAAATATAAAATGGCTGCCCAAGCATGATGGGAACTCAGTTAGTCAAGCAATGAACTGCTGACTGAGGCTGACCGAGCAATGACCCTGTGAGGCCCACTACCGGGAATGCCTTGGATCAACTGCTTGAGACAAGATAACTATAACGAACCATTATAGTGCCTGGTATGGAATGTCCTTAATCAATGACTTCACACAGCAGAGCCCTGAGGAACAGAGATAATGGGGGGGCCTGCATCACATAACAGGGTCATGAATCAGCCCGAGCTGACAAGAACCAAACATACAGCCCCTGAGGTATCAGGGGAATTCTATTGGGTTAAAGAAACCTATATGTAATCTATAATCGTTATGACTGGATTGTGTCCAGCTGATGTGGGCTGAAGTAACTGTAATGAACTGTTGTAAAACATATAAATATCGATGGATTTCTTTGTTCAGTGGAGTGGAGTGCCTGGAGTTGGACAAGAGGCTCTCTCCCCGCCGACGTAATAAAAGCCGTTTTGGCGTTGGAACCGACCCAGAGTGTCGAGTGATTCTTGCAGGAAAACATTCACGCTAACACCTTGCTAGGCCACTTCAGAGCCAACCACATTGGTATGGGACTGGAGATACATATGGGCCAGACAGGGAACAGCACCAATCCTGTACATGTCCTTCTTTGACCTCACAAAGGCCTTTGACACTGTCAACCGCGAGGGACTATGGAGCGTCCTCCTATATTTCGACTGGCCCCAAATGTTTGTCAGCATTCTCCGCCTGCTCCACGATGACAGGCAAGCCGTGCTCCTGACCAATGGATCTACCACAGACCCAATCCACATCCGGACCGGGGTCAAGCAGGGCTGAGTCATCGCGCCAATGCTCTTCTCGATCTTCCTCGCTGCAATGCTCCATCTCCTGCTAGAGTGGAACTAAACTATAGAACCAATGGAAACATGTTCAACCTTTATCGCCTCCAGGCTAGATCCAAGGTCGTCCCATCCTCTGTCATCGAGCTACAGTACGCGGACGATGCTAGCGTCTGTGCACATTCAGAGGCTGAACTCCAAGCATCGTCAACATCTTCACCGAGGCATACGAAAGCATGGCCTGACACTAAACATCCATAAGATAAAGGTCATTCACCAACCTGACCCCGCCACATAGCACTGCCTCCCGGTAATCAAAATCCACAGCGCAACCTTGGACAGCGTGGACCATTTTCCATAACTCGGGAGCCGACTATCAGCAAGGGCAGACATCGATGACGAGGTCCAACACCGCCTCCAGTGCGCCAGCGCAGCCTTCGGTCGCCTGAGGAACAGAATGTTCAAAGATCAGGCCCTCAAATCTGGCACCAAGCTTATGGTCTACAGGGCAGTAGTGATACCTGCCCTCCATTATGGCTCAGAGACATGGACCACATACGGTAGACACCTCAAATCGCTGGAGAAATACCACCAGCGCTGCCTCTGCAAGATCCTGCAAATCCACTGGGGGATAGACACACCAACGTCAGTGTCCTCGATCAGGCCAACATCCCCAACATCAAAGCACTGACCACACTCGATCAGCTCCATTGGGCGGGCCACATTGTCCACATGTTCAGCACAAGACTCCCAAAGCAAGCGTGCTATTCAGAAATCCCACACGGCAAGCAATCCCCAGGTGGGCAGAGGAAACATTTCAAGGACATCCTCAAAGCCTCCTTGATAAAGTGCAACATCCTCACCGGCACCTGGGAATCCCGGGCCTAAGACCGCCCTAAGTGGAGGAAGAGCATCTGGGAGGGTGCTGAGCACCTCGAGTCTCGTCGCCGAGAGCATGCAGAAATCAAACGCAGGCAGCATAAGGAGCGTGCGGCAAACCAGACTCCCCACCCACTCTTTCCCTCAACGACTGTCTGTCCCACCTGTGACAGAAACTGTATTTCCCGCATTGGACTGTTCTGTCACCTAAGGGCTCACTTTTAGAGTGGAAGCAAGTCTTCCTCGATTTCGAGGGACTGCCTATGATGATGATGAGACTGGTTAAGGACAGCAGGTTACCTTTCCTAAACGACATCAGTGAACCAGTTAGATTTTGCAACAATCTGACAGCTTTTACTGATATCAGATTTTCCAGACGTTTAGGCTATCTGTCTGAACTGGATTAGAAACCCAAGTCCCGGAGGTTGTAGTATCATTCATGACCTCAGGATATCACAAAGCGATTCACAGCCAATGAAATACTTTTGAAGTGTAGTCGCTGTTTTAATGTAGGAAACACAGCAAGATCCCAGAAACAGCAATGAAATAAATGGCAGATAATTTGTTTTAGTGATGTTGGTTGAGGGATAAATATTGGGCAGGACACTGAGGACAATGCCCCTGCTCTTCTTCGAAATAATGACATGGGATATTTTACGTCCACCTGAGAGGGTTTTATGTTTCATCCGAAAGACAGCACCTCCGACAGTGCAAAACTCCCTTAAGGGCTTGGTGGTCTCGGGGTATGTTTCTCGATCGGGGGTTTCATTGGTTAATATGTGAGAGGTCCCGGGTCCATAGCTGATATTTTACTGGCACAGACACGATGGGCAGAATGGCCACCTTCTGAGCTGTAAATTTCTATGATTCTATGGAGTGTCAGTCGGGATTATGTGCTTAAGTCTCTGGAGTGGGACTTGAACGCACAACCTTCTGACTCAGTAGGCCAGAGTACCACCGATGAGTCATGGCTGACACCAGGATATTAATTCACTCCAAGGGTTCACATTAAGTAATAATGGGCAAGAGAGAATTTCTAACAGTTGCTATCGAGTGGCTGAACATCTAACCTTGCCGTCTGGCAATTGGCCATTAAATTTGCTGACAGTAACTGCCCTTCACTGGCCCTGCACTTATTGCAGCTGTCAGCCGTGCTCTGTCCCTTGGGGGAAAGGGCGGGGGGCAGAGATCCTGAGGCAAAATAAAGGGGGGAGGGGATGAGAGTGAAATGGGTCATCAGTCCGTTCTTCCTGATGTTTGCACTAGGGGAATGGGTGTTTCTGGGAGGGGCAACGGTCAAGAAAATTGGACCCCTGAATCACGCGATGTAAGAGCGCACAGAATCCAAACTCGGTGCTGTATTTTGGAGCGATTTCTCTCTAGAATATGCTTTGTATCATAATGCAGTGCCTTTAAACAGATCTTCCTCATTTTCAGGTTTGCATAATTCTATCTGCAAATAAATGGGCAATTATTGATCTCAGAAAAGCTCCCTGTCCGAGGCCATCCCAAAACTTACCACTAAGGCACCCACCAGCCTTGTTAATATTTGTGGAATGGGACACTTGCCATGTGATATAATAAATGACAATGTTGGGGACATCTGAGAATGTGGAAAGAGCCTGAGGGGTGGCTGAATGTTGGTCCAGTGAAGAGGGAGATTTGGTCGGCATTCAATACGCTCTATTATATGAAAGGGAGAAAGTGTGTTAAATGTTAAATAGAGAACCTGCTCTAAAGAAGTCTGCCCCATTTTGTTGCAAAAGTAAACTAACTTTTCGGAGCTCACTGCAGATTGTATCACTAGTTGGTACAATCTATAACTCTGCCTCACCTGGCTCAGCCCAGCTTCCCTGCCAATCCGAATCATTTTTATTTTGTAGTGACAGTTGGTTAGTAAACAAAGGGGTTAGATACAGAGTAAAGCACCCTCTACACCATCCCATCAGGCATGCCCAGGTCCAAGATACAGCACAGGTTAAATACAGGATGAAGCTCCATCTACACTGCCACATCAAGCATGCCCAGCCCAAGACACAGTAAAGGTTAGATACAGAGTAAAGCTTCCTCATTGCATGAGATGAAATTTTATGGAGAATCGGGGCCGAAATTCGGTACCATCCTGTTTGGGGGTGGTAACCGAGGCGAGGCAGGATTTCCTGTGGTCCCGCCCCAGCAGCAAAATTGGGGTTACCGCCGCCAAGAGCAAGTGGAGCGCAATGTCGCGCACTCCACTTCCTCTCGGGGGCGGGACTGGGGCGATAAGCGCAGGAAGTTTCCAGCGCTACGTGGAGCACCGCGTAACGCTGCTGGAAGCACAGGGCCCTCTCCTTCCGTTAAAGGAGAGGGCACGCTGCGAGCTCTGCAATGGGGAGAGAGGCCACCACTTCACCACCAGGGAGCAAGGTGCCATGACAGCAGCCCGGCACAGAATCGGAGTGCCAGGCTGCGACATTGTGGCATGGACCCTGCGGTTTCCACAAGGCAGGGCCACGACCGGCAAGTTGGCCATTTAAAAATAAATTGCATGCCGCACCTCCCCTTTAATTTTCGCCCCGCGATGGAGTGCGACCCAGTTCGTGACCCGTGAAGCGGGAGTGGGCATCGCTCATGGCGGCCGGACGGGGCGCTTCTCTCTGGGGCAAAAACGGGCCACTGGCACAGCGCTCCAGGGTGCTACTGGCGGGAGCGGGGCGTTACCGGTTTGTGCCTCCGCTAACTCACACGGGCGAGATGTCGTTTGTGCCTGGAGGCCTGGAGGTGCAAACGACGCAATTTCTCCCCCAGGGAGACTACAGCATAGTGTATGTAGAATAACATTTGAAGTTCTATGCTAGCTGAACTTTGAAAGCAGACTTTCCTGCTACCAGCTCTATCTGTGCATAACACTAGCAACTGTCATCAAATTTTGTTTACAGCTGTAAAATTGTATGTTTCTCTCTTCTGAAATATGCTCATTGCCTTTCTTTTGTGATCCATATGCAGCACAATAAACTGAGGATAATAATACTCTTTTGAGAATAATACGCTTCAGAGAAACATGTCCAATATTGGCAATTTCATTTGATACCCATATATTGCAATGTAAGATCATTCTCAGTCCTCCTCATTACCTTGATCTTTTTCTTCAAATTGAACAGCGCCTTTGCACATCTTTACGCATGCGGATTACACTGCCTGGCAGCCCCCTGTCGACTGCTGGTCCCTGTGTTATTCATGGTTGCACTTGCATTGAGCACTTTGTAATTTCCTCCCATTTTTATTTCATTGTTCTTGAGATTTAGGTGATACTAGTAAAGCAGCATCATTGGTTATCCTTTGAGACGGTAGTGATGGGCGTTCCTCTTGAACCACTGCAGTTCTTGTGGCGATGGTGCTCCAACAATAGTATTAAGTGGGGAATTCCAGGATATGGATGATGAACCAATGCCAATACATGTCCAAGTCAGGATGGTGTGCGCAATTTGGTGGGGAAGCTTGGAGGGGATGGTGTTCCCAAGACATTGCTGCTCTATCCTTCTCAGTGGTAGAGGTCGCAGGGATGGGAGGTATAAGATCCAACAGGGACCCTGGTTCCAAATGATTCGTGGTTTACCCATATTGGGGACAGTGATTTAACTTTATTCAGCATAAGCAAGACTTAATACATTACAATATTGGAGCAGCAGTTTACAGAGTATAATTAAGACTTAAATTACCACTTATAATCGGGGTAGAAGCTGCAGCCATGAGTAGGCTGCATCCTATGTCTCTGTCTCTCATCTCTCCTCATCACTCAGGTGTCTCCTTGATTCTTCCTGAAATTTTCTACTGTATCTCTGAAATCTTCTAGTCCTGAAATCTTCTACAATTTGTGGCTGTTAGGACCCCCTTCTTCTACCCATACTCTCATTCAAAACCTATGGAATCCTCCTGAACCAATCACTGGCTGACACCCAAATCCAAAATCCAATCATAAAGATGCCATGTTCATAGCACCTTGGTTTACGCAGGTTTTTAGTCTTATAGCACTCTTACATCATCGGCTTTTGACCATCAAGACTCATATCTGGGGTAGTTATGGCAATACAAAAGGAATACATCTCCGTAGGTTGGGATATGGCCCTTGGAGTTCACCTTTGTTTTCATAATTTGAGTACAGCTGTGGCTCAGTGGGTAGCACACTTGCCTCTGAGTCAAGAAAGTTGTGGGTTCAAGTCCCACTCCAGGGACTTGAGCACATAAATCTAGGCTGACACTCCAGTGCAGTGTTGAGGGTGTGCTGCACTGTTGGAGTTGCTGTCTTTCAGATGAGATGTTAAACTGAGGTCCTGTCTGCTCTCTCAGGTGGATGTAAAAGAGAGCATGACACTATTTCAAAGAAGAGCAGGGGAGTTATCCCCGGTGTCCTGGCCAATATTTATCCCTCAATCAACATAACAAAAAAAACAGATTATCTGGTCATTATCACATTGTTGCTTGTGGGAGCTTGCTGTGCGCAAATTGGCTGCTGCGTTTCCCACATTACAAGTGACTGCACTCCAAAAAATAGTTCATTGGCTGTAAAGCACCTTGAGACATCCAGTATTCATGAAAGGCGCTATATAAATCTTTACTTTTCTTTTTCTTTTATAATTCACTGTAGATGTTATAACATTCCAACACAATGGTGACTGCAGCTAACCTTGGTTCCCAGGCTAGCTGTATTATGTCTCATCCTTACTGTTAACTGTAAAAGGGTTATATGTTGTACATAATTCAGGTTACCATTGCATACTGGTGATAATTACAGACTTTTATATTTAACTCTTACACACAATTATAAATCCATTACTGATAATACCAAATACTGATGATTGTAAGGTAGTAAAGCAAGTATTCTAAAAACCAATCAATCCATGATAATCTTAGAGGTGCTGTTGTAGTAACCTTGGCGAGTTGCTGCAGTGCATCCTGTGGATTGTACACATCAAGCCCCACACCAGCGACTTGAGCACATGATCACGGTTAACATTTGAGTGCGGTTACTGAGGGAGTGCCGTACTGTCGGAAGTGCCTTCTTTCGGATGAGAAGGTTGTAAATTAACTGCAGCATTTTCTACATTACAACAGTGACTACACTTGAAAAGTACTTCATTGGCTGAGAAGTGCTTTGGGGCGTCCTGAGATTGTGAAAGGCCCTATAGAAATGCAAGTTCTCTTTTTTCTTTACAATAACCTGCGGAGCCTCATCATTAAAGCAGGCTTTTTACAATCTTCTACTTTATCCAATGGATGCTCAAATTTGCGCCCTCTGCAGGCAGATTGGCCCACTGCGCCCCTTTTATACCAGCTTGGAGATGGTTAACCACGATAATTTGCATTTATATAGCACCATTAAAGTAGCAAAACTTCCCAAGGTGCTTCACAGAAGCGATTCTCAAACAACATTTGACAGCGAGCTAAAGAAGGAGATATTAGGACAGATGACCAAAAGCTAAGGAGAGTCTTAAAGGAGGAGAGAGAGGTGGAAAGGTGGGGCAGGAATTCCAGCCATTAGGGCCTAGACTTCGGAAAGCACAGTGGAGAATGCACAAGAGGTGCATACTCATGTATAAAGAACACATTTGGGTGAGTAACACCTGTGGAACCTCTGGAACTGGGGTTAACGGCTTTGGGAAAGGAAGAAAGATAAATGTTTTAAAAATCAGAATGAGATTTTTTTTTTAACTCTTAACATGGGCTGGGGTTCATTCCCACCTGACACACAGAATGATGTGAGATGTATTTGTTTACTCCCTTTTTAGCAGGTGTACAGCATTCCTCCGTTCTAAACGCACTCTTTCTCTGACATTGCTGCAAGCACCAGATAGAGGAAATTTCCACTAACACACCTACCATGTCATTACACATAATGGGCAGACAAGCTGTCAGCCCACAGAGTACGACTGGAGAGGGGGAAATATTAAAGAGGATTCATTTGGATATTTCTCCTTTAAGGCAGTCCCTCGAAGTCGAGGTTGACTTGGATTGCTGGTCACAGGAATGTGGGAAGGGAGGACCTTGAGACAATCACTATCACTAGGGGGGTAGTGCTGGACAGGCTAATGGGACTCAAGGTAGACAAGTCCCTGGTCCTGATGAAATGCATCCCAGGGTATTAAAAGAGATGGCGGAAGTTATAGCAGATGCATTCGTTATAATCTACCAAAATTCTCTGGACTCTGGGGAGGTACCAGCGGATTGGAAAGCAGCTAATATAATGACTCTGTTTAAAAAAGGGGGCAGACAAAAGGCAGGTAACTATAGGCCGGTTAGTTTAACATCTGTAGTGAGGAAAATGCTTGAAACTATCATTAAGGAAGAAATAGCGGGACATCTAGATAGGAATAGTGCAATCAAGCAGACGCAACATGGATTCATGAAGGGGAAATCATGTTTAACTAATTTACTGGAATTCTTTGAGGATATAACGAGCATGGTGGATAGAGGTGTACCGATGGATGTGGTGTATTTAGATTTTCAAAAGGCATTCGATAAGGTGCCACACAAAAGGTACTGCAGAAGATAAAGGTACGCGGAGTCAGAGGAAATGTATTAGCATGGATAGAGAATTGGCTGGCTAACAGAAAGCAGACAGTCGGGATAAATGGGTCCTTTTCGGGTTGGAAATCGGTGGTTAGTGGTGTGCCACAGGGATCGGTGCTGCGACCACAACTGTTTACAATATACATAGATGACCTGGAAGAGGGGACAGAGTGTAGTGTAACAAAATTTGCAGATGACACAAAGATTAGTGGGAAAGCGGGTTGTGTAGAGGACACAGAAAGGCTGCAAAGAGATTTAGATAGGTTAAGCGAATGGGCTAAGGTTTGGCAGATGGAATACAATGTCAGAAAGTGTGAGGTCATCCACCTTGGGGAAAAAAAACAGTAAAAGGGAATATTATTTGAATGGGGAGAAATTACAACATGCTGCAGTGCAGAGGGACCTGGGGGTCCTTGTACATGAAACTCTTTTTGGGAGTAAACAAAAAACATTAAACCGTGCCCCCCCTCCCCCCGATCTGGGGGAAACACCAAACATTTACAGGCCCTTTTATTTTTTTTTGTGGTATTTTTTGTTTTTTTTTCTTATACATGAAACTCTTTTTGGAGTTCACCTGCAAAACATAAAACATTAAACGGTGCCACCCGACCTGGGTGACACTCCAGACATTTACAAGGCCCTTTTTTTTTTTTTTTTTTTCTTATACATGAATCCCAAAAAAGTTAGTTTGCAGGTGCAGCAGATAATCAAGAAGGCGAATGGAATGTTGGCCTTCATTGCGAGAGGGATGGAGTACAAAAGCAGGGAGGTCCTGCTGCAACTGTGCAGGGTATTGGTGAGGCCGCACCTGGAGTACTGCGTGCAGTTTTGGTCACCTTACTTAAGGAAGGATATACTAGCTTTGGAAGGGGTACAGAGACGATTCACGAGGCTGATTCCGGAGATGAGGGGGTTACCTTATGATGATAGATTGAGTAGACTGGGTCTTTACTCGTTGGAGTTCAGAAGGATGAGGGGTGATCTTATAGAAACATTTAAAATAATTAAAGGGATAGACAAGATAGAGGCAGAGAGGTTGTTTCCACTGGTCGGGGAGACTAGAACTAGGGGGCACAGCCTCAAAATATGGGGGAGCCAATTTAAAACCGAGTTGAGAAGGAATTTCTTCTCCCAGAGAGTTGTGAATCTGTGGAATTCTCTGCCCAAGGAAGCAGTTGAGGCTAGCTCATTGAATGTATTCAAGTCATAGATAGATAGATTTTTAACCAATAAGGGAATTAAGGGTTACGGGGAGCGGGCGGGTAAGTGGAGCTGAGTCCACGGCCAGATCAGCCATGATCTTATTGAATGGCGGAGCAGGCTTGAGGGGCTAGATGGCCTACTCCTGTTCCTAATTCTTATGTTCTTATGTTCTTATGTTCTTATGTTCTTATGTTCTTCTGGATACAGAATGAAAGAGCAGACATTGGAGAACTAGTTAATTCCCTCTTCCTCGCCTCCTTTCCTTTTCCTTTCACGCCACCTCTTTCTCTCCATTGATACCTCTTGTTGCTCCTTCTCGTTCCTCCTCTCCCTTCTCCTCCCTCCTGTTTCTCTTGCTCCTTCCCCTTCTTCCTTCCCCTTTGATTTCTCCATCTCATTCCATCGAGTTTTCCCTCTGCATCTCTGTCTCTCCCTTGCTCTATCGCTCCCGGTTCTCCCTCTCCTCCCTCCCTCCTGTCCTTCCCTCCCTCCTATTCATCCGCTCTCCTGTTCAACAACAACTTGCAATTAGATAGCCCGTTTAACACAGTAAAACATGCTGAGGCACTTCACAGGAGCGTAATCAAACGTTTGACACCAAGCCATATAAGAGGAGCTTCGAGCAACAGCCCAAATGTTTGATCAAAGGGGTAGGTTCTACAGTCGAAGGGAAGAGAGACGGAGAGGTTTAGGTTGGGAATTCCAGAGCTTAGGGCTCCAATGATGGAGTGATCAAAATCAGGGATGCTAAAGAGGCCAGAATTAAAGGAGCGCAGAGATCTCAAGGGTTGTGTGGCTGGAGGAGGTTACAGAGAGAGGGAGGGGCCAGGCCAGGGAGGGATTTGAAAACAATGCTGAGAATTTTAAAATTGAGGCGTTGCTTAACAGGGAAGCAACATAAGTCAGCGTGCACAGGGATGATGGATAAACAGGACTTGGTTAGAGGTAGGACACGGGCAGCCGAGTTTTGGATAAGCTCAAGTTTACGAAATGTGGAAGATGGGAAGCCAGCCAAGAAATTCCTCCTCTTGTTTCTCCCACATTCATAGTGCTCCCTCCTATGTCTCCCTCCTGTCCCTCCCTTCCCTCTCTCCCTCCTGTACCTCTGTCCCTCTCTCCCCTTCCTCTCTCTCTCTCCTGTCCCTCCCTCTCTCCCTCCTGTCCCTCCCTCTCTCCCTCCTGTCCCTTCCCTCTC
Organism: Pristiophorus japonicus; assembly: GCF_044704955.1. Classification (NCBI taxonomy): domain Eukaryota; kingdom Metazoa; phylum Chordata; class Chondrichthyes; family Pristiophoridae; genus Pristiophorus; species Pristiophorus japonicus. The sequence continues at coordinate 92,296,855 of NC_091988.1, forward strand.
TCTCTCCTGTCCCTCCCCTCTCCCTTCTATCCTTCTTCCCATCCCTCCCGCTCCTGTCCATCTCTCTCTCCTGTCCCTCCCTTCCTCATTTCCCTCTCTCTCCCTCCTGCCCCTCACTACCTCTCTCCTGTCCCTCGCCCCCTCCTGTCCCTCTCCCTCATGTCCCTCCCTCTCTCCTTCTCTCCTGTCCCTCTACCTCCTGTCCCTCCCTCTCTCCTTCTCTCCTGTCCCTCTCCCTCCTGTCCCTCCCTCTCTCCTTCTCTCCTGTCCCTCTTCCCCTCCCGTCCCTCCTACCCCCCTCCTGTTCCCCTCCTGTCCCTCTCCCCATCCCCCCTGTCTTTCCCTCCTGTCCCTCTCCCCCTCCTCCCTGATCCTCCTGTTGTGCCCTGCGTGTTCGACCCCCCACTTGTTTCCCCCTCCCTCCCATAGCATTCCTCCCTTGTCGCCGCTTTCTCCCCTGGCAGAAGTAAAGCAGTGAAGCCTTCAATAGTCGGGGCTGGCTTTGCTGTGGCCCGCAGCGCCCCCAGGCGGGGAGACGCCGCCCAGCCGTGTCTCCGCCCCGTCCATCTCCGAAAGCTGCTATAAATATTTAGGAACTGGAAGCTCACCGGGTCAGTCCGTTGAAGCTGCTGCTTTTGATTCAATTATCAACAAACAAGAACAAAAACCAGAAGAACAACAACCCCGGCCAACGAAACAATAAAATAACCACGCACATCTGATGTGGGCGAGCCCTGACGACAGACTTTTCACAAATCGCAAACTCCCAGCCCAGTGAGGAGGCAGGAGACCGGATCAATACTGTGCGCTGTTGGTTCAAATACCCAGTCACTGCCAACAGGTAAGTGTGAACATGTCTCCAGGGTTTCTCGTTTAATTTGTAATTCTCCCCAGGATATGGTGCGTGGTTAATTATTTTTTTGTGAAACCAAAAGTTTTTGATCACTTGCAAGAATTGTATTTAAGACAATAATGACATGACTTGCAGTGAGTGGTGTGATCTGCGCCGTTCTCGCCTGAAATCTACAGAACCGCCAGTGGATTGTGTTCATATTTAATCTTGAATCGTTCGAATAACGTGACATTATTTTAAAAAGACACATGGGACGATTCGCCCCGCGTCACTTCAAGTATTTAAAGGTGTGAGTTAAGTTTCAAATTCGCTTTGAATGGTACACGGCTGAGTTATTTCGTTGTGTCCTTGTTGGGAAGCGTGGTGGAAGCGTTAATTTTCACAAGGAAATGGGATAAACACTTAAAAGGGCGGGGGAAATGTGCAGGGTTGCGGGAAGAGTGCGGAGTGGGTCTAATGGGAGAGCTCTTTCGGAGAGAGCACACAGATACCAGGAGCCGAATGGTCTTTGTGTTGTATAGCTGTGTGACTGACATCGTGTCCCTCTATTTCTCTCTCTGCCCCCCAGCCTCTCCGGACACGTGTTGGAGGAAAGTGACCAGGCGTTATATGAAACCGACATATCCCGAGGTGTCAAGTGCCGGGACTTCCCGCCGCTTGCTGCGGTCATACCATTACACCGGGGGGCTGTGGGCCGAGGAAGGAGTTTGAGTTTGAGCCGGTGAATTGGGACTACCTCCTCGGCACTTGGCCGAAAGTTAAGATTGGGCCCGCACACTGGGTAGGTTGCTACAGACACGCACAAGAGAGAGAAAGAGGGGGAACAAGAACGAACAAAATCCTTTGGGGTGGGGTTGGGGGGGGGGGGGTAGATTATGAAATAAAGTTAGTGGAGATATTGAAGGAGGGGGACAGGGTGAGCGAACCCCCAGGGCGCAGGCTGACAGTGAGAGCAAGGGGGGGAAATGAACGACATGGTGCCGCGCTGCAAACATCTGGAACCCGCCTGGCTAAATCTCTCGTCCTACGGTTCGGGCGGCCTGCTGGCCAACGCCACCCTGCCTTGCAATGGGTCAGCCGCGCCTCTGGTGAGGAATGAGGTCGTGGCGAAAGTGGAGGTGGCCGTGCTGACCCTCATCCTGATCCTGGCGCTGACCGGCAACATTGGCGTCCTCCTAGCCATCCACTCCAACCGGCACAAGCCCTCCAGGATGTACTACTTCGTCAAGCACCTGAGCATCGCCGACCTGGTGGTGGCCGTGTTCCAGGTCTTGCCGCAGCTCATCTGGGACATCACCTTCAGGTTCTACGCGCCCGATTTCCTGTGCAGGACGGTCAAGTACCTGCAAGTGGTCGGCATGTTCGCCTCCACCTACCTGCTGATCGTCATGTCCATCGACCGCTGCATGACCATCTGCCAGCCCCTCAAGTCACTCCACCAGCGCTCCAACCGAGCCTATGTCATCTTCTCCTGGGTCACCAGCCTCCTCTTCAGCATCCCGCAGGTCTTCATCTTCTCCCTCAAGCAACTGGACGACGGGACCTCCGACTGCTGGGGAAATTTCATCCAGCCTTGGGGAGCCAAGGCGTACGTCACCTGGTTCGCCCTGTCGGTCTATGTCATCCCGGTCATCATGCTGATCGTGTGCTACTCGCTCATCAGTTTCAAGATCTGGCAGAACGTGAAACTGAAGACCCGGAGGGAGGCCACCACGTCCAAAGGCGGGGTGATGTTGTCCAGGGTCAGCAGCGTAAAGATCATCTCCCGGGCCAAAATCAGAACGGTCACGATGACCTTTGTCATCGTCTTGGCTTATGTCGTCTGCTGGACGCCGTTTTTCATCGTGGAGATGTGGATGGCGTGGGACCAGCAGGCTCCTCGAGAAAGTAAGTTCTTTTAATGAGATAGTTGATTGGAGTGTGAACTGCACTGCCCGAACTTACCTCTCACTGTCCCAACTTACACTGCCCCAACATACCTCTCACTGCCCCAACTTACCTCTCACTGTCCCAACTTACACTGCCCCAACTTACCCTGTCCCAACTTACCTCTCACTGTCCCAACTTACACTGCCCCAACATACCTCTCACTGCCCCAACTTACCTCTCACTGTCCCAACTTACACTGCCCCAACTTACCCTGTCCCAACTTACCTCTCACTGCCCCAACTTACACTGCCCCAACATACCTCTCACTGCCCCAACTTACCTCTCACTGTCCCAACTTACACTGCCCCAACTTACCCTGTCCCAACTTACCTCTCACTGTCCCAACTTACACTGCCCCAACATACCTCTCACTGCCCCAACTTACCTCTCACTGTCCCAACTTACACTGCCCCAACTTACCCTGTCCCAACTTACCTCTCACTGCCCCAACTTACACTGCCCCAACATACCTCTCACTGCCCCAACTTACCTCTCACTGCCCCAACTTACCTCTCACTGTCCCAACTTACACTGCCCCAACTTACCCTGTCCCAACTTACCTCTCACTGCCCCAACTTACCTCTCACTGTCCCAACTTACCTCTCACTGTCCCAACTTACACTGCCCCAACTTACCTCTCACTGCCCCAACTTACCTCTCACTGCCCCAACTTACCTTGTCCCAACTTACCTCTCACTGTCCCAACTTACCTCTCACTGTCCCAACTTACACTGCCCCAACTTACCTCTCACTGTCCCAACTTACACTGCCCCAACTTACCTCTCACTGTCCCAACTTACACTGCCCCAACATACCTCTCACTGCCCCAACTTACCTCTCACTGTCCCAACTTACACTGCCCCAACTTACCCTGTCCCAACTTACCTCTCACTGCCCCAACTTACCCTGTCCCAACTTACCTCTCACTGTCCCAACTTACACTGCCCCAACTTACCTCTCACTGCCCCAACTTACCTCTCACTGCCCCAACTTACCTCTCACTGCCCCAACTTACCTTGTCCCAACTTACCTCTCACTGTCCCAACTTACACTGCCCCAACTTACCCTGTCCCAACTTACCTCTCACTGTCCCAACTTACACTGTCCCAACTTACCTCTCACTGCCCCAACTTACCTTGTCCCAACTTACCTCTCATGTCCCAACTTACACTGCCCCAACTTACCCTGTCCCAACTTACCTCTCACTGCCCCAACTTACCCTGTCCCAACTTACCTCTCACTGTCCCAACTTACACTGCCCCAACTTACCTCTCACTGCCCCAACTTACCTCTCACTGCCCCAACTTACCTCTCACTGCCCCAACTTACCTTGTCCCAACTTACCTCTCACTGTCCCAACTTACACTGCCCCAACTTACCCTGTCCCAACTTACCTCTCACTGTCCCAACTTACACTGTCCCAACTTGCCTCTCACTGCCCTAACTTACCACTCACTGTTCCAACTTACACAGTCCCAACTTACACAGTCCCAACTTACCACTCACTGTCCCAACTTACACTGCCCCAACTTACCCTGTCCCAACTTACCTCTCACTGTCCCAACTTGCCTCTCACTGCCCTAACTTACCACTCACTGTTCCAACTTACACAGTCCCAACTTACACTGCCCCAACTTACCTCTCACTGTCCCAACTTACCACTCACTGCCCCAACTTACACTGCCCCAACTTACCTCTCACTGTCCCAACTTACCACTCACTGCCCCAACTTGCACTCACTGTCCCAACTTACTCACTGCCCAAATTCGTTATACCAATAGTCTTATGTTGGTTATATCATATATTTATAGTTATATTAGATTGACAGTTTTATATTAATTGTATTGGTTATCCTGACAGATGTATATTAGCTATCCTGACAGTTATATTAGTTCTTAGCCTGATAATTAGTTAAATTATTCAAACACTTTTATATTCATTATATTAATATATTGATAGTCGGATATTAATTATACCGACAGCATTATATTAATTACATTTTACTGGTAGTTTGATATTAATTATGTATTATACTAATACCTTTATATTAGTTATATTAATATAATGATAGTCTGATTTTCTTTATATACTGAAAATCACTAGTTATATGCTGACTGCTTGTATATAATATACATTGGTTATTATATACTGACTGATTAAAACTAGCACATACTGACTGGTTAAATACTGACTACATATATATTATAACATTTACTGCCTGCTTACTATAAATACTAATTCATTATATATATATTACATACTTACTGGTTATATACTGGCTGCTTATCATATACACTGATACTGTACATGCTGGCTAGTTATATACCAATGACTTATATCCACTGATTGAATATATACTGACTGCTTACTGTATATACTGATTGATTGGGAGGTAGTTTCCATTTGGGTACAATCGGGAAACTGGGTGCAAATTGCGCTTGAAATTGCGCTGTTTTTCCAAAGTGAAATAATGTTTCAAGTTTCCACCCAAACTAAATTGCATAATCACAAACGTAAAATCTTCCATGAACCAGTGCAATCAGTCAGCGTAATCGAACATAATCGTTTTTCTTCTTTGCATTAAAAGATATTCATTGATGTATTTAAGAGCAGTAACCTGGTGCAGTTTTATTAATACAGCTGACAATGAGTTTATCACAAAAAGTAACCATTTTTAATAAGGGTGACCAGTTTTCTGGGTGGGGCTGGCTTTGAGCGCAATGATTTCTAAACCAGCGTTCTACGAAACTCGATTTATGCTTGACCTAATTTGCGTTTAAAATTCCCAATCTTTGGCACTGGTTTTGCTGATTTCATCTGATAATACCAGCATAAAGAAACAGAAACTCTATTCCAATATACATTACTAACTGGTTATATAGCAACTGGTTATCATACATACTGACTGTTATATATAATACATAATGACTGGTTATTATACATTGTACATATCGACTAGTTAACCAATTGCTTATATATACCAGCCGATTATACATACGTGGTACATTTCTAAGTACATATGACTGGTTATTTTATATACAGACTGATTTTATACATATATATATAATATATAATATCCAATGACTGATTATTATACATAATATATATCGCCTGTTCAATATACTTGATTCAGTGTTACATTTTGGAATCAAGTATCAATCAACATTTGATACACTTGTGGTAGAACTGCCCTAATCACTAATCCTTCACTTTAGATGGCATGACATTCACAGAGTATTGAAAAACCATGGAAAGGGGAATCAAACTGATTCCATGAGCTCTGCTGTATGTATTTTGAAAATAACAGAAATTGAGAATGGTTACAAACAGCAGCCACTTTCAAGGGTCCAGAAGGCCTTGCTCAAGTGGTTTATGATGACATCTGCATCGTCAGTAAAATTAATGCCCTGCAATAATTTCCAGACATTCATCATTTTCAACAGATTATTCCAAAAGTAACACTGTAATTTATCAGAGTAAAATTGGGAAATGAAACTTTGACAGCAAATGCAAACAGTTGTGAGTTGTTTCTGTAACAAAACACAGTTCAAACTTGTGAATATCACATTCAATCGTGTTGCTAAAGATTGCTTAGTGAGTTGCTCCACTCCTAGTGAATTCATTGAGCTGAATCTTGCCCAGGGCATCTGGCTAAACAACAACAACAACTTTTATTTATATAGCGCCTTTAATGTAGTAAAACGTCACAAGGCGCTTCACAGGAGTGTTATAAGACAGAAATTTGGCACTGAACCACATAAGAAGAAATTAGGGCAGATGACCAAAAGTTTCGTCAAAGAGGTAGGTTTAAAGGAGCATCTTAAAGGAGGAAAGAGAGGCGGAGAGGTTTATGTAGGAAATTCCAGAGCTTAGGGTCTAGGCAACAGAAGGCACGGCCACCGATGGTTGAGCGATTATAATCAGAGATGCTCAAGAGGGCAGAATTAGAGGAGCGCAGACATCTCGCGGGGTTGTGGGGCTGGAGGAGATTACAGACTTGGAAGGGGCGAGACCATGGAGGGATTTGAAAACAAGGATGAGAATTTTGAAATCAAGGCGTTGCTTAACTGGGAGCCAATGTAGGTCAGCGAGCACAGGGGGTGATGGGTGAACCCATGATATCATTCAGTGGAGCAGGTGATATGAGTTAGTGGATCAATCTTTAGTAAGTGGAAGGTGCAGAATCCAGATGTTATTTTAACAAGCTGGATTTTAAGAGAGAACCCATCTGCTATCAGGATTAACGATCTATACTTTCAAGGAAATAATGTTCTCATGAAAAATGTTTGGCAAATCTCTGTTTAGTTTATTTACCAACACACAGCACCAATCGTGTCGATTATATGTGACAACATTATGACAAGAGTGACACACATCAATCTGACTGTTCATCTGCCTCAAACCCAAAACCAAAATTTGTCAAGCACTTTTTCACAAGCACCATACCCCTTGAAATCTCTGGCATGAGCTGCCATCACGGCACATCGCCGAGAGCATGCAGAAATCAAGTGCAGGCAATGGAAAGAGCATGCAGTAAACCAGTCCCACCCACCCCTTCCCTCAAAAACTAGTTGTCCCACCTGTGACAGAGACTGTGATTCTCATATTGGACTGTACATAGAAACATAGAAAATAGGTGCAGGAGTAGGCCATTCAATAAGATCATGGCTGATCATTCCTTCAGTACCCCTTTCCTGCTTTCTCTCCATACCCCTTGATCACCCTAGCCGTAAGGGCCATATCTAACTCCCTCTTGAATATATCCAATGAACTGGCATCAACAACTCTCTGCGGCAGGGAATTCCACAGGTTAACAATTCTCTGAGTGAAGAAGTTTCTCCTCATCTCAGTCCTAAATGGCCTACCCCTTATCCTAAGACTATGTCCCCTGGTTCTGGACGTCCCCTGGTTCTGGACCTCCCCAACATCGGGAACATTCTTCCCGCATCTAACCTGTCCAGTCCCATCAGAATCTTATACGTTTCTATGAGATCCCCTCTCATCCTTCCAAACTCCAGTGAATAAAGGCCCAGTTGATCCAGTCTCTCCTCATATGACAGTCCAGCCATCCCTGGAATGAGCCTGGTGAAACTTCGCTGCACTCCCTCAATAGCAAGAACGTCCTTCCTCAGATTAGGAGACCAAAACTGAACACAATATTCCAGGTGAGGCCTTACCAAGGCCCTGTACAACTGCAATAAGACCTCCCTGCTCCTATACTCAAATCCCCTAGATATGAAGGCCAACATACCATTTGCCTTCTTTACCACCTGCTGTAACTGCATGCCAACTTTCAATGACTGATGAACCATGACACCCAGGTCTCGTTGCACCTCCCCTTTTCCTAATCTGCCGCCATTCAGATAATATTCTGCCTTCGTGTTTTTGCCCCCAAAATGGATAACCTCACATTTATCCACATTATACTGCATCTGCCATGCATTTGCCCACTCACCTAACCTGTCCAAGTCATCCTGCAGCCTCTTAGCATCCTCCTCACAGCTCACACCGCCACCCAGTTTAGTGTCATCTGCAAACTTGAAGATATGACACTCAATTCCTTCATCTAAATTGTTAATGTATATTGTAAAGAGCTGGGGTTCCAGCATTGAGCCCTGCGGCACCCCACTAGTCACTGCAGGAAATCCTCCTCCACCGCATATATGTCAGGGGCATCTGCGAGGTAATAAAAGTTTAAAAAAATATATTAATACTCAAGATATGGGCGTCACTGGCAAGGTCAGCATTTATTTCTCATCCTTAGTTTCCCTTGAAAAGGTGGAGGTGAGCTGCCTTCCTGACCCACTGCAGACCGTGTGGTGAAGATACTCTAACAGTGCTGTTCGGGAGTTCCAGGATTCTGGCCCAATGACAAACATTGAACATGAGGGTGTAGAAAGCTCCAGAGTGAACTATTCCAGGTCGACAGCTCTAATGCTACAAAATCCAAGCTAATGCAACAGATCACCAGGTCAGAATAAGAAGGAGGACAATTTGCTACAGAAAGGGTACGTGAGAACAGGAAATGGGAGACTTAATTGAGGAAACCCACGTGATTCAGAGACCGACGAGGTCGATGTAGTGTATAACTACTTCTTGACCCAGTACGTCAAGGAAGGCACAAGGACAATCTTCACCTTGACCTGGTACTCATTAATCATCCAGAAATGGAGGTTGCAACATCCCTGGGAACAGGGCCCACAGAATGATAACATTGATCATGATCTGGGATCAGAAGTGCCTTAGATGAGAAGCCAGGTATTCTTCCAATATTTGAAGGAACTGCTCTTCAAACTCTGGTTGCACTTCAGTCCCACACTGCTGATCTTTGGGCACCCTGTGCGGAGGGGAGCGGGCAGGTCGGAAGGCCTCCTCGTAGGACTGCTCCTGGGCATACATCTGAGCCAGGGTGTCTCTGGAGATGGAGCACGCGGTGTCCACCGGTACGCTCGCGGCCTTCCGCGAGAGGTGGGCGCCTGAGGGACTGGAGTGCATCATCACCCCCGGCAACCAAATTTTTATTTGATCTTGATGTCTAATGTTTAATTTGTTTAAGTTGTCAGTGTTAGTGCCCCTGCCCCCCTACCCCCACTTTTAGCCAGGGGGCACTTGTATAATTTGTGTTTTTAGTGCCCTCAAAAAAACCCAAAAAAATAAGGGACACTTGAAAACTATTTGGAGCGTCCCCCCCCCCCCCACCCCCTTTAATCAAGGGAGCATTTGATTACTGATACTTTAAAAGGACTAAATTTGTTGAAATGAGGGAGTAACTGAAACAAATAAATTAGAAGTTATTCAGCAACAGTTCAGTAGAAGACAAGTGAAACACTATTAAAGGTATAATGCTGAGCATGCAGAATAAATACATTCCCCAAACCAAGAAACTTGGACAAATCAAATGTGACCTAAAATTGATTAATAAACAAATTGAAAGGGAGATAAAGAGGACGGATGGGCTGTACAAATCCTGCAGGAAGAAAGGTGAAGGGGCTCGTTGAGATGAATGGAAGAAAATGCAGTGATAAGTCAAAAGGAAGATCACAGAGGCCAAGAGAAACATAAAAAGACTATAGCAGCTGAGGCTTAGCATAACATTAACATTATTTCAGTACCACAATAATGAGGTGTCATTCAGAGAAGGGTTGAAAACTATATGCAAAGCATCTTCCCTCGGACAGACAACTTATTGTGATGAGTGACTCTGGAAATAAATTACTAAAGCTTGCAAAACAGGACTATTTTGAAATAGACTAATAAGATGGCACTTGTTCCCAGAACCATCTAACAACAACATTACTGCAAGTGCCCCTTCAAGAGTAAGGCACCACTAATATAACATTCCAAGTAAAAGATGCTCAAAGATAAAATGAACAAAATAATAATCTTGTTAAAAATAATGCAAATGAGCATTCTGAACGACTACTCTATCCAAGTATTCACAAAGGAAGATAAGAGCAACATGCACTCTCCAAACAAAGATAATCCAAGTATAATCAATGACTTCACTCTAAATGAGATGGAAGTCCGAGTGGACTTATATGGACAAACGGACTTAGAACTAATAAATCCCCAATGCTGAAAGGTATTTATCCCAGAGTGTTGAGAGAGATGAAGGAGGAGATTTGTGACGTATTAACAATCATTATGAGGAAGCCAGCACACTTTAACCCTGAGCATCCAGTGGCCCTGGCAATTAGATACACAGTAAACGCCCCCATACTGCCCCACTAAGCACTCGCAGGTCAGGTGGGTTAGCTGCAGCATACCGCTCCCTCTATACTGACCCACTGACCCACCAAACACTTGAGGAAGGCAGGGAGAGGATGAGAGAATGAAATGTAGTGAAGGGAGAGGGGAGAGAGAGAGAGATAGAGAGGGAAGTGGAGGAGTGAGAGAGGGAGGGAGAGGGGAGCGAGAAAGAGGGAGAAGGGAAAGGAGAGATGTGGGGAGGGAGAATGAAATGAAATGAAAGATAAAGCATAGAGAATAGTGAAAAAACACTGTTAGACAAAATAGGCAATACAAATGTACGATGCACAAAGCAAATCTTTCTACAATAAGGCCAGAAAGAAATAAGTTTTAAAACATATAAAGAAAAATGCAACAATACAATTACAGTTCAAATATGCATTTGAACAAATTTTTATCGCATAATACTCTTGTGAAACACCTTGGGACATTTCACTACGTTAAAGGCGCTATATAAATACAAGTTGTTGTTGTTGAACATGATAAAAGTCGCAAATGCTTTAACATAAATTTGAAAATAGTAGCAAATCCCAAATAAAAGTAGTCCGTTGATAAAAATGAATTAAGAAAAGAAAATTGTGTAATCAAAATAATTGTTTAAGGTACAGAAATAAAGAAAATAAATTGAAGTGCTGTTAATGTTAAGCTGAAGTGGTAATTAAATCTGTAGTAAGCTCCTTTAACGGTGTAGTGCGTTAATGGCTGTGCTGAGGGAAATTGTTTATAAGAACTGTTGTACGGCTGATGGAGAATATCCGGAATGTTCAGCTCTTAAAACCCTGCCAAAATGCTCCCAGCTTGGTTAGATCAGGGTAGGCTCATGTTGGAAATGAAGGAAGGAAGGAAGGAGTGAGTTTTGTACAACCACCGGATGACTAAAGCACTTTACAGCCAATGACGTACATTTGGAGTGTAGTCACTGTTGTAATGTGGGAAACGCAACAGCCAGAAACCCGATAATGACCAGATAATCTATTTTTGTGATGTTAATTGAGGGATAAATATTGGCCAGGCCACCGGGGATAACTCCCCCGGTTCTTCTTTTATATCCACCTGAGAGGGCAGACGGGGCCTCGGTTTAAGGTCTCATCTGAAAAACGCCATCTTCGACAGTGCAGCACTCCCTCAGCACTGCACTGGAGTGTCAGCCTAGATTTTGTGCTCAAGTCTCTGGAGTGGGACTATGAACCCACAACCTTCCAACTCAGAGGCAAGTGTGCTACCCACCCAGCTGATACTGATTGCTTTGTCCATTTAGGGTAGACACTGCGACACCGAGTCCCACAGCATCGGGTCCATCCTCACTTTTAGCTCCAGGTCGATTCAATGACATCAGCACATCCGTCATACCATAACTTCTGTTTGCAGTCCCGAGAAACTACCTCCCAATTCACCAGAAGCCACCACTCCTTTAAATACGTGACCCTACTGGAGTGTGCTTTAAGATTTTATTTGGGGGAAATTAAACTCTCCGAACGAAATTCAGTTTTAAAAATATGAATTTTCTTGATTCAGCAATGAAATAGATTTAAGATTTTAAACAAGTGATGTGTATGCACAGAGAGACTGTGTAACATAAGCCAGGTGCCCCCAGTGTGGCTGACAGAGATTTCCACGAGTCAGGACCAGCTGACTGTGCAGGACCTGGCCCTGTTGCATCGGGTAGATGCAGGGCTGCCAGGGTTGATTGTGAGCATGGGCACACACGTGCCACAAAGAGGGCCCTGGCACTGGTAGAAAAGCTCGGAGATCGGGTCGCCGGCAGGAACAGTGAGAATGTCTGTGGCAGTGGAGCTGCTTCACGTCACCCTGACAGTGCCTGCAGTGTGGAGGGTGTATCAAACCAACAGCCCACCCCCTGAACCAGAGTACACAGAGCCAGCCTGGGGGATGAGTTTTTTATATATTAGAATAACTCTAATGTGTACTGTACCTATAGATACAAACCTTCGATACATTGGTGTCAGCTTTAAACTCTACTGCGGTAACCCTTCATTATATATATATTTGTAAGATATGTAACTTCTATATACTAGGGTACTTTAGTAAGAATGAAGAGAAACATATTTGAATGACTAAAAATATAAATACAAGCGAATGATTTTAATTTTATATCCGATTTTTCTTTTCATTTCAGTCTCAAACTTTTTTTTTTAAACTTTTGTTCATTTTCTATTTTTTGGGGATGTTTTAAAAACTTCATTTCTAATTCAGCAACTTGTGACGGTTTCAGCTCTTTGCCGCTCCTTTGGTGCTTTGGTTCTTGGTTCATTTTATTTTAAGCTCTTTTGTGAATGTGCCTCACCTCTCCAGGTCCCTGTAGTGCCGTTCTCAAATAATTCACTTCAAATGTCAAGTTGTTGTTCGATGTACGAATAAAAGATTGAGAGTAGTCATTTCTGTTCTATAACGTATCAGGAACTCCTACTCCATGCCATAAATAATTCAAGGGAGCTGAACTGAGTTTCACTGATTGGAAAACATAGCAAAGATCCATCACAGTGAATCTCTACCAATTTTCACTCTAATATTGAAATCTTAATCTCAGTGGTTCCAGGAAGCTCCCACCAGCTTGTGGCAGATTTATGTAAATGAAGCTGAAATAATGTCCTTGTCATCATCCCCATTATTTTTTTATATTTTTACTAGTATAGCGCAGTTTGCATTATCTGTCTGTATAAAATGGGCTCCAAGATTGCTAGGGACTAAGCTGTACATAGAAGTTTATTTAAAGAGCTCAGTCAACAGATACAATAAACTTGGAGAGAGGGTGCTCTTTTTCCCTGTTAGCATTTAAGTTTTCAGGAGTCTTTGTGGCAATTGTTGTACAGCTATCTTTCATTTAACAAAGGCTCCAATAGGGTCACAATGGGTTTCTCATGGGAATTTCCTGTATGTGTGCATCTTGGAGGAAGAAAGGAAGGGTCAATGAAGGAATGCCAGGCAGGACAATCTACACCAGAAGTGCTCTGCACCCACCAGCTGATATTCCCATATCAGACTCTACAGATAGAGGTACAAATACTTGCCTTTTTCAACAGAACAGTGTCTGTGGAGGCTAAGATTTACAAGAGATTCTGCGATATGTGGTATTGTTTCAAGCCAAGCAGAGCCTGAAATTTTATGCTTCAGAATCATTTCAGACTTTGGCTTAAGTTACTGGTTTTTCATTCAATCAGCTGTCCATAGATGTGTTAACCAAATTACTGTGCTTTGTTTTCTCAAGCAGGTCATTCAATCTTCCTTACGGACAATCAAAAGTAGTATGAGAGGGATATGCAATTTTATAGTGTGAAAGGATTCTTGCAGGTCCAGGAACTTATAGGTTGTACTCATGTGGCCTTATGTGCTCATGAACTACATGAATCCGAGTTAGTTTGTTTGCAAGTGCAGCAGCTAATCAGGAAGGTGAATGGAATGTTGGCCTTCATTGCGAGAGGGATGGAGTACAAAAGCAGGGAGGTCCTGCTGCAACTGTATAGGGTATTGGTAAGGCCACACCTGGAGTACTGCGTACAGTTTTGGTCACCTTACTTAAGGAAGGATATTCTAGCTTTGGAGGGGGTACAGAGACGATTCACGAGGCTGATTCCGGAGATGAGGGGGTTACCTTATGATGATAGATTGAGTAGACTGGGTCTTTACTCATTGGAGTTCAGAAGGATGAGGGGTGATCGTATAGAAACATTTAAAATAATGAAAGGGATAGACAAGATAGAGGCAGAGAGGTTGTTTCCACTGGTCAGGGAGACTAGAACTAGGGGGCACAGCCTCAAAATACGGGGGAGTCAATTTAAAACCGAGTTGAGAAGGAATTTCTTCTCCCAGAGGGTTGTGAATCTGTGGAATTATCTGCCCAAGGAAGCAGTTGAGGCTAGCTCATTGAATGTATTCAAGTCACAGATAGCTATCTATTTTTAACCAATAAGGGAATTAAGGGTTACGGGGAGCGGGCGGGTAAGTGGAGCTGAGTCCACGGCAAGATCAGCCATGATCTTATTGAATGGCGGAGCAGGCTCGAGGGGCTAGGTGGCCTACTCCTGTTCCTAATTCTTATGTTCTTATGTTCTTATGACTAAAAGCACAAAACAAACCGGAAACAAACAAGTTTACATTTATGTGGCTGTTTTTAATCTGTTGAGAAAAGATAGCTTAGTAAATAATAAACAACATTTCTAAGGAAAAAAACGGGCAAGTTTTTAATGGTTTTCCCATCCATCAACAGCAGATGATATTTCTAGAAAGATATTTACGATCTCCTGTATGTGTGAGGGTAATTACCTGCTCCCAGGAACTAGAATCAATGTTCCAGCCCAGAAACAGGCCTTTTGTCCTATTAAGGGTTCTAAATTCATCCCTGCTGGAAGCGGGTTGCACCTACCGTTTTTCCTGTGTTTTCACCACCACTGTGAATGCGGTGGCCTCTTGTGCGAAATTCAGCTCTTTGTCTTTTTTTTTCGAGCGCGGCGGAAGTTGATGATAATGGGGGCGCAAGTGGGATGGAGAGCAGACAATCGGTCATCAGTGGGGGCAGGAGCGGAGTATCCGTCATAAGAGGGGCAGAAGTGGGGGCGGGCCAGCTGTCCGCCTCTGTCCGTCATCAGCATAGGGCTGATGACATCATCACGCTGGCACGTCATCGCGTCTCTCCCCCTCACTTAAAGGGGAGAGCCGCTGCGAGCTCTGTGATTATTTTAGTTCAGTCCAGTGGGCCACCAGGGAGGGTTTCAGCCGGGCCAGCGGCCTGGCACCCAAGAGGGTTGTTGGTGGCTCGGCCGAACCCGGGGCATAATTGTCAGCCCGACCTGGCTGTCGGCCGACAAAAGAAAATAAGATGGCAGCCGCGGCACTGCGCCCTCCCCTTTAATGGCGGCTGCGCCACCATTTCACACACACTGTAATCACAGTGCACCGACAGAAAAAGCTGTTGGGGGCACCGAGCGACGGCCGCAAGATTTTCTTAGGTGAATTTTGCTTGCGGGGTGGGAGATCGGCGTTGTGTGCTTTGATGTTCAGCCATGAACTCATTGAATGGCGGTGCAGGCTAGAAGGGCCAAATGGCCTACTCCTGCACCTATTTTCTGTGTTTCTATGTTACCTATTTTCTATGACGCACTTTGGGAGGTTCGGCAGCAATGGGGTGGAAGTGGGGACCGCCCAAAAAAAACACCGAGGAGAATTTCGTGAGCGGCGGCCATTCGACAAAAAATCGGCGGCCATTCGACACCGCCGCTTTCCGGCGGTAACTGGCCTTTTCAGGAGGCTGAATTTCAGCCCTTAAGTCTTTACCGTTTCTTTTCTTTGGCGAGTCATCTAGTCTAATCCCACTCTCGTATACCCTTATATGTCAGCCGTGGCTCATCTCTAAATCAGAAGGCTGTGGATTCAAGCTCCAGACTTCAGCACAATATCTAGACTGACACTCCCATGCAGTGCTGAGGGAGAGCTGCACTGTCAGAGGTACCGTCTTTAAAGAAAACACCAGCCCCTTCCACATGGGGGTGAGGCAAGCTTCTAAAATACTAATTTTTTAATATTCATTCTTTGGTAAGGCCAGGATTTATTGCCCATCCCTGAGTAAGTGGTGTTCGTGGGTTGAATGGCTTGGCTAAGCCACTTAGAGGTTAAACTAAGGCCCCGTCTGCCCTCTCAGGTAGATGTAAAAGATTCTGTGGCACTATTTCAAAGAAGAGCAGGGGATTTCTGTCTTGTGTCCTGTCCAATATTTATTTCTCGAACAACTTTTCTAAAACTGATTGGTCATTTATTTCATTGTTGTTGCGGGACCTTGCTGTGTGTAACAAGGCTGCTGTGCTTCCTACAGTGCAACAGTGCCGAAACTTCAAATGCGTTCATTGGCTGTAAAGCGCTTTGGGACATCTTGAGGTCATGAAAGGCGCTATATAAATGCAAGTATCTAATTCCCCTATAAAAGTGCTTACTAGCCCTGATCTTGCAATTGCATTTTAAAAAATTGTGCCATGCCATGCAGACACACCCACACATCCAACAGGGTCAACTGGCAATGAACAGCTCTCCGATTCTCGGTGGGAATTGGAAGCTCAGCAGAGTCCCGCAATTGAACCAGTGCCCTTCTGCTCCGGCACTGTCAGGCTGGAGATGCAGTGTTGACCACCATCAAATCCATTCATGTAAGGTGGGGAATCTGGTAGTGTAATTGTTATGTTACTGGACTAGTAATCCTGACGAATATGAATTCATATTCCCACCATGGCTGTTTGAGAAAATTGAATTCATTTTTTAAATAAAAAAGCTGGTACCAATGCAAAAGTGACCATGAAGCTGCCAGATTGTCATAAAAACCCAATTGAGCCACGAATGCCCTTTAGGGGAGGAAACCTGCCATCCTTACCCGCTCTGTGTGATTGCAATCCCATACCGACTGGGTTGACTCTTAATTGCCCTCGGAAATGGCCTAGCCAACCCGCAAACATTCATACTCGAGGATGGGCAATAAGTCCTGGCCTTACCAGAGAACAAATTTTTTTTTAAGTAATATTTTAGCAGCTAGCCTCACCCCCCATGTGGCAGGGGCTCATGTTTTCTTTAAGATTCACATGGAAATAGAAATTTGAAAATGGCGCTGCTCAACGTTTTTTTGCTTGAAAACATTCTGCCTGATATTGGTAATGGATGGGTTAACGGCTTTGCATGAAGCTCCCCTGTCTGCTGTTTAAGGAAAGTGTTCGTACTTTTCATAAAAGAGTTGATAATGGGAATAGGAGCATGTTAATACTCATTACTAACATCGCACAGTATGTGATTTCAAACTGTATGTTTTCAGTTGTTCACACAAGTCATCATCATCAGTCATCGGCAGCCCCTCGAAATCGAGGAAGACTTGCTTCCACTCTAAAAGTGAGTTCTCAGGTGATTGTACAGTCCAATACGGGAATTACAGTCTCTGTCACAGGTGGGACAGACAGTGGTCGAAGGAAAGGGTGGGTGGGGAGTCTGGTTTGCCGCAGGCTCCTTCCGCTGTCTGTGCTTGCTTTCTGCATACTCTCGGCGACGAGACTCGAGGTGCTCAGTGCCCTCCAGGATGCTTTTCCTCCATTTAGGGCGGTCTTGGGCCAGGGATTCCCAGGTGTCGGTGGGGATGTTGCACTTTATCAAGGAGGCTTTGAGGGTGTCCTTGAAAACACAAGTAAACAATTAACAGCAGGACCCAAGGACATATGGCTCTTAACTTACAAATTCTTAATTCAGCACGGATGTGTCAGCCTGTATTACATGCTCAGGGCTCTGAGGTGGGACTTGAAATCATGGCATATCTGGTCCAGTGCTTCCCACTGAGCCCAACTGGCACGTTTATCCCCAGCAGCCTCTCCCGATCAGAAGCACGTGTTCAGTTTGAAGTCGATGCAAGTTGGAGCCTGGATGGCTTTGCAGGTCTCCTGTGCTTTGCACACCTTCTGCTGGCAGTCCTCTTCTGTACACCATGGGGACAATCAGCGCTACCGCACTCTGTATTGAATGGAATACTTTGATGGTTGGGCTCCAGTCTGGTTCATGCTTGAGTGCCTGTTCCATCCCAGCGATGTACAGGACTTTCCAGCACGTTTCAGTCTCTGTTATGCAGTACAGTTGTCTTTTATGTGATATAGCCTATAAATTGCCCAGTGCGATAGTTACTCATCTCTTAACATGTGTATGACATTATTTCCATTATGTCATTACAAGTAAATTTGTTCCAATACATTCATAAACATAAACAAAAATAGTGACTTATTGACTGGGGTCATAGCGTGAGCCTATGGACTGGGGTCATAGAGTGAGCCTATAAACTGGGGTCATACAGTAACCCTTGAACTAGCGTTATAGAGTGACCTTATGGACAGGGGTTATAGAGTGAGCCTTGAACTGAGGTTATAGAGTGAGCCTACGGACTGGGGTTGTTCTTTAAATTTTCAGACTGCTTGTCCGACATCCAGTTCTGGATGAGCAAAATTTTTTTCCAATTGAATATTGAGAAGACTGAACCCATTGTTTTCGCTTCCCAGCACAAACTCCATTACCTAGCCACTGACTCCATTCCTCCCCCCAACTTCTATCTGTGGCTGATACACACTGTTCGCAACCTTGGTGTCAAATTTGACCCTGAAATGAGCTTTCAGCCACATAGCCGCAGCATAACTAAGACTGCCTATTTCCACCACCGTAACATCGCCTGTCTCCGCCCTTGCTTCAGCTCATCCGCTGCTCAAGCCCACCTCTATGCCTTTGTTACCTCTAGACTTAACTATTCCAGTGCATGCCTGGCTGGTCTCCCACATTCTACCCTACGTAAACTAGAGGTGATCCAAAACCTGGCTGCCCTTGTCCAAATTCGCACCAAGTCCCGCTCACCCATCACACCCTGTGCTCGCTGACCTACATTGGTTTCCAGTTAAGCAATGCCTCGATTTCAAAATTCTCATCCTTATTTTCAAATCCTTCCCTGGCTTTGCCCCTCCCTATCTCTGTAATCGTCTCCAGCCCCACAACTCCCAAGCCTGTCTATGCTCCTTTAATTCTGGGGTCATAGAGTGACCCTCTAGACTGGGGGTTATAGAGTGACCCTCTAGACTGGGGGTTATAGAGTGACCCTCTAGACTGGGGGTTATAGAGTGACCCTTGAACTGGGGTTATAGAGTGAGCCTATGGACTGGGGTTAAGGAGTGACCCTATGGCCTGGGGTTCTAGACTGACCCTGTGGACTGGGGTTAAGGAGTGACCCTGTGGACTGGGGTTAAGGAGTGACCCTATGGCCTGGGGTTCTAGAGTGACCCTATGGGCTGGGTTCTAGAGTGACCTTATGGACTGAGGTTCTGGAGTGACTTTATGGTCTGGGTTATAGAGTAACCCTATGGACTGGGGTTCTAGAGTGACCCTATGGGCTGGGTTATAGGGTGACTCTATGGACTGGGTTACAGAGTAAACCTATAGACTGAAGTTCTAGAGTGACCCTATGGGCTGGGTTATAGGGTGTCTGAGGCAGTGGATGGCTGGGCGAGTAGATCAGCCATTGTGCTCAAGCCTGCAGCTGTGGGGGTGGCAGATTTCTGAGACCGAGATGAGGAAAGGTAGATGTGAAGTCGATTGTCAGAAATGCTGATGTCGGCTCAGGGTATGAGCCCGAGGAGGAGAAGATGGGAGCTAGAGAAGACACACACGAAGGACTTAGGGGAGCATTTTTCAGGATTGGAAGATGAGGATGGGGAGCATTGAGGTAGGAACATCGGAACATGAGTCGGCCATTCACCCCCTCAAGTCTGTTTTGCCATTCATTTAAATCATGGCTGATCTGTACCTCAACTCCATTTACCTCCCTTTGTTCCATAACCCTTGAATAAATAAATCTATCGATCGCAATCTTGAAAGCTGCAGTTGGAGAAAGAGAGTTCCAGATTTCCACTACCTTTTGCTTGACAAAGTGCTTCCTGATTTTGCCTCTGAATGGCCTAGTTCTAATTTTAAGCTTGTGCTCCCTTGTACTGGATTCCCCTACCAGGGGACATAGTTTCTCTTTATCTACCTTATTGAATCCTTTTAACATTTTAAGCAACTCCAGCCGAACACCACTCAACCTTACATAAGAAATAGGAGCAGGAGTAGGCTATTTGACCCCTCGAGCCTGCTCCACCATTTAATAAAATCATGGCTGATCTGATCTTGGCCTCAACTCCACTTCCCTGCCCTGCCCGATCCCCATAACCCTTGACTCCCTTATTGATCAATGGTGAGTCACCTTATACAACTGAGTGGTTTGCTGGGCCATTTCAGAGTCAACCACTTTGCTATGGGTCTGGAGTCACATTTAGGCCAGACTGGGTAAGGACAGCAGGGTTACTTCCCTAAAGGAAGGACATCAGTAAACCAGATAGGCTTTAACTACTGGACAATTCAGTAGTTTAATATCACCATTATTGATACTAGCTTTTTATTCCCAATGTATTTATTAACTGAATTTAAATTCCTCAGCTGTTATGGTGGGATTTGAACTCATGTCTCTTGATCATTAGTCTAGGCCTCTGGATTATTAGTCCAGTGACAAAACCACTATGCTACAGTACTCTACTATGCAACCTTCTAAACTCAATACAATACAAGCCGAGATTATGCAACCTTTCCTCATGATTTAGCCCTTTTAGCTCCAGTATCATTCTGGTGAGTCTGCGTTCCCCCTCCCCCCGCTCAAGGCTAATATATCCTTCCCGAGATGTGGTGCTCTCCAGATAGATCTCCAGATAGGGTCTGACCGAGGTAGGCAGGAAAATGTATATGAAGAAGTTGAAGTTTAAAAAGATCCTTACGAGGTGGCTTTGCCTCACCTCACCTGGCCAAACTGACAATAGTGTTAGTGTTAGTGCAATCTGAAAATCGTATGACTTTATACCAATAGCAAAAACTCACCCCTTCAGTCTTGACATCATCAGGTGACCACCAGATGGCGCCCAATTGCCTTTTTGGAGTCAGACTGGTTTAGCCCATCCAGTCGACAAGCTGTGTAGAATCATAGGGCTAGACTTTCCACTTCACATCGACCATATATGGCCCAAAACAGACCTCTATCGCCCATCTTAACAAAAAGTGGAAACTAGGCCCAAAATATCGGCGGAAAAACAGGTGCCTAAGATTCCATTTTAATCGCCGAGAAGGTCACTGAAATTATAGCCCATACAAGGCCCATCCCAAGTTTCAGCACCTAGCATGCACTTTGCTGGGCGATGTAATGCCGAAAAGAGTGCTGAGAAATAGTTGCTTTCTCTGGGCCTAAGTGAAGGAAAATGTGCACTACGGACACCATTTAGACTTCAGAAGAAGGGTGGAGCATTAGTTGTGAGTTATTTAGAGAGTTAGTTGTACTCAGAATATTGGTACAGGGAATATAAATAGGTATTATTACGTTATTTTTGGTAAATATTGAATTCATTAAATAGCTTTTACATAGTGAAGTTGTTACTAAAGTATTTGTATATTAAAAGAACAAATATGGATTAACAACTGTATAGTTGATAACTAATGTAACTGAGAGAAGACACACACAATTTATTGAATCAAAGATCATTTTTTTTATTAACGAATGAGAAAATTTTTTGATAAACTATCCCTCCAACCCCCTCCCCCCAACCCCGCACCAACCCACCCTTCCCTCAAATATACAAAATCTGAACAATGAACAATTAACAAATAACAACTAACAAAACAAGAACAAGAACAATTGAACAAGTGAACAAGTGAAAAGTGAACAAAAATATATAAACTTTATGAAAAAAACTCCCCCCTCCCTACCTGTGGCCACGTTTCCCTCCAGGCCCAGTCCCACCCCATGTTCGTAGGTAGCTATTAACGAATATGATATAATTGGGATTATGGAGACATGGCTCCAGAGTGACCAAGGCTGGGAACTCAACATCCAGGGGTATTCAACATTCAGGAAGGATAGACAGAAAGGAAAAGGAGGTGGGGTAGTGTTACTGGTTAAAGAGGAAATTAACACGATAGTAAGAAAGGGCATTAGCTTGGATGATGTGGAATCTGTATGGGTAGAGCTGCGGAATACCAAAGGGCAGAAAACGCTAGTGGGAGTTGTGTACAGACCACCAAACAGTAGTAGTGAGGTTGGGGATGGCATCAAACAAGAAATTAGGGATGCGTGCAATAAAGGTACAGCAGTTATCATGGGCGACTTTAATCTACATGTAGATTGAGTTAACCAAGCTGGTAGCAATGCGGTAGAGGAGGATTTCCTGGGGTGTATTAGGGATGGCTTTCCAGACCAATATGTCGAGGAACCAACTAGAGAGCTGGCCATCCTAGACTGGGTATTGTGTAATGAGAGACGACTAATTAGCAATATTGTTGTGCGAGGCCCCCCTGGGGAAGAGTGACCATAATATGGTAGAATTCTTTATTAAGATGGAGAGTGACAGTGTTAATTCAGAGACTAGGGTCCTGAACGTAAGGAAAGGTAACTTCGATGGTATGAGACGTGAATTGGCTAGGATAGACTGGCAAATGATACTTAAAGGGTTGACAGTGGGTAGGCAATGGCAGACATTTATAGATTACATGGATGAACTTCAACAATTGTACATCCCTGTCTTGAGTAAAAATAAAAAGGGGAAGGTAGCATAACCGTGGCTAACAAGGGAAATTAAGGATAGCGTTAAATCCAAGGAAGAGGCATAGAAATTGGCCAGAAAAAGCAGCAAACCTGAGGACTGGGAGAAATTTAGAATTCAACAGAGGAGGACAAAGGGTCTAATTAGGAGGGGGAAAATAAAGTATGAGAGGAAGCTTGCAGGGAACATAAAAACTGACTGCAAAAGTTTCTATAGATATGTGAAGAGAAAAAGATTAGTGAAGATCAACGTAGGTCCTTTGCAGTCAGAATCAGGTGAATTTATAATGGAGAACAAAGAAATAGCAGATCAATTGAACAAATACTTTGGATCTGTCTTCACTAAGGAAGACACAAATAACCTTCCAGAAATACTAGGAGTTCGAGGGTCTAACGAAAAGGAGGAACTGAAGGAAATCCTTACTAGTCAGGAAATTGTGTTAGGGAAATTGATGGGACTGAAGGCCGATAAATCCCCAGGGCCTGATAGGCTGCATCCCAGAGTACTTGAGGAAGTGGCCCTAGAAATAGTGGATGCATTGGTGATCATTTTCCAACATTCTATTGACTCTGGATCAGTTCCCATGGACTGGAGGGTAGCTAATGTAATTTCACTTTTTAAAAAAGGAGGGAGAGAGAAAACAGGGAATTATAGACCTGTTAGCCTGACATCGGTGGTGGGGAAAATGTTGGAATCAATTATTAAAGATGAAATAGCAGTGCATTTGGAAAGCAGTGACAGGATCGGTCCAAGTCAGCATGGATTTATGAAGGCCACCTCGTTGCGACCCTATTAACAAGGGCCTCATTGGCCTCCTCACTAAATGCTTTTGCCCTTCTCCTCTCCATCTCCCTTTGTTTCTCCACTTGCATTTGCATCGACATAGATGCTAGATGCTAAATAATAGCTACATAATAGCTAGATAATAGCTCCTATACTAGCTATTAGATATTAGGTCAATCAAATTTAATAGAGTTGTCAAAATTGTCAAAGTTTAACCGATATTTTCCTCACTGCAAACTACCAAGTCCTCTCCTTCTGTCTCCCACTCTCTCCGACCCTCCCTGTGCTTCTGAACATGAACTCTCCAAACGCGGCACAAAAAATCAACCCAAAAAAAATCCCTACATGTGCACAATAGCGTTGCTAGGGAAGCATTTTTTTCTATGACTTCCGTTTCACTTCCGCTTTTTTTGGGCAATCGTGAGATCGCCGAAAAATCAGATCACCCATTTGACATCGCCGGGGTAAGGCCGAATGGAAAATCGCAAAAAAAAATGGGCCTTGTGCCGGCGATCAGCACAGGCAATACGTCCCACATCGCTGAAACAAGGCCCATTTTTTTGGGCCTTAGCCACCTAGTGGAAAGTCTAGCCCGAAAGAATGATACAGCACAGAACATAGGAACAGGAGTAGGTCACTCCACTCCTCAAGTCTGTTCCACCATTCAGTTAGATCATGGCTGCTCTGTACCTGTATCGCCTTGATTCCATAACCCTTCATACCCTTGCCTAAAAAAAATCTACCAATCTTAGTTTTGACATTTTCAATTGACTCCCGGCCTCAACAGCTTTTTGGGGGAGAGGTCCAGATTCCCACAACCCTTTGTGTGAAGCAGTGTTTCCTGACATCACCCCTGAACGGCCAGGCTCTAATTTTAAGGTTATGCCCCTTGTTCTGGTCTCTCCCACCAGAGGAAATAGTTTTGTTCTATCTATCCTATCAAATCCGTTAATCCTATTAAACACCTCAATTAGATCACCCTTTAATCTTCTCTACTTAAGAGAATACAAACCTATGCAACCTGTCCTCATAATTTAACTTTTTTAGCCCTGGTATCTTTCAGATCAATCTGCACTGCCATTGATCCTCCAAGGCCAATATACTCCTCCTGAGATGCGGTGCACAGAACTGAATGCAGTACTCCTGATGCGGTCTAACCAGAGCTTTATACAACTGTAACATCACTTCTACCCCTTTGAGAAAAAGGCCAACATTCCATTAGCCTTTTTAATTATTGTTTTGTATCTGTCCACCAACTTTTAATGATTTCTGTATTGGACCCCTAAATAGCTCTGCTCTTCCACAGTCCCTAGATTCTCACCATTTAGAAAATATCGATCTTTCTTCGGTCCTGTAATAGAGCTCTCCCTAGTGGACTATTGCCGCACCTGATGGACTATTGTGGTAATGCAAGTATTGATGTAAATAATAAACAGGTCATGACTGTTGGAACCATCTTGTCGAGTGTTTGTTAGTGATGTCATAAGAATATATCACATTGACGAACGAGAATGGGATAATTGCATTCCCTCGCTGAAATTTTTGTTGGTGGATGATCCAGCCAACCGACAGAAAGACTTTGAGAGGTTCTTTGTTTTGCAGAACAGCTAAACATCCACAGTAAATTACAAGCACATTTGGCCGAATTGAACAGTCCAGATGGTCGCGTCTATGGGAATAATAGGGCGCTTTGGTGAGTTCCATCACGATCGAGAGATGTGGAGCGGCTAGAAATGTTTTTCACCGCAAATAGTATCGTCAAAGTCCCTGATGATGAAAACCATAACCGGGTGGGTTTAGAAAGGAAACGGGCTATTTTCTTGACAGAAGCAGGACTCAAGGTGTATGAAACCCTGAAAAATGTGCTTGTTCCTGTCATACCAAAGGACATGTCACTGACGGAGAACAGCACTACCTTCCCGAACCCCTAGAAATTGCTGAAAATTAAAATTTCAGAATACAAGATCAGTTACATGACGAGAGTATTAGTGAGTGCATTGTAGCTTTAAAAATGCTATCCATTCACTGTCATGACCGAGCATTGTGTGATCACTTTGCTTGTGCGATGAAAAATGAAACAATCAGAAGAAAGCTGTTGACAACTCCTAACTTGACTTTTGATTTCGCTTGTCAGACAGCTATGTCAATGGACATGGCCGGCCAATACTCCCGAGAATTTCGTGATATTTCCAGTCCTCAGACAACCGAGGTGAATCGCCTGCAGGTTAAAAGTAAAAGGCAGTTGGGCCCCAGCAACTGGCCAAGGTAACAGTGCATTGAAGTCGTGCTATCGGTGTCTGGGACAACAGATTGCTGAAAGTTGTCCTTATGTGAAGGCAGAGTGTTTCTTTTGCAAGAAAACTGGGCATCTTGCAAAGGCATGCCGACTGAAGAGTAAACCAAATTTCAATGCTATAAGTAGAAATCGCCAACACTACATAGCATTGGAGAAGCAACAGGATGAGGAGGTTCTGAAGATACATGTCACCAGGAGCACAAGGGTGTCTAACAGAGATTCATGAAGTATCCAAGTAGATGTTGCAGGAACCAAGATACACTTAGAAATCGGTATTGGTGCATCCGTGAGCGTAGTACTAGAATCGCTATACCTCGGCAAGTTTTGTGATTTTTCTACTGGAGAAATCGAAGATAGAGCTGTGAGACTACTCAGGAGAGCAAATCCCTGTTGTAGGACGTATCACCATACCGGTGAAATACAAGGATCAGTTTCAGAGCTTGCCTCTCTTAGTAGTGGCAGGAGACACTGTCTTGATAGGTAGAAATTGGTTGGGATCACTGAAGCTAGATTGGAATTAGATTTTTCATGTGGAAACAAAATTTGCGTCGTAAGATGATGTCATCAAGCAGTATCCAAAGGTTTTCCGCAAAACAGGCAGTCCGATCGAACACTTCAAGGTGAGTGTCAGAGTGCAGAAGGACGCAAAACCAGTTTACTGCAAGTCACGTCCCGTACCATACACACTCAAGGAGAAAGTTGAGCAAAAGACTAGAGACTGAGAACATTATCTCTAAGCTAGATCTAAGTAATTGGGCTACACCCATTGTAGTTGTACCTAAGTCAGATAGTAATGCTGATGCTATGTCTAGGTTGCCATCCCCATCACAAGTTACACCCAATAGGGAAGAAGTGTTCTAATTTTCATACATTGATGAACTGCCAGTCACAGCTGAAGAGATTGGTAGAGCAACCAAATGTGACCCAGTTATGTCAAAGGTGTATGATTACATAGCAAATGGCTGGCCAAACCAGATATTAGAGAAAGTTATTCATCCGTACTTCGTTCGTAGGAATTAATTATCAGTGGATAAAGATTGTATCATGTGGGGTGTAAGAGTGGTTATCCCAAATAAGTTCAGGTCCAAATTGTTAGGAGATCTTCTTGACTAGCACCTGTGAATGTGCTTGACCAAGAGTTTTGCACGCAGTTTTGGATAAAGATATAGAGTACATCGTTAGTCAGAGTACAACATGTCAATCGGTAAGCTAGAAACCACTATCTGTACCATTACAGCCATCAAGATGGCCTCCCAGGGTGTGGCAAAGGTTACATGTAGATTTTGCTGAGCTAGAAGGACAGCAATTGTTCATTGTGATTGATAGTCATTCGACTTGAGTAGAGATGTTTCCGATGCGGAAAATAACAAGTAAAACAATAGACAATTTGCGAAGATTGTTTTCTTCATATGGCCTCCCAGAGAGATTGTGTATGATAATGAGCTGCAATTTTGTTGAGAAGAATTTGCACAGTTCATGAGCAAAAACGATGTGAAACATACCAAGGTTCCACCGAGCACCCTGCTTCAAATGGTGCAGCAGAGCGCACAGTACTCGTGCCCTCATCAAACAAATGTTGGATCTAAATCTAAGAAACAACAGTTGTTGTTGGACCACAACTTGGCAAATTTTCTAATTACTTATCGTAATATTCCTCATACAACTACTGTTGGAACACCAGCAGAGATGTTTCTCAAACCACAGCAATGAACCAGGTTCTCGTTGTTAAAGCCAAACCTGGCACAGTCATTAGATGAGAAACAATTAAGACAGAAAGAGAATCTTTCAGAAAATTGCTTAAATTGCAGAAAAAATACGGAAAAGTGGTGTTGAATGTCCCGCGCTAAGTCTCAGTTACATTTTGCCAGGTGTTGTCCCCTTTTTGGAAGAGTTATCAGGGTTATTTAAATTGTGTGATGAGAAAGGGGAGAACGTTTGTGCCCCTGTTGTACTTCAGAGTCTGTGAGAGACGGAGGGAACGGCAGCAGAAAGAGGAAACAACTTCTCTAAAACTGATCTCAACTCATTGCCAAGGCTGGGGATAGATAACCTCACCGCCTTCTTAGGAAGTTAATCCGTTTATTCACTTTTTTATTTGAGCTTCGTTTGGAATTAGAGTTTTTTCATTTTTGTTGTATGTTTAACGACAGCGTTGAAGAGGGAAAGGGAAACTTGAAGCAACTTCTGTCAAAGCTGCAACGAGACTTGAAAGAATTAAAAAAATTTTAATGAACTTTTCTCAAAAAATGAATGTTAAAAACACTTTTTCCCCCTCTAAATTTCAATTATGATTTTGGAAGCTACAGAAAAAAAAATCGAATTTCCCCTCATCTAAACAAGTTTCAACAAGGTCGTGAAGTCCAAATGCTTTTAAAGAGGTTCTGAAATGCTTAAAACATTTTAAAATTGAAATTTCCAAATATTTGATTTTGAATGATTGACTGAAGTGAGCAGCTTTACGCAAACATGCGACCACGATGCTGAGGAGGGGGAGGGTGGGGAGGATTTGTCGGAGTTACATATGACTTTTTAATTCACTTAAAAAAAAATGTCATTAAGACGTATAGGAAGAGAACCAAAACAGGGGACAAACTGAAGGAGACTAAAGCAAACAAGTTTTAGGGCCCCGGTGAAACAAAAATGAGATTTTTTAAAAAAAGAACATTTCAGAAAGTTGTGTAAAGCCGGAAAAAAATATGGGGAAGTGATGTTGAATGTCCTGCGGTAAGTTCCAGTTGTGCCCTTTTTGAAAGAGTTTATCTGGGTTATTTTGTCTGTCATTCTATAGTCCTATAAAGTCCCAGCGCAAACGAGCCAAAGGTGGGCAGCGGAAATGTTACAAGGACACCCTCAAAGCCTCCCTGATAAAGTGCGACATCCCCACCGACACCTGGAAGTCCCTGGCCAAAGACCGCCCTAAGTGGAGGAAGTGCATCCGGGAGGGCGCTGAGCTCCTCGAATATCGTCGCCAAGAGCATGCAGAAATCAAGCGCAGACAGCGGAAGGAGCGTGCGGCAAACCAGACTCTCCAACCACCCTTTCCTTCAACCACTGTCTGTCCCATCTGTGACAGAGGCTGTGGTTCTCGTATTGGACTGTACAGTCACCTAAGAACTCATGCTAAGAGTGGAAGCAAGTCTTCCTCGATTCCGAGGGACTGCCTATGATGATGATGATGATGAAAGTCCCAGGAATAATGTAAATATAGATTTCCTCTTAAACATTAAGTGGAGTGTTAATAGAAACATGAGTTATGTAATGGTGTATAAAAATTGCAGGAAGCTACTTTAGAAGAAACTACTATTTATTTATTGAGAAAGAGATAGAAAATACTTTGATTAAACTGATAATGTACAATTTTGATTTGGTATAAATGTTTAAAATAGGAGATTAAAAATTGAGAGTACAATGAAGTTTGTTTGCCACTATTTAATTGGGAAATAACTAAAACAATTCAACACTTTTCGTGATAACAGCAGGGATTAATATTGTGGAGAATGTTTGAGAGAAAAACATTAGAAGCCAAATTCGTAAATTAACATCTTTACATCAACATATTAGTAAACATTTCCAAGTCAGTCTGATTGGTTCTCCTGTCCAGGAAGAAAAATGAGTGTTTGTTTATTTCTGTTAAATCATAGCTTTTTCTGTTTTTTGTTTTTAATTCGGGGGTGCAAATTGTGTATGTGTTTTTCTGCACTTGTGAATAAGTGCTGCATTTCTGACATGTTACACGGGGGGGTGTGCTGGTTCAAGAAGACAACATTTATTAATGGAAGTGATTGAAGTTGGAAATACGGATACCCGTTTTTGTTCAATTTTTAATGCTGTTAACTAAACAATTACAACACTTTGGGGCCAAAATTGCGCCCCTCTATAAGCTCCATTACCACCTCTAAGAGGCAGGATTGGAGTGGAGAGGCCTTACTAGGGCAGACGGATGGGCCGACCTATCCGAAATTGCCCCCGGGTCGGAAGCAGCGGGAACGGGTCACCACACTGCCCATTTTCCCACCGCGTCGGGCATGTGGCAATCCCTTACCGACCGGCGGCGACCAGCTTTCTGACCCCCGCGGGAAATTGCCCGCGGGAAATTGCCCCGTGTGGAATTACCTCGTGGGAGTGGCGCCGCCAGTCGGTACCACTGACGGATG
Organism: Pristiophorus japonicus; assembly: GCF_044704955.1. Taxonomy (NCBI): domain Eukaryota; kingdom Metazoa; phylum Chordata; class Chondrichthyes; family Pristiophoridae; genus Pristiophorus; species Pristiophorus japonicus. The sequence continues at coordinate 92,326,747 of NC_091988.1, forward strand.
TCCCCAGCGGGGAGCTGTCTGTGGTTGGGCGGCTCATCCGCCCTTAAAGGGGAAGTTGCGCTGCCGGCGACTCCATTTTATTTTTTATTGTCGGCCGACTGCCAGGTCAGGCCGGCAGTTATGTCCACGGGTTCAGCCGGGCCACTAACAGACTGCCTGGCACCTCCACTTGGGTGCCGAAACACTCCCTGGTGACCCAGTGGACCTAACTTAAAAACTTTGCAGAGTTTGCAATGGCCCTCCCCTTTAACTGAAGGGGAGGGACGTTGTGATGCGTCAGCCTGGCGCTGATGACTGGTCGAGAAGGTGACCCGCTGCAAGGGCGCAGCTGGCATGTCATGCGCCCTGACACAAAAAAAAAACAAGCGCTGAATTTCGATCGGATCGCCGCCCTGTAGATTGGGGCAAAGAAAAGCTTAAAGAAATGGTAAGTGTGCCCCGTTTGGGGCGGAGAGCAATTTCGGCCCCACTTTATATTTGTTGGTTGTCTGGTTGCATTGTGATTAATATTCTAATCATTTATGTGGACGTAGAGCATGTCAGCGCTGTAAGAAAGCCACTGCTCCTGCTGCTTGTGCAGACATTGTTATAATGACATGAGTGATGGGCTAATACGTTGAAAACTTGAAAATTAATACAAATTGCACGAATAGATATACCTCTTTCAGCTCACCTTGAGATTTTGGATTGTTTCTTAGGTGGTCCCTCGTATCGAGGCTGACCCATTTCTACGCCAAAAAGGGATGAGTTCACAGGTGTTTCAATGATGGACCTAATATCCCAGATTCTGAACTAAATATTGAAAGGTGGAAGATGTCTGTGCGTGGATTTTTTAAACGTGAGGTGGCCGTTGCACACCAGCCACCACACGGGCTTGACAGAGCTAGGTCTTGGTCCAGTAGCAAGGATTAACCAAGACGACTGGAGACCAGCTCTGCTGCACGGACCTAGTGCGCACACATATCGCAGTGTGGGCTGGCCCGTGCTGCCCCTGGGCCCTCACCTCTTCTGGGCCCCAAACTCACGCCTCTCCTGGGCCCCGATCACATCCCTCTACAATCTCTCGCCGCTCCTTCGCCCTGACCCCGCCGCTCCTGATGTACCTGCCCACGCTCCAATCACCAACCTGGATTATGGTGACGTCCAATCCAGTCGCCCTCTTCACTGTTGTCGCCCTCCTACACCAGCTCACGCTGCTCCCTGGAGTGGTACAACGCCACGCTCGCTGCTCCTTTAAGGCCCCGACCTGCCACTGGTGTTTCCTTGCAAGTCGGGGCATAACCGAGTAACTGAGTTATGGCTCTGAAGTTGTTGTGCATTATTATCATCATCATCAAAGGTAGTCCCTCGGAATCGAGGAAGACTTGCTTCCACTCTTAAAATGAGTCCTTAGGTGGCTGCACAGTCCAATACGGGAATTACAGTCTCTGTCACAGGTGGGACAGATAGTCGTTGAGGGTAAGGGAGGGTGGAACTGGTTTGCCGCACGCTCTTTCCGCTGCCTGCGCTTGATTTCTGCATGCTCTTGGCGATGAGACTTGAGCTGCTCAGTGCCCTCCCGGATGCACTTCCTCCACTTAGGGCGGTCTTTGGCCAGGGACTCCCAGGTGTCAGTGGCGATGTTGCACTTTATCAGGGAAACATAGAGTCATAGAAAATAGGTGCAGGAATAGGCCATTCGGCCCTTCGAGCCAGCACCACCATTCAATATGATCATGGTTGATCATGCAACTTCAGTACCCCATTCCTGCTTTCTCTCCATACCCCTTGATCCCTTTAGCCGTAAGGGCCACATCTAACTCCCTTTTGAATATATCTAACGAATTGGCCTCAACAACTTTCTGTGGTAGGGAATTCCATATTTTCACAATTCTCTGAGTGGAGAAGTTTCTCCTCATCTCGGTCCTAAATGGCTTACCCCTTATCCTTAGACTGTGATCCCTGGTTTTGGGCTTCCCCAACATCGGGAACATTCTTCCTGCATCTAACCTGTCCAATCCCGTCAGAATTTTATATGTTTCTATGAGATTCCCTCTCATTCTTCTAAATTCCAGTGAATATAAGCCTAGTCGATCCAGTCTTACTTCATATGTCAGTGCTGCCATCCCAGGAATCAGCCTGGTGAACCTTCGCTGCACTCCTTCCTGCAAGAATGTCCTTCCTCAGATTAGGAGACCAAAACTGCACACAATATTCAAGGTGTGGCCTCACCAAGGCCCTGTAAGACCTCCCTGCTACTATACTCAAATCCTCTCTCTATGAAGGTCAACATGCCATTTTCCTTCTTCACCGCCTGCTGTACCTGTATGCCAACTTTCAATGACTAATGTACCATGACACCCAGGTCTCGTTGCACCTCCCCTTTTCCTAATCTGTCACCATTCAGATAATATTCTGCCTTCCTGTTTTTGCCACCAAAGTGGATAACCTCACATTTATCTACATTATACTGCATCTGCCATGCATTTGCCCACTTACTTAACCTGTCCAAGTCACCCTGCAGCCTCTTAGCATCCTCCTCACAGCTCACACTGCCACCCAGCTTAGTGTCATCTGCTATTACATTCAATTTCTTCATCTAAATCATTAATGTATATTGTAAATAGCTGGGGTCCCAGCACTGAACCTTGCGGTACCCCACTAATCACTGCCTGCCATTCTGAAAAGGACCTGTTTATTCCTACTCTTTGCTTCCTATCTGCCAACCAGTTCTCTATCCACGCCAATGGATAGAGAGACTTTGAGGGTGTCCTTGTAACGTTTCCTCTGCCCACCTTTGGCTTGTTTGCCGTGAAGGAGTTCCGAGTAGAGCGCTTGTTTTGGGAGTCTCGTGTCTGGCGTGCGAACAATGTGGCCTGCCCAGTGGAGCTGATCAAGTGTGGTCAGTGCTTCGATGCTGGGGATGTTGGCCTGGTCGAGGACACTAATGTTGGTGCGTCTTTCCTCCCAGGGGATTTGTAGGATCTTGCGCAGATATCAACTTCTCCAGCGACTTGAGGTGTCTACTGTACATGGTTCATGTCTCTGGACCATACAGGATGGTGGGTATTACTACAGCCCTGTAGACCATGAGTTTGATGGCAGATTTGAGGGCTTGGTCTTCGAGCACTCTTTTCCTCAGGTGGCCGGAGGCTGCACTGGCGCACTGGAGGTGGTGTTGATTGCTGATTGTTGATTATTATGCAATTCTTTTATATCCCAGTCATTTCTGACAAGTAATTTTTGATTAAATACAATTGGTACATGATAAACTAAAGTCTTTCAATTAATTCTACAATAAACAAACTTGCAGAATGGGCATGTAATTGACATGAATTTCAATATGGATAAGTGTGAGGTGATGCATTTTGGTAGGAGGAATAAGGAGGCCACCTACTCCTTGAATATGAGTCCAAATGGGGTCAAGGTGCAAAGCTATCTGGGATATAGATTCTCAAATCATTAGAAGTAGCAACACAAGTTTAAAAAGCCATAAAAGTGTAAATAAAGCACTGGGGCTCATTTCTAGAGGAATAGAATTCAAATGCAGTGAAGTTCTGTTAAACATGTACAGAACCTGTCTGATTGTCTCATGATTTGACAGTGGGGTGGCAATATGGCTGCACTGTTCATAGGCTTTTAAGTGGTTGCTGTTGTTGTTGTAAAAGTTGTTGTTGTTTTAAAATTTGCTCACGGATGAAAAGGTCGCGCTCAAAGGAGTTCGTGACCCGCTCAGGAGAAAAAGAAATTAGGGGGAACATTGTCCTCACCTACTTCTCCGACCTTCCCCATGCTGCTCCCGGTCCCCGATCTTCTGATGATCGTCGGCCCCAGATCCTGGTGTGAGCTTCCTCCCATGCTTCTGTGGCCATTTCCCAGCACCCCCCTCCCCCAAACCTTGTGATCCCTCCCTCCCTACTCTGTGCAGCCTAGTGCCGCAGACCTACCGTCCACTGCCAGCCAGCCTCTCAATCTGGCCGGCTGCAGGCAGGAAACCGAGGCCTCGCACGCAAATCAGGCCCTCTTGGGTTTCCTGATCGCCTCGGATAATCAAAAGAAATACAAGCAATTTATGATAGCATTAAATGCACAATAATTTCTTAATTATTAGCTTGCACTAACCTATCCTGTTAAATCCCTTAGAATGGTTAAAATTGCCTATCCCCTAAGTGATTAAAAGGTACTCACACCAGATCATGGTCAGCAATTGTAAGACTTAACCCCCTGATTGCCAGTTCTCCAGACTGCCTCAGCCTCCCTATCTCACGTGTTCCAGCCAATTTTATATTGTTTTTCTGGATGTCTGCCCAACGTGTACATCATTTGTCTAAGTTTAAAAAAAGGAATATTCTAAAACGAATTGTCCTCTTAACTCCTGGACAGTACATAACTTCCTTTATCTCCTGGGCAGTCTGTTTTTTTTTAAACAGTTCTCCGAGCTGTGAGGACAAAGGAAACCTCTCCTCGATGAATTCCCTTATCTCCTGGGGAATCTTTTTGCACAATTCCCAGAAGAATGTTTCTCAGCTGTGAGGTGTTAAACTCATGAGAAAGTCTTTTAACTTCGCACAGTATTCTGGGTCATTTAAAAAAAAATGGTCAAGTCATGTTTTCAGCCATCTTGGAGCAGTTTGCAAGCACAATTGTTCGAAAAATGAGACGAAAAAAATGCTGTAGTCTTACAGTCTCCCTGAATGTTGCCGGCCACCTGACAGTGTAACACATTTCGAGTCGACATGTTCTCCCATGTTGAGTGCCACCACTCTCCCATAAGTCCAATCAGTCCCTTCTGATCAGGAGTTACCCTGTACTGCCCAATTTCTAGACATTTGGTAGGATGACTCCAGGGTTGAGGGGCGGAGTGGGGGTGGGGGGGGTGTAATGAAAGCCATGGATTATGAACTGGAAATGAGCTCCCCACGTGGCACCGCATGGTGCTTTTCCGCTCTCCTGATCACTGGACTGTTAGTTAGACAAGGTTAGAGCTGCTTTATTTTACAATCCATAAATGAACAAACAGTATAACGATTATATCAAATTCGAGCTTCATAAAGCTCCTTGTAACGTAGAAGAAAAAAACATATTTATATTTACACAGCCTCATTCACATCCTTAGGCCATTGAAATCACAACCAAAGAAGTACTTTTGAAGTGTAGTCACTGTAACTTGTATTTATATAGCGCCTTTAATGTAGTAAAACATCCCAAGGCACTTCACAGGGGTATTATAAGACAAAAAATTTGACACTGAGCCCCATAAGGAGAAATTAGGGCAGGTGACCAAAAACTTGGTCAAAGAGGCAGGTTTTAAGGAACGCTTTGAAGGAGGAAAGAGAGGTAGAGAGGTGGAGAGGTTAGACAGGGAGTTCCAGAGCTTGGGGCCTAGCCAACAGAAGGCACGGCCACCAATGGTTGAGCGATTATAATCAGGGTGCTAAAGAGGGCAAAATTAGAGGAACGCAGATATCTCGGGGGTTGTGGGGCAGGAGGAGATTACGGAGATAGGGAGGAGCGAGGCCATGGAGGGATTTGAAAACAAGGATGAGAATTTTGAAATTGAGGCGTTGGTTAACCAGGAGCTAATATAGGTCAGCGAGCACAGGGGTGATGGGTGAATGGGACTTGGTGTGAGTTAGGACACGGGCAGCCGAGTTTTGGATGCCCTCAAGTTTACGTAGGATATAATGTGGGATGCCAGTCAGGAGTGTGATGGAATAGTCAAGTCTAGAGGTAACAAAGGCATGGATGAGAGATTCAACAGCGGATGAGCTGAGGCAAGGGCGGAGATGGGCGATGTTACGGAGGTGGAAATAGGCGGTTTTAGTTATGCCGTGGATATGTGGTCGAAAGCTAATTTCAGGGTCAAATATGACACCAAGGTTGCGAATAGTGTGGTTCAGCCTCAGACAGATGTTAGGGAGAGCGATGGAGTCAGTGGCTAGGAAACAGAGTTTGTGGCGGAGACCAAAGACAATGGCTTCAGTCTTCACAATATTGGAGAAAATTTCTGCTCATCCAGAACTGGATGTCGGACAAATAGTCTGACAATTTAGAGACCGTAGAGGGGTCGAGAGAAGTGGTAGTGAGGTAGAGCTGGGTGTTATCAGCGTACACGTGGAAACTGACGCTATGTTTTCGAATTATGTCGTCAAGGGGCAACATGTAGATGAGAATTAGGAGGGGATCAAGGATATCAGAGGTAATAATGCGGGGATGGGAAGAGAAGCCGTTGCAGGTGATTCTCTGTCTACGATTAGATAGATAAGAATGAAACCAGGCGAGTGCAATCCCACCCAGCTGGACGATGGTGGAGAGACATTGGAGGAGGATAGAGTGGTCAAAGGCTGCAGATAAGTCAAGAAGGATGAGGAGGGATAGCTTATCTTTGTCACGGTCACAAAGGATGTCATTTGTGACTTTGATGAAGCCGTTTCGGCATTGTGGCGGGGTGGAACCAATTGGAGGGATTCAAACATGGAGTTGAGAAAAAGATAGGCACAGATTTGACAGGCAACAAGTTCAAGGACTTTGGAGAGGAAAGGGAGGTTGAAGATGGGGCGGAGGGGTCAAGGTTTGTTTTTTTTGGAGAGAGGGGTGATGACGGCAGATTTGAGGCAGAGAGGGACAGTACCTGAGGAGAGAGAACTGATAACAATGTCAGCTAACATGGGAGTCAGAAAAGGAAGTTGGGTGGTCAGCAGTTTGGTGGGAATAGGGTCAAGGGAGCAGGAAGTGGGTCTCATGGATAAGATGAGCTTAGCGAGGTCGTGAGGGAAGATCGGAGAGAAACTGGAGAAAGATGTGAGTTCAGGACTAGAGCAGGGGGAACCTTAGAGGAAGTTTGGCCCGATGGGGTAGGGGAAGCAAGGTAAGTGGCAGAGGCAGCTGAACAGATGTCCGGGGTTTATCTCTACATTCCGGAATGATTCAGGAGTAGTGTGCAATTTTAGCAGGCCCGATCATGTTTTATGTGGTCCAGCCAGATCTGGCAGTGAATGGCTCAAGCAGTTGTCTGCCATATCCATTCAAGTCTGCATCCCTTGGACTTAAGGGAGCGAAGATCAGGTTGAGTGAGAGTAATTGTTTTAATAGGATGAATGTTGGCCAGGGCACCGGCAAGAACTCCCTGGTTCTCTTCGAAGTAATGCCATGGGATCTTTTATGTTCTGCTGAGAGGAAAGATGGGGCCTTGGTTGATCATCTGATCTGAAAGATGGCACCTCCAACAGTGCAGCGCTCCCTCAGTACTGCACTGGTGTGTCAGTGTCGATTATGTGCCTGTCTCTGGAGTGCCATCACCCTGTGACACAGACACGAGAGGGTTACCACTGAGCCACGATGGATAGAAAATAACCAATCATGGTCAGGATAAATATCCCACTCACTCTAAGATTATTGGTAAAAAAAAATCAGAGGGCGATGAGGAGAAATTTATTCTTGCAGCAAGTTTTTATGATCCATTTTCTATATTACAACAGTGACTACACTTCAAAAGGACTTCATGGGCTGTAAAGTGCTTTGGGCAGACCTGAGGTCGTGTAAGGCACTATATAAATGCAAGTCTTTCTGTTGTTTATTTTTGGAATGCACTGCCTGAAAGGGTGGTGGAAGCTGATTCACCAGCAATGTTTGTAAATGGAATTGGATAAATACTTGAAAAATAATAAAATGCCAGGCTATGGGGAAATCGCAGGGCAGTGGGGCTAAATGGATAGCTGTTTCAAAGAGGCACAGGCACAATAGGCTAAATGGCTTCCTTCTGTGCTGTATGGTTCTATGAATATAACCTTTTAAGCCACTAATTTCACAGAAACAGACCAGCTCCATGTTAAGGAGGACATGAACTCACTTACTAGAACCTTCCAAAAAAGGACTGCCCCAGACCAAGTCCTCCTTTGGACTTTTCATTTTCCAGCTTGACCTATGGCCACTGCCCAGGTCTCTTCTTCAAGGCTTGGCCATCTGAGCTGCCAATTAAACTGCCTGCCAGCCTCCACGGTGTGGGTGCCAGCCAAACAACCTCTCGCTGAGTATGCTTCAGTTCAGCTGCTCCCATGTCATATGAATGTCAACTGGAAATCAGAATGTGATATTGATTCCCCTGTTGTTCCAGACCCGTCGGATAATAGTATCAATGACTAGCTCATTAACATAGCGATTCTCTCTTTGTCCCAATGACCCAACCTTTTTTCCACTGTTAAGAAAGGATACTGGACCTTTGGGAATTAGCCTTAGAATCTGATATCTGACTTAATATCAAAAACATATTGCAACTTAAGCCAAAGATCCCTTCTGGGCTAAATAGATAAAAATCCTTAAATGGAACAGTATTCTTTGTTAACCTGTTTATGGGATGTGAGTGTCGCTGGCAAGGCCAGGATTTATTGCTCATCTCTAGTTGCTCTGAAATGGTAGTGGTGGGCCTTCTCCTTGAACTGCTGACGTCATTGTGGTGGGATGATGCACCACACTGGTGTTTGGTAGGGAATTCCAGTATATTGACCTACCATTGGTGTTTGGTAGGGAATTCCAGGATATTGACCGGCCACTGGTGTTTGGTAGGGAATTCCAGGATATTGATCTGCCATTGGTGTTTGGTAGGCAATTCCAGGATATTGACCTGCCATTGGTGTTTGGTAGGGAATTCCAGGATATTGACCTGCCATTGGTGTTTGGTAGGGAATTCCAGGATATTGACCTGCCATTGGTGTTTGGTAGGGAATTCCAGGATATTGACCTGCCATTGGTGTTTGATAGGGAATTCCAGGATATTGACCTACCATTGGTGTTTGGTAGGGAATTCCAGGATATTGACCTGCCATTGGTGTTTGGTAGGCAATTCCAGGATATTGACCTGCCATTGGTGTTTGGTAGGGAATTCCAGGATATTGACCTACCATTGGTGTTTGGTAGGCAATTCCAGGATATTGACCTGCCATTGGTGTTTGGTAGGGAATTCCAGGATATTGACCGGCCACTGGTGTTTGGTAGGGAATTCCAGGATATTGACCTACCTTTGGTGTTTGGTAGGGAATTCCAGGATATTGACCTGCCATTGGTGTTTGGTAGGGAATTCCAGGATATTGACCTACCATTGGTGTTTGGTAGGGAATTCCAGGATATTGACCGGCCACTGGTGTTTGGTAGGGAATTCCAGGATATTGACCTACCATTGGTGTTTGGTAGGGAATTCCAGGATATTGACCTACCATTGGTGTTTGGTAGGGAATTCCAGGATATTGATTTAGCATTGATGCAGTGTCAGCTGTGGCTCAGTTGGCAGCACTCTCGCCTCTGGGTCAGAAGGTTGTGGCTTCCGGAGACGTGAGCACTGGAATCTAGGCTGACACTACAGTGCAGTACTGAGAGAGTGCAGCACTGTTGGAGCTGCCGTTTTTCAGATGAGACGTTAAACCGAGGCACCACCTGCTCTCTCAGGTGGATGTAAAAGATCCTATGGCATTATTTTGAAGAGAAGGGGGGGGCTGAAATTACCCCTTTCTATAAGGCCTCTGGCCGCCTGAAAGCAGCGGTCACGTGGTGGTGCACCATGGCCGCCAATCACGGTGGACTGGCCAACGCTCGTGGCATTGCCCTCATGGGTTTTCCCAGCGGTGAGGATATCCGCCACTCTCCCTGCACTTGCCCCCCATTCCTGCAGCTGCGTCGTTAACAACGCCATCAGATCGCGCACCGCCTCGGACCCACCCCAGAAGCAAAATTCAGCTCAAATCGTCTTCTGGCCGCCTGTCGGTGCCAACGACAGGTTTTTGGGTCGGTACACACTGCTTGCTCAAGACTGCCAGCGGCATTTAAAAGCGAGTTGCATCTAGCAGCATTCTTGTCGGGGAGATTTTATTGGACTTTTTCAAACATTGTACATTGCCTTGTTGACAGCAGGATTGAGTTACAGTGGGCCAGGATCTTCAACCTGCACAACAGAGAGCCGTGATTCTGGAGGCTATGCTTGCGGAGGAGAACTAAATGGGCTCAATGCTGGCAGCAGAACGTCTCCTGCACATTGTGCATGGCAGGGAGGCTTGCAGGAGAAGGCAGGGCTGGCTCCAGAGGCAGCAGGCAAGGAACGTAGCACACATGACTGCCCAACATGCAGAAGGCCATGGAGATGGCAACAGACCTCAACCCAGAGAGGTGCAGCAGGAAAGACCTCAGGAAGGACTTGCCGTCAGGAGGAGTGTCCGGTACGCTGACCCCCCCCCCCCCCCCCCCGCACCACATAGTGGGCCAGATGGACAGGGAGAAGCAGTTTGAGTGGCAGACCAGATTTGTGGTGATTGCGGGCTTCCCCAGGGTTCAGGGCACCATAGACTGCACCTACGTCACATTGAGGGAACCACACAACAATCCCGAGATCTTCAGAAACCGCGAGGGATTCCACTCCCTCAATGTCCAGCTGGTGTGCGACCACCATCGCAAAATCACGGCAGCCACGATGCTGTCATCCTGTGCCAGACCGGTGTGCCCGACGTGCTTGCTGGCCCAAACCAAGATTGCGACTGGCTCCCCTTCGCCCCATTTCCCCTCCCCCCCCCCCCCCCCCTCCGCACCCCCACAGGACTGCTAGGCAGCAGGCCTACAATGATTCTCATTCAGCCACCAGGTGCATCATTGAGCAGACCATCGGAATCCTTAAGCAGAGGTTCCGTTGCCTGGACTGCTCTGCTGGAGTGTTGCAGTTCTCGCCTGAGCGGGTCTCCCTTGCTTCACAACCTGGCAATCATGAGGGCACAACCGTTGCAGGACGAGGCAGCAGTAGCACCTGAGGAGGAGGACCAGGAGGAGGAGGTGCAGGAGCATGACGCGCAGGAGAAGGACAAGGCACAGGACACGGGTCAGCAGCCACACAGGAGGCAGAGTTACCATCCAGACCCTGCAAGGGAAGTCCTAAACCATCTCATTGCTGCTCGTTTCCAATGAATTCATGCGCGCCCTTCATCTGTGCATCTCCATGGACAAACCAATGAGTCCTTTCACACATCATTCCCCACAGTGAAATGAGAGACCTGGACAGATATTGAAACACAAAATAAAGATTTTTTATTACACCAGAAATAAATGAGGGCAAAACATACACATTATCAGTTTTCACCCTTTTGCATTTCCTTATAAGCCCTCTTACGCATACCTATTCTGGAACTACGCCGCAGTGTCTCCCCTGTGGTTGCATCATGGCTCTGGGAATGATGCTGTGTTCCAGATGTAGAAGCTAAAGATGACCTTCTTGGATGCCCTCAACCAGCTCTGGCCCTGGAAGGGCCTGCTGCAGACTGGGCCGCATCCTCCTCAGTGTGTTCAGTCGGCCTTGACTCGGGCGATTCCATGGTTGGCAGCAACGGTAGAGTGGCAGGTCTCGGCTCAGGACTGCTGTGAGCCTGAGAGACCACATCAGGATCCTGATCCTGGTCCGAGGAGCCTGCGACACTCCCCCGGGGCAGCACCTCACCATCGCCAGCAATCGGTGGTGTGGCGCGACACCGGAAGGCCCCCATGGACCGCGGTGGACCCAGCAGTGATGACAACAGTCAGATCTCGCATGGCATCCAGCTGAGACTGCATGAGAGCAGAGACGACAGCAGTCAGACTCTCCATGGCCTGTTGCCCAGAGTGCATGAGAGCATTCTGAGCTTCCAGGGCTGTGGCCATCCTCTCCAAAGCAGCACCGATACGCTCGTTCTCTCGCACCTGTGCTGTAATGGCAGCTGCCACCTCACCCATGACACGCGACATCACAGCTGGATCCACACTGTCTCTGGGAGTCCACCATGGTCTGCACACTGGCAATGATGGGCTCCATGGTGTGTGCAGCGCTGTCCACAATGCGGGAGGTGGACTACACCATGCTCCTGACCATTTGTGACAGACTCTCGGGCACCCTTGCCATTGCCCCCAACATCTGGGAATGCTTGGTCTCCACCCTTCTTTCATAAGCCCCAACATTGATGGCCTCGTCTGAGTCCTCTGCAGCAGAACTTGCGTGCGACCTCGCTCCCCGGAGAGATGGCACCCGAGGTTGCCTTGGCCCTTCCCCATGCTGCAGCCCACTAGGCCCCGGTGCATCACCCAGTACAGACCCCTCTGTTAAATCTAACTGTCCCAACCGCCTACTCCCAGTATCTGAGCTGGTGCGTGCGAGTGTAGGAAGCAGTGACTCAGTGCTGGCAGCAGTACCCCCTCTTCATCGCCTCATTGGACATGCCGGCAATATCCTGACTATGGCTCCCACTCACATCAAGGATCTCGGTCTCTCTCTGGCTCACACTCAGGGTCTCATCTGCAATCATAAATGGCACAAGGGGTCCCGTGAGGGTGAGGTAGGGCATTGCACCATGCAGCCAGCAACTTCCACACAATCATAAGCAATTGCCTGTTAGGTGCTGGCACTTTCAGTGAGAGATGGCATCAAAGGAAGGCCTTCACTTACCGATGCTGCCCCCAGCGGGATCCAAATGACCAGCGGCCACAGGGAAGGCAACATGTGGGCTCACTAGCCACTGCACCCTCTCTTCGATATCAGTCAGCTGCTGGATATTGGTCTCACCCCACCATAGAAACATATAAATAGGTGCAGGAGTAGGCCATTCGGCCCTTTGAGCCTGCACCACCATTGATCATGCAACTTCAGTACCCTATTCCTGCTTTCTCTCCATACCCCTTGATCCCTTTAGCCGTAAGGGCTACATCTAACTCCCTTTTGAATATATCTAACGAACTGGCCTCAACAACTTTCTGAGATAGAGAGTTCCACAGGTTCACAATTCTCTGAGTGAAGAAGTTTCTCCTCATCTCGGTCCTAAATGGCTTACCCCTTATCCTTAGTGACCCCTGGTTGTGGACTTCCCCAACATCGGGAACATTCTTCCTGCATCTAACCTGTCCAGTCCCGTCAGAATTTTATGTTTTTATGAGATCCCCTCTCATTCTTCTAAATTCCAGTGAATATAAGCCAAGTCAATCCAGTCTTTCTTCATATGTCAGTCCTGCCATCCCGGGAATCAGTCTGGTGAACCTTCGCTGCACTCTCTCAAAAGCAAACACGTCCTTCCTCAGATTAGGAGACCAAAACTGCACACAAAACTCAAGGTGTGGTCTCACCAAGGCCCTGTACAACTGCAGTAAGACCTCCCTGCTCCTATACTCAAATCTCCTCACTATGAAGGCCAGCATGCCATTTGCTTTCTTTACTGCCTGCTGTACCTGCATGCCAACTTTCAATGACTGATATACCATGACACCCGGTCTCATTGCACCTCCCCTTTTACTAATCTGTCACCATTCAGATAATAATCTGCATTCCTGTTTTTGCCACCAAAGTAAATAACCTCACATTTATCCAAATTATACTGCATCTGCCATTCATTTACCCATTCACCTCACCTATCCAAGTCCCCCTGCAGCCTCCTAGCATCCTCCTCGCAGCTCACACTGCCACCCAGCTTAGTGTCATCTGCAAACTTGAAGATATTACATTCAATTCCTTCGTCTAAGTCATTACTGTATTTTGTAAATAGCTGGCGTTCCAGCACTGAACCCTGCGGCACCCCACTAGTCACTGCCTGCCATTCTGAAAAGGACCCATTTATTCCCACTCTTTGCTTCCTGTTTGCCAACCAGTCAATACATTATCCCCAATACCATGTGCCTTAATTTTGCACACTAATCTCCTGTGTGGGACCTTGTCAAAAGCCTTTTGAAAGTCCAAACACATCACATCCACTGGTTCTAGCTTATCCACTCTACTAGCTACATCCTCAAAAAACTCTAGAAGATTTGTCAAGCATGATTTTCCTTTCATAAATCCATGCTGACTTGGACCGATCCAGTCACTGCTTTCCAAATGCACTGCTATTACATCTTTAATAATTGATTCCAGCATTTTTCCCACCACCGATGTCAGGCTAACCGGTCTATAATTCCCTGTTTTCTCTCTCCCTCCGTTTTTAAAAAGTGGGGTTATATTAGCTACCTTCCAATCCATAGGAACTGAACCAGAGTCCATGGAATGTTGTAAAATGACCACCAATGCATCTACTATTTCTATGGCCACTTGCTTAAGTACTCTGGGATGCAGACTACCAGGCCCTGGGGATTTATCGGCCTTAAGTCCCTTCAATTTCCCTAACGCCATTTCCTGACTAATAAGGATTTCCCTCAGTTCCCCCTTCTCGCTAGACCTTCGGTCCCCTAGTATTTTCAGGAGGTTATTCGTGCCTTCCTTAGTGAAGACAGAACCAAAGTATTTGTTCAATTTTTCTGCCATTTCCTTGTTCCCCATTATGAATTCACCTGATTCTGACTGCAAGAGACCTATATTAGTCTTCACTAATCTTTTTCTCTTCACATATCTATAGAAGCTTTTGCAGTCAGTTTTTATGTTCCCTGCAAGCTCACTCTCACACTCTGTTTTCCCCCTCCTAATTAAACCCTTAGTCCTCCTCTGCTAAATTCTAAATTTCTCCCAGTCCTCAGGTTTGCTGCTTTTTCTGGCCAATTTATATGCCTCTTCCTTGGATTTAACACTTTCCCTAATTTCCCTTGATAGCCACAGTTAAGCCACCTTCCCTTTTTATTCCTACGCCGTACAGGGATGTACAATTGTTGTAGTTTATCCATGTGATCTTTAAATGTCTGCCATTGCCTATCCACCGTCAACCCTTTAAGTATCATTCTCCAGTCTATCCTAGCCAATTCAGGTCTCATACCTTAAGTTACCTTTCCTTAAGTTCAGGACCCTAGTCTCTGAATTAACTGTGTCACTCTCCATCTTAATGAAGAATTCTACCATATTGTGGTCACTCTTCCCCAAGAGGCCTCGCACAACAAGATTGCTAATTAATCCTCTCTCGTTACACAAGACCCAATCTAGGATGGCCTGCTCTCTATTGGTTCCTCGACATATTGGTCTAGAAAACCATTCCTTATACACTCCAGGAAATTCTCCTCCACAGTATTGGTACCATTTTGGTTAGCCCAATCAATATATAGATAAAGGTCACCCACAATAACTGCTGTACCTTTATTGGACACGTCCCTAATTTCCTGTATGATGCCATCCCCAACCTCCCTACTACTGTTTGGTGGTCTGTACACAACTTCCACTAACATTTTCTGCCCTTTGGTGTTTCGCAGCTCTACCCATATAGATTCCACATCATCCAAGCTAATGTCCTTCCTTACTATTGCGTTAATCTTTTCTTTAACCAGTAACGCTACCCCATCTTCTTTTCCTTCCTGAATATTGAATACCCATGGATGTTGAGTTCCCAGCCTTGGTCGCCCTGGAGCCATTTCTCCATAATCCCAATTACATCATATCCGTTAATAGCTATCTGCGCAGTCAATTCATCCACCTTATTACGAGTGCTCCTCGCATTGAGACTCAGAGCCTTCAGGCATTTTTTTTAACAAATTTTTTTAACCAGTCCTCTGTTGCTCCAAACGGTTGTGAGATATCTTGGCCTGCAAAGCAAATAAGGCTTCTGAGTCGCAGTGTCATGAAGCCTCGGCAATGAACGCAAGTATGGGTCCATTACGTGCAGGTGTAACTCTGAAAGGAAACCTCCATTGCAGGAACGCACACACATATATATATATATACAGGCCTCAGCAATTAAATGGTGCTTCAGTGACAATATAGTGAAGGTGGGAAATAAGAGAAAGTGAAGGAGAGGCTCACAGATGGAAGGTGAGGAGTTGGCGGAACTTGTACTCACTTTCATCAGTCGAATGATGTCATTCAGCCTTTTGCGGCATTGGGTGGTGGTGCGGTCATGAATGGAGGTCCCCCGAGACCTCCACAGTGATCTCTCTCCAGGCATTCACAAAGATGGTGCGAGTGGGTCTGGATAAGGAAGGCGCCTCCTTCCCTCCACAGCTTGGATCATGGTCTCAAGTTCCACATCTAAGAAGCAGCTGGCCCTCCTTAGACCTTCGGCATTAGCCATTCCTTCACAAGCAACAGAGACATACTCAGTGCTCAGGGCTGAGCTGTAAAACCTGCCCTTTAAGAAGGCCAGGGAGCAGCTGCCTTGTTACGAGCGAATCGGCAACAGCTGAATTTCGCGGCCCGATTGGCCACTCCGCACCCACACCGTTGCAAACAGCCCATTGCCGCCACCAATACCACTCCTTTCTTTGAGTAAAAATGCTGAATTTCCCTCTAATGGCTGCTGCATCCATTGAGGTGGTAAAGCACGGCAAAAAAGAGGTAGGTGTGCCCCGTTTCGGGCGGTGGGCAATTTTGGCCCCGGGAGTTATCTCCAGTGTGCTGACCAATAATTACCCCCCCCCCCCACTCATCACAAAAACAGATTATCTGGTCATTCTCACATTGCTGTCTGTGGGAGTTTGCTGTGTGCAAATTGACTGTTGTGTTTCCTGCATTACTACAGTGACTACACTCAAAAGTACTTCATTGTTTGTAAAGCTCTTTGGGACATCCTGAAGTCGTGAAGGTGCTATATAAATGCAAGTCTTTCTTTCTTATTAGGGAGGGAATTCCAGGATATTGGCTGCATTGTTTAAGGAACTGTGATATCCACCCAAATCAGGATGGTCGGTGACTTAGAAGGGAACTTGGAGGTAATTGTGTTCTCTCAACATCGCTGCTCTTGCCCTTCTTGGTGGTGGAGGCCACGGGGGAGGGAGCTGCTGTCAAAATAACCTTTGTGAGCTGCATTAATATGTTAGTATTAAGAGATGATCTCTATATTCTCTTACTCAAGCCTATATAAAGACATTGCTAACAATGGTCAGGAGAAGTCTGGGAGCAGCTGTTTTGTGAAGTTTATCATCGTAAAGTACTGTCCAGTGACATTGTGAATGAGGAGAGCTGCACACAATGGATTGTTCCTATCCCTGATGTCACACGTGAGGGAAATTCCACTTAACATGTCTGCCAGCAGGCCATCTCGAACCAGAAATTCCAATGCACGAAACAGAAAAACGAGGGGGTGCATGGAAGATCTTGGTAAGTGCACACAGTTACCGTCATACTTCAAACTCATCAAGGGTTCTTCGACAGCACCTCCCAAACCCGCAACCTCTACCAGCTAGAAGGCGAAGGGCAGCAGACATGTGGAAATGCCACCACCTCCAAGCTCCCTCCCAAGTTACACACCATCCTGACATGGTCATATATCGCTGCTGGGTCAAAATCCTGGAACTCCCTACCTAGCATCATTGTGAGAGTACCTTCTTCACATGGACTGCAACAGTTCAAGAAGGCGGCTCACCCTCACAAGGGCAACTAGGCATGGGCAGATTATCTGGTCATTCTCACATTGCAACGAACAGGGTAGATAAAGGGGAACCAGTGGATGTGGTGTATTTGGACTTCCAGAAGGCATTTGACAAGGTGCCACAAAAAAGGTTACTGCACAAGATAAAAATTCACGGGGTTAGGGGTAATATATTAGCATGGATAGAGGATTGGCTAACTAACAGAGAACAGAGAGTCAGGATAAATGGTTCATTCTCGGGTTGGCAACCAGTGGGGTGCTGCAAGGATCAGTGCTGGGACCCCAATTATTTACAATCTATATTAACGACTTGGAAGAAGGGACTGAGTGTAATGTAGCCAAGTTTGCTGATGATACAAAGATCAAAGATGGGAGGAAAAGCAATGTGTGAGGAGAACACAAAAAATCTGCAAAAGGACAAAGACAGGCTAAGTGAGTGGGAAAAAATTTGGCAGATGGAGTATAATGTTGGAAAGTGTGAGGTCATGCACTTTGGCAGAAAACAAATCAAACAGCAAGTTATTATTTAAATGGAGAAAGATTGCAAAGTGCCGCAGTACAGCACGACCTGGGGGTACTTGTGCATGAAACACAAAAGGATAGTATGCAGGTACAGCAAGTGATCAGGAAGGCCAGTGGTATCTTGGCCTTTATTGCAAAGGAGATGGAGTATAAAAGCAGGGAAGTCTTGCTACAGCTATATAAGGTATTGGTGAGGCCATATCTGGAATACTGCATGCAGTTTTGGTTTCCATATTTACAAAAGGATATACTTGCTTTGGAGGCAGTTCAGAGAAGGTTCACTAGGTTGATTCGGGTTGGCTTATGAGGAAAGGTTGAGTAGGTTGGGCCTCTACTCATTAGAATTCAGAAGAATGAGAGGTGATCTTATCGAAACGTATAAGATTATGAAGGGGTTTCACAAGGTGGATGCAGAGAGGATGTTTCCACTGATGGGGGAGACTAGAACTAGAGGGCATGATCTTAGAATAAGGGGCCGTCCATTTAAAACACAGATGAGGAGAAATTTCTTCTCTCAGGGGGTTGTAAATCTGTGGAATTTGCTGCCTCAGAGAGTTGTGGAAGCTGGGACATTGAATAAATTTAAGACAGAAATAGACAGTTTCTTAAACGATAAGGAGATAAGGGGTTAGGGAGAGCGGGCGGGGAAGTGGAGCTGTGTCCATGATCAGATCAACCATGATCTTATTGAATGGCGGAGCAGGCTCAAGGGGCTGTATGGCCTACTCCTGTTCCTATTTCTTATGTTCTTATGTTCTTATGGTTGAAGGCACGGCCGGCAATGGTGGAGCGATGAAAATCAGGGATGTGCAGAACCCAGAATTGGAAGAGCGCAGAGATCTTGGGTGACTGTGGGGCTGGAGGAGATTACAGAGATGGGGAGGGGCGAGGCCATGGAGGGATTTGAAAACAAGGATGAGTATATTAAAATCGAGGCCTATCGTCCACCAGACTAGATTTCCCGTTTAATATGAGTGTGATGAGTATGAATAAAAAGAGTTGTAACGTATGCACCTGTGAGTATGCCCGCAGGTTCGTAGAGCTGTTGTCCACCGGTACGCTCGTGGCCTTCCGCGAGAGGTGGGCGCCGGAGCGACTGGAGTGCATCATCAGCCTCGGCAAACAAATTTTAATTTGATTTTATATGTTTAAAGTTTAATTTGTTTTATTGCCGGGTTTTAGTGCCCTCTCCCCTTTTAGCCAGGGAGCATTTGTATCATTTGTAGTTTAGTACCCAAAAAACCACAAAACTCCCCCCGCCCCAAAATAAAACCCAAAAAACAAAAAAGGGTACTTGAAAACTGTTTGGAGTGTCCCCCCACACCCCCCCAACCCTACCCCGCTTTAATAAGGGGGCACTTGATTTAATTGTTTTTGTTTTGCAACAAAAGAGTTGTAGAGCTGTTGTCCACAGGTACGCGCGTGGCCTTCCGTGAAAGGTGGGTACCGGAAGGACTGGAGTGCATCATCACCCCCGGCATCCAAATTTTAATTTGATCCAAGTTTACTGTTAAAAGGTTGATTTGTTTCATTTGTCGGTTTTAGTGCCTCCCTTTAATCAGGGGGCACTTGATTATTGTTTGCAACAAAATAGTTGTAGAGCTGTTGAGTTGGGAGTGGCTTAGCCAGTCACGTGAAGTTCATAAGACTCAATAAAACCCCAGCCAGTTGGGGTCAGAGGATCCACAATGAGCCAGGTGGTTGTGAGCCTGGTGGATGAACTGGTAATGTGTAATGTGATCATTAAACCTTTGCTAATAAACCAACTAGTTTTTAATAGCGATGTGTCGCTATGAATTCTTAAGCAAAAAACCCTTGAAGCAAATACTTTGTAAGGGTGATCACCATGATTAAAGGAGTCAATAGAATTTTTTTCTAATCTTCCCACAGATTGGGCCTTCGTCATCGTCATCCTGCTGGCGAGCCTCAACAGCTGCTGCAACCCCTGGATCTACATGTTCTTCACCGGCCGCCTGTTCCAGGACCTGGTCCAGCGTTTCCTCTGCTGCTCCTCGAGGCTCAGCAAGGCCGAGCAGCCCAGCGGTGAGCTGACCTGCAACAAGAAGAGCAATTCCTCCACCTTCGCCGTCAGCCTCAGGAGCTCGGGCAGCCAGAAGAGCCTCTCGGTCCACCAGCTGCATGAGCAATGAAGCAAATGGCGGCCGACGCTGTGCTGGGCGGGTCGCCCCGCCAAGATCTTTCTCCCTGTTTCTTGTGCCCTTATGCGTTTTGTAAAATGCTGTGCCAACTGTAAGCGATAAGTTATAACTCCTCTCAAATGGCCTTTACTGCACTGATGAACCTTGACCTTATAGCAGCTGGCTTCTGTTGGATGTGACATTCTTACCACTAGCAGTGGGGCAGCTAACAGTGGAGACTAAATAAAGAGCGGAATAAAATGGGGCTACGGCTCCGGCTCCTGACTGGTATCCACTGACCCCTGGTGGCCATTGGACGTGGATAGAGTAAGTCACGCCTGGGGTCAAATAGCCTGCTGGGCTGACACACCAGAGTCGGTTATACAAGGCCCAGCTCGCCAGAGCGGATGTCCAAGCTCGCACCCCATTTTTGGGGGGGTGGGGGAGGGGAGGGTGGGGGGCGGTGGGGAGAGGTGGGCCTACATTCTGCGACCAGGAAATATAACAGCATTGTTTAGAGGTCATGCTGATGGCCAGCACAGGCCTGATAAAGGCTCTAAATATTATTTAAGTCGGTCCCTCTCTGTGTCACGGTGTCTTGTCACCATCTCCTCGTCTGCAGTTTGAAACGAGCACTGGCATGTAAGTGTAGGCCTTTTAAAGGTATCACTTTTTAAAATTTTGCTAGGCAATTTTTTTGTGTTGTTTACGATATTGCTTCATCAAGTATTTATTTTAATGCGTTCATTATTTTGTTGCAGCTGAGGCCTGATTTTTTGCATTACAAGATGCTTTGCAAACATCTTGCTTCCAGCTGCTTGCGGGTTGGGAATTCCTCATGGATTGCAATAGTGCCCCTAGATTTGGGGTAGGGAGAGCAGTTCTTGAGGGGGACCTTAATGAAACTTTGTTTCAGGTTGTTACGGATCCCAGTGACTTGCAATGGCTTCTTGCTAACCCAACCCATCTGGTCACCTGGAGCGGTGATGGTGGTGTCTGCGTTTTCCAGTGTCTGATTAGCCCTGTAATTCACAGAGCTGGGGATTAATTCATTCATTCTTTCACATTGCATCGGATACAATAGCTGGTGGTGGACATGGAGGGAGAAGGTGAAGCTGTATTAGAGAGAGAAATACTGGCAGCGATTCACCCAAGTCAAGAGTCAACAGGTGCATTCAGAGTCAAGAGTAGCTAAAGAAATCAAAGGTGAGGATTTGGTTCTCAGACTATTCGGAAGAGCCCTTTTGGCAGGCCCACTGGTGAAAAGGGGGAACAAAACCCGAGTGCTTGACTATCGAACAAGCCAAGTATGAATCTGAAGGCTTCTGAAGCTATACTTGTCAAGAAATTTACACGCCACTTATCTAAGAGAATGCCACGACCATCTCATCAGTGAGCACCTGGGTATCATGAAGAATATACTATGGCTCCACCAACAAGGCTGAGTATGAGAAAAGATGCCATTGGTTATGTAAAGTCCTGAAATATTTGCCAGATATCACAATGGACTCCAACAGAGCCAATGTTTGCTTTAAGGCCGACAGATTCATGGGAATATTTGAAGGGTGAACTTTGTTGAACCTGTTCCCTGCTCCAAGAATAGCAAATAGCATTGGTACTTATTGACTTCTTTTCCAAGTTGATGAAGATATTGGCCCAGAAATCCCAGTGGGCGATCGAGGGAAAAACTTTAAAAAAGATGTACACCTACTTGTTCCTGCTGCGCCCACGCAAGTTCCCGGTCCTGAGGCCTCCACTGACTGTGCATCGCAGCACGTGCACGTCAGGACATGCGCAGGGCTGGAGCTGCAGTCACATGGCTCTGGGCAGCCAATCAGGTAAAGTATGTTCTCATTCATAATAATGGGAACTCCGTAAGTTGGAGTTCCCATTATTATGAATGAGAAACCACCCCTCCCAAACACCCAAAACACTAATAAAAAATAGAAAAAGTACACCACATATTTTTATTAATTTAAATTAAAATTATTAATGCATTAAAAAAATATATTTTCCTAATTTTTTAAAAAGTTTTTTTAATTATGGTTTAAAATAAACTTACCATAGTGGGGAGGGTTTTTAACAAAAAAATGTGTTTTTATAATTTTATTTTAAAATGTTTTTGTGTATTTTAAAAGTCTCACGCCTGTAAAAGTAGGCTATGCACCTGCTTTTATCAGGCGCAAGAGTTTTCAGGACATTTGCTGGGCAAGCTATGGGTAAATACCGCAATCTTGCCCTGGCAAATGTCCTGGCTGCCGAGATGCGTTGGATCTATCAAGCTCCAGCTTGACAGATTGGAAAAGCCAGTTTTCAGCGCATGCGCATTGTGTGCTGAAAACCGGCTTTTGCGATGCCTTCCTGGGTCCGTACACACACCGTACAGATCCGGGAGGCCGGGATTTCTGGCCCATTCTGAAGTAGTTGGTGAGGAATTTTTCTGTGCTGTCCAAGTAGGGTACACTGTTTACAAGTGCAGTCTCTGAAGAAAGAACATCCAGACTGAGAAAAACCGAATGTACACTCTTCCCCCTTACGGTAGCTGGCTCATCCCCCGTCCGGTTCCGTGCCCCTGCAACACTATCTGTTACTGTACAGGGTGGCCAGAGTCCCATCATCCTCCGCAGTTTACAGGCTGTTGGCTGCAGTTGGTCATTTTAAACATGGCATCTTCCCATTCTCTCTGCCACATGTCTCTGTGGTTGGTTTTGCAGGACCTTACAGAAGCATAACGCATGAGACAAACGTACATTATCAGAACCGCACCCCATGTCAGTACATGTGATATGCCGACTTTATTCTCATTGGAAGGGATTTGGTTACCCCTTTTGACCTGGGTGAGAGTCCTGGATCAATAATGGAGGATCTGTTGGCTCCTACAAAACTCGTCTTAAGATGGTGTTGGAAGACACGTATCGACTAGTAAAAGACCACCTGACCGTGGCACATGTCACTGAAAAGAAATATCATCACAAAAGATGTCTGGTAACTTAGTGAAACTAAGGACCCATCCTACGTTGTGGAAGAGCAAGGCACTATGGTTAAATTGGCTCTTATCAACAAAGGCCCATATAGGGTACTTGGAAAATGATTGGACCTTTATTACAGGTTCCTGGGGTGATCAGAAGGAGTGGTGGTTGGTGCCTCTATGCCTGTGACGTGCTTCCACACTGGATGTGGGAAACAGCTTGTGGAGGAGCAGACGAGGAGGTGCCAGCAAATCCTGACACAGAACAGCTCCCACATGTGTCCTCATCAAAACAGTTATCATTATCTTGTGTGCCACCTTGTAACACTGGATTAACAGAGATAATGCCCGTGGATGTGGACAAGATGGAATCTTGGATAGTTGAATGGGAAACAGCATAATGGGACGATATAATATCTGCATCGCGTCCATAGTGTGATGTCGCCGAGTGAAGATTCTTCAATAAAGGCTTTTGTTAACTTTGGATCAGAGGATATTGATAAGACAGTGTAGCGTAAGGGAACTTGGGGGATTAGGATATTTTGTTCTCACATACTCCTGTCCCTGAAAAAGAGAAGGGTGCACTGTTTAGCACTGTAACTTGGTTACTATAACACTTGTGACCTCAATTAACATCTACGGTTATTCAAGGGAAGAGAGCTGGTAGGTGGAAAATATTTTCCACTGGGAAAGGTTGAAGATCCCAGGGTAACCCATGCAATCACCAAGGAATTGGACCTAACTGTCATTCTCTCTGTATATTTGTATATATGCTTCTTCAATGTTTGACAGGATTATTAAATGGGGATTTGAGATGCTTTATATGATGGGATATTGGAGATTAACCCTGGAAATTTCTTCAAGCATTCTCCCATAATCAGTAATTTGAGCATAAGATCAGCAGAACTACCAGACAGATGAGTAAGTGGGATTTCCGTGGATCTTCTGCCAAAGTTATGGCGGCCAATTTGGAGAACCCCAGAGGAAATTCCCGGCGTACGTTTTGGGGTGGGGGGAGAAGGGGTGGGGTGCAACTATCATAGAATCATAGAAGTTTAAGCACGGAAGGAGGCCATTTTGACCCATTGTGTCCGCACTGGCCAACAAGAGGCTATCCAGCCTAATCCCACTTTCCAGCTCTTGGTCCGTAACCCTGCAGGTTACGGCACTTCAAGTGCACATCCAAGTACTTTTTAAATGTGGTGAGGGTTTCTGCCTCTACCGCCCTTTCAGGCAGTGAGTTTCAGACCACAGAACCCTCTGCGTGAAGAAATTTCCCCTCAAATCCCCTCTAAACTTTCTACCAATTACTTTAAATTTATGCCGCCTGGTGTTGACCCCTCTGCTAAGGAAAATAGGCCCTTTCTATCTACTATATCTAGGCCCCTCATAATTTTATACACCCCAATGAGGTCTCCCCTCAGCCTCCTCTGTTCCAAGGAAAACAAACCCAAACTATCCAATCTGTCCTCATAGCTAAGATTCTCCACTCCCGGCAGCATCCTCGTAAAACGGTGACCAGAACATAACGCAGTACTCTAGCTGTGGCCTAACCAGTGTTTTATACAGTTCAAGCATAACCCACCTGCTCTCATATTCTATGCCTCGGCTAATAAAGGCAAGCATTCCATATGCCTTCTTAAGCACCTTATCCATCTGGCCTGCCAACTTCAGGGATCTATGGACATGCACTCCAAGGTCCCTTTGTTCCTGTACACTTCTCAATGTCATACCATTTAATGTGTATTTCCTTTCCTTAGTCCTCCCCAAATGCATTACCTCACACTTCTCTGGATTAAATTCCATTTGACACTGTTCTGCCCACCTGACCTGTTGATTGATAAATTCCTGCAGTCCACAGCTTTCTTCTTCATTATCAACCACACAGCCAATTTTAGTATAATCTACTAACTTCTAAATCATACCTGCTATATTCTAGTCTAGATCATTGATGTATATCTCAACAAGCAAGGGACCTAGCACTGCGAGTCCAGGCTGTGGAAAGGTGGAGCTATGGCTCCTCCGATCCTGGGGGTGGGAAGGCCGGGTGTATAAGGGCAGGCATAGAAGGTGGTAGAGCAAGAAGAGAGTAAGGTGAAAGACAAAGGATGACATGTGTTCCTGATTGTCATGTATTCAACTGTCATTGTAATCCATGTATAAACTGACCTAAGTTGTACACCGTGAGAACACTGAACTTGTGGGAGACACTCCTAACCTGGACTTTCAGGTATAAAAGGAGAGCTCCACCCACCAGCTTCACTTCAGTGTTGGCTAATAAAGGTTGCTGTTCACAGAGTGACCTTCTCTCTAGTATGGGCCTCGTGTGTATTTGTACTGTATAGTAAGGACATATTATTGGCGAAGAGAAACTGGGATTTAAACCACGCGAGCATGGCCACTAGCAGCATAGACGAGAGGTACTGTGTTGGTGATGATTTTATTGAGAGACTACAGCAAAGTTTCGTCACTAAGGAATGGCTGGGACAGGATTCAGCCGACAAATGCAGGGCTCATCTCCTGACGGTTTGTGGATCCAGGACGTACTCCCTGATGAAGGACCTTCTAGTGCCAGAGAAGCCGGCGGACAAGACTTTTGGAGAGCTCAGTAAGTTGATCGGGGAACACTTTAAACCAGCGAGCAGCATGCACATGGCGAGACACCGGTTTTACGCGCACCGGCGGTAAGAAGGGCAAATCGTTCCAGACTTCGTGGCAGACCTCCGGCGACAGGCGAGCCTATGTAAGTTCCCAGATGCATGCAGAGCAAAGATGCTGCGAGACTTTTTTTATTGAGGGCATCGGGCACGCTGGGGTTTTCAGGAAACTGATTGAAACCAAAGACTTGACTCTGGAAACGGCGGCTTTGATGGCCCAGACATTTGTCTCAGGGGAGGAAGAGACCAGAATGATGTTTGACAAAAATCTTGGTTTAAATGCAGCAAATGGACAGTGAGTCAACATTGTTAACGCTGCACACAGTTCTCCAGGCAGACGGGCAATCGGACATGCGTGAGCATGTAGTGGAACCCAAAGGGGGAATTCAACAGAGACAATGGCTAGCTGAACGGCGATTCATGCCATCGCAAGGGACAAAGCGGCCAGTAATGGGGCCAACAACACCTGTCAATAGTACGCTTAAGGACAGTTACAGAGACAGTCAGAGACGATCGACTGGTAATGGACGTTTTGTTTCCAACAACGGCTCATGTTGGAGGTGTGGAGGTAGACACACAGCCAGAGCTTGCAGGTATCAGCAATACACCTGCAGAAATTGCAACATCTGCAGGAAGCCTGTAGCCAGATTGATGTTCGAGGAGGACGTGGACGATGTAGGCCCTACGAGGCCAAATGGACACTGGGGGAAATCGCTGGAAGCTGAAGTTCAGCGAGTTCATGTGGAGCACATCTACAGTTCATACACCAGGACGCCACCGGTAATGATGAAAGTGCTCCTCAGTGGCATCCCAGTATCAATGGAGCTAGACACAGGGGCCAGCCAGTCCCTGATGGGTATCAAACAGTTCGAAAGGTTGTGGGCGTCCAAGGCCAGGAGGCCAAAATTATCGCCGATTGACGCACAGCTACGGACATATACAAAGGAGATCATTCCGGTGCTAGGCAGCGCCACGGTAGTCGTGACCCACAAAGATTCGGAGAACAGGTTGCCACTCTGATTTGTCCTGGGGGACGGTCCCGCACTGCTGGGGAGGAGTTGGCTGGCTGTCATGAACTGGAAATGGGGCGATGTCAATACAATTTCTTCTTTGGAGCGAATATCATGCTCACAGGTCCTGGACAAATTTGACTCGCTATATCAACCCGGCATTGGAACTTTCATGGGGACCAAGGTAGTGATTCACATAAACCCGGACGCCAGGCCAGTACACCACAAGGCCAGAGCGGTGCCATACGTGATGCGGGAAAAGATAGAAGGCGAATTGGACCGCCTGCTGAGGGAAGGCATCATCTCGCCAGTCAAATTCAGTGATTGGGTGAACCCAATTGTGCCAGTGCTCAAGGCGGATGGGTCGGTCAGGATATGTGGTGATTACAAGGCCACCATCAATCAGGTGTCGCTCCAAGACCAGTACCCGCTATCGAGGGCGGAGGACCTCATAGCGACGCTATCCGGTGGCAAACTTTTTTCAAAATTGGACCTGACCTCAGCTTACATGACCCAGGAGCTGGCGAGTGAGTCGAAGAAGCTGACCACCATCACAACACACAAGGGGTTGTTTGAGTACAACAGATGTCCATTTGGGATTCGCTCAGCCGCCGCGATCTTTCAAGGAAATATGGAAAGCCTCCTCAAGTCGATTCCAAGGACGGTGGTTTTTCAAGACGACATCCTCATCACAGGTTGCGATACTGAAGAACACCTCCACAACCTGGAGGAGATGCTACGCAGACTGGACGGGGTAGGTCTGCGATTGAAAAAGACGAAGTGCGTCTTCCTAGCTCCAGAGGTAGAATTCCTGGGAATGAGGGTTGCAGCAGACGGGATCAGACCTACTGCGTCCAAAACGGAAGCGATCCAGAGAGCACCCAGACCCCGTAACACGACGGAGCTGCGTTCGTTCCTGAGGCTCCTGAACTATTTTGGTAACTTTCTTCCCAAATTGAGCACGCTGTTAGAGCCGCTACACGTTCTCCTACGCAAAGGTCACGAATGGGTCTGGGGGGACAGCCAGGAAAGGGCTTTTGATAGAGCACGAAATTTGTTATGCTCCAACAATCTGTTGACGCATTATGACCCATGTAAGAAACTTGTTTTAATGTGCGATGCGTTGTCCTATGGGGTCGGGTGTGTTGCAGCATGTTAATGCCAAGGGTCAGTTGCATGCCTCCAGAAGTCTGTCCCAGGCAGAGAGGAGCTATGGGATGGTAGAAAAGGAAGCGCTTACATTTGTATATGCAGTAAAAAAAAATGCACCAGTACCTGTTTGGCAGGAAATTTGAGCTGGAGACAGATCACAAACCCCTAACGTCCCTTTTGGCCAACAACAAGGCCATAAATGCAAATGCATCGGCCCGCATACAGAAGTAGGCACTCACGTTAGCCGCCGATGACTATCCAATTCAGCACAGACCGGGCACTGAAAACTGCACCGATGCACTCAGCAGGCTTCCACTAGCCACCACCGAGGAGGCAACTGAGCATGCTGCTCAGATGGTCATGGCTGTTGAAGCTTTCGAAAGCGAAGGCTCACCCGTGACAGCCCGTCAGATCAAAGTCTGGACAAATAGAGACCCGCTACTGTCTTTAGTCAAGAAATCTGTCTTGAATGGGGACTGGGCAGCCAAGTACGGGGCATGCCCTGAGGAATTTAAACCATTTCACAGGCGCAGGGATGAACTCTCAATTCAGGCCGACTGCCTACTATGGGGGAACCAAGTAGTCATGCCCCAGATGGGCAGAGAGACATTCATCCGAGAACTCCACAAGGAGCACACGGGCATTGTCATGATGAAGGCAATTGCCAGGTCACACGTTTGGTAGCCAGGGATAGATGCAGACCTGGAACTTTGTGTTCGCAAGTGCAACACGTGTGCCCAGCTGGGCAATGCGCCCAGGGAAGACCCCCTTAGCTCCTGGTCCTGGCCCGCCAAGCCATGGTCACGCATCCATGTGGAGTACGCAGGACCCTTCATGGGAAAAATTTTTTTGGTTGTAGTAGACGCCTACTCCAAATGGATCGAGTGTGACATTCTCAATTTAAGCACATCCTCTGCTACGGTAGAAAGTCTATGGGCAATGTTCGCCGCCCATGGTCTATCGGACGTCTTGGTCAGCGACAATGGCCTGTGCTTTACAAGCATTAAGTTCCAGGACTTCATGGCAGGAAATGGTATCAACCATGTCAGAACGGCACCGTTCAAGCCGGCCTCAAACGGCCAGGCAGAACGAGCAGTGCAGATAATCAATCAAGGGATGCTCAGAATCCAAGGGGGTTCCCTACAAAGCCGCTTATCCCGCCTCCTGTTGGCCAATAGATCCCGACCACACTCGCTCACAGGGGTTCCACCCGCAGAGCTGCTAGTGAAAAGGATGCTCAAAACCAGGTTATCCCTTATACACCCCACCATGAAAGAAATTGTTGAGAGCAGGCGCCGGTCACAATGTGACGACCGTGACGGGAATGCGAGGGCGCGATGTATTGATGTCAATGACCCTGTCTTTGTCCTCAACTATGCTGCAGGGCCCAAATGGCTCGCAGGCACTGTGATTGCCAAAGAGGGGAATAGGATTCTGGTAGTTAAACTTACCAATGGACAAATCTGCTGCAAACACGTGGATCAAACAAAAAGGAGGTTCAGCAACCCCATAGAAAAAGCAGAGGAAAAACACGATGTAGAGTTCACTCCACCACAGGTGACCGAACACCAGAACCAAGTCACTGTGGGCAGTCACTGTGGGCAGTCTGGACAGGCCTGAGGCACCGCAAACAGCAGACACTCAGGCCAGCGCCCAACAACCGGAGCCCCAACTTAGGCGCTCGGCAAGGGAGCGTAAGCCACCAGAGAGTCTTAACCTGTGATCCCAATATGACTTTGTGGGGGGGAGGTGATGTCATGTATTCAACTGTCATTGTAATCCATGTATAAACTGACCTAAGTTGCACACCGTGAGAACACTGACCACTAGGTGGTGAACTTGTGGGAGACACTCCTAACCTGGACTTTCAGGTATAAAAGGAGAGCTGCACCCACCAGCTTCACTTCCGTTACTGGTCACAGAGTGACCTTCCCTCTAGTATGGGCCTCGTGTGCATTTGTACTGTATAGTAAGGACATATTACTGTTCATCATTAAACACATCCTGTTCCACATACAGTTGAGTCTGGAGTTTCTTTGGAAGATTTGAGGACACTCTTATCCAATACTGTACATGGGTCCTCACAGTACATTTCATTTTAGCAGCTTTATTACAAATATCAGAGCCGTCATTCCATGAGCCTTCCAGCAGGCTCACATCGTATTTCTGGTGGAAATGCACCGGAAGGGCCAGAAATACCTGGTTGTGCCAATTCCCGTCCTTGCGTCAGAGTTTCCTGCCAAGGGTGTAACCTCTGCCTGCTCCAAACAAAGGTCATCGAACTAGGAGGGGCAGGGACTCCCAATGCCAGGTGTGCCCGGCCCTCAAAGGGTCTCGGTGTAGCATCGGCTGCAATACGTCTGGTTGTACCAGGCGTATTGGCCAGCACGTGGGGACCATGCTTCCCCTCATTGGCTCAACATGCCTTTCGTTCACCTATTTTCTAGTCCTTTTCCTGTCAGTGTCAGCTGTGGCTCAGTAGGCAGCATCCTCGCCTCTGAGTCAGAAGGTTGTGGGTCCAAGCGCTGCTCCAGGAACTTGAGCACAAAAATCTGGGCAGACACTCCAGTGCAATGCTAAGGGAGTGCTGCACTGTTGGAGGTGCCGTCTTTCGGATGGACGTTAACGATCCCATGGCACTATTCTGAAGAAGAGCAGGGGAGTTATCCCCGGTGTCCTGGCCAATATTTATTCCTCAAACAAAAACAGATTTTCTGGTCATTATCACATTGCTGTTTGTGGGAGCTTGCTGTGTGCAAATTGGCTGCCACATTTCCCACATTACAACAGTGACTACATTCCAAAAGTACTTTGTGATCTCTGGGAGTCGTGAAAGGTGCTATATCTTGGCTCTATATTAGCTGTTGGAACTGGCGTGGCCCTCCTCTCATGACAGCTGGCTCTTGGGAGGAACCCGTTGCTGACTGCATCTTTGGAGCTTGTTCATGGACAATCTGGTGTCGCCTTCCACTTTCCACAGGAGTGGCACTTTGAGAGGGAAGGCCAGAGGCCTGAGCTGTCCTGATGCTCTGAGAAATGGCAATAGGCAGGTGGAATTGAGCAGACTCCATCCCACTGGGCCCTGGATCTGATCTGTGGGATGGCTGACCTAATGATAGCTATCAGATCCTGGAATCTTTTAGCGTCAGCCTTGGGGACACCAGGGTCCAGTAGCATGTACACCGGATATTGTCTATTCTGTCCCCAAGTATCACCAGAGCTACTGTCTATGCGTCTGCAGAGGTAGAGGGACTGACAAGTCCTTGGTCGCTTTTTAGGCAGTGGGTCTGCTGCAGATTCCAGTAAAGCTGCCACGCGCTCCATTGATGTCTGCGATGAAGGTAAAGCTTCCCTAACATTGCTCCAAATGAGGGCTGCAGAATCAAGAGTCACACCTGTTAGTTGCCGCACATCCTTGGAGACAGGCCTCAGAGTCTGCATGTACGTGTGATGTTCCTCAAACATCCCTTCATGTGAGCACAGTCCCCATTGCTTATAGCGGGCGGGTCCATGCAAATACAATTTGCCTGCTATACTCAATGGCCAATATAACCTGACGGCCGAGATCCTGGCGGTGATGGGCAGTCTGGTGAGGGAGTGTGCTATCTTCATGGTCTTCACCGGCTAGTCAGATTTAAAATCGACTGTTTGAAATAATCTACAAAGCACATTTGGTCATGCGGACCTGCATTGTTTAATCTACAATCCAGTGCACTAAGAACCTTCTCTCCAATACTGTGGAATTCGAAAGGGAGATTTGATTTATAAGGCAAAAACCTAATCATTTGAATGCAGGCAAATGTGCTTTGAAATAAATTACTCGGATTAATTCAATGGTCCTTAACATCCTCACAGCCGGTGAGGAAAAGGTCTGTCACTCCTCCTCATTATCGTCATCACCTCCTCTTCCTCCTCCTCTGACCTCTGCTCCAATGGTGGAGCTGCAGGAGAGGAGGGTAGCAGCTAAGAATGGGTGAAGATTAACACCCCACCCCTTGCAATTAAGGAGACAAAAGGGTAGTAGCTTGTGGTGCTTTAAAGGAAAGCTACAACAACTGTGTAGGCATTCAGTCACTAATCTGGCATTGTGACTATGCCCTCCAACCTCACAATCTCCCACTCAAGAACGGAGCATCTCCCATTCAGCTCTGTGGCCTGATCCTTGTAGGGTTGGTTATGCCCCCTCCAGAGCCTTGTCTCCCATGGACATTATGTGCCCTTTTGTCTTGATTGGGTCAACTAGGTGAAGGCTAGCAAGTGAGGAGTGTTTGCAAGGTGGATGCCACACAGCTGAAGTAAGAGATGTGATGGTCTGCCCTGTTAGAGTAGAGAAGGGGAATTTAATGCTGTGCATGGAATTAATTGCTGCTAGGGGAGATGGCAACAGATGCTGTAAGATCCCGAGTTAATGTCCTTCCCTGAACCAGAGTGCAGTTTGAAAAGTTAATTGTGCAGATTTTCATTTGGGAAGGTGAAGAGTGTGCTGGTGCCCAGGATACCCAAGTAGGAAACAAGAGTGTATTACCTTGTCTTGTCTGGCCAGGTCGTTGAACTTCTTCCTACACTGGTCTGCGGTTCTGGGCGCAAGAGAGTCGGCACTCAGTGCCAGTGCCACCTGCCTCCACGTGGCATGACAGACATTATTGGCTGTTTCCTCCCACAGAGATCCAGCACTGCTCTATTTCATTGAGGAGGGTTTCAGGTCTGACTCGTTGGAGCAGTGGGCTCTTCCTTCCTGCCTCTATGCCATGCCCTTGTCCTTTCTTTGGCTGCGTCTGCTGAAAGTTCCAATTTAGAAGTTCTTGTTAAACAGGCACATGAGGCAGCCAGTCAAGCCACCTGACCGTGAACTAAGTAATTACCTGGTAGTCCCCCAGCCTTTTGAACTGGTTTTTCAAAAGCTGCACTCCAATTCCCCAAGCACCCCAGTACATTACTCACCTTTTACACCAATGTCTCCACCAGCAGATGAGCTGAGGCTCAAAATTCTGGTGCCAGCAACTGTGTAGACCGCCCAGTGCATTGTTGCCAATGTGGCACAACTCACCTGGTTACGTTGTAAAGAGGGCACCGCGTAACTTTTAAAATGTTTACCATTTTTGAACAATCGAGGAGACGAGAATTAATGGAGTTCATCGTTCACATTCACATCAAGTGCACAGATTCTAAAGTTCTACTAGGATTTACATGTGGGTGTATGAGGTAGCAGCTATGACTCATCTTTGCCTATCCTTGTGAGAATTGAAGAGCAGTTGCTCGGTAAGTCATAGAGTCCTTCATACCATCTCCTGTCAACACTGCTTCTTGACATCTCAAGTGCTGAACATTTGGTGGATTGCTGCACGTTCTTGGCTGGACTTCTGTTTTGTGCCCAACTACATACTGCTGTAGAACCATACAGAGTCCATTTGGTCCATCATCATAACTGTGCCAGCCCTTCTTCAAGTATTTTCCAATTTTCCAATAAAAGATGCAATGGTCTCTGCTTCAACCCCGCCCTGTGGCAAATAATTAGATGCTGCAATAATCATTGACATCAGTCTCAGGTTTATTTTCTTTTAAAATGGTGCCCAAGTGACCAATTTATTCATAAAATGTGTTTGTCATTTATTTCAGATTTTGTGTCACATTTTGGCTTTAAGCTCTGTCATACAGATGGAACCACATGATTCTAGCTCCTGAAATGATGCATCAACATGTTTCAAATGTCCACTGTTCATTGTGCATAATCAATTAGGATAGAACCACAGAGGCTCATGTCACAAAATGAGGCCATTTAGCCCATCGTGTCTGTGCCAGCTCTTTGTTAGAGCATTCTAAAATTAATCCTTCTACCCCAATGTCTCCCAAATCTAAGGTATTTCAAATGTTTTCTTGGAGTTCATTATGGAACACAACCAGGCTCGTGGAGGAGGCCAGGATTGCGAACACTTAGGGAGAGAAATTGGGCTGTTTACTGCCAACCGTTAGTGCCGGAATCCTGAAAGAAATGGCAGATACTGCTTTAACGCCTGCCTCTGGTGCGGGACTTGGTGGCCGCCATTTTGGTGAGGGCAATAACAATGCTGTTAGCAGTATTGGCTCCGATCATGCAAATCTGAAGAGTATGACTTCAGTCGGCGTGCAACATGGACTTAACACCACACTCTGTAAACTTGGACCTTTGTGCTGAGTTTAACGCTGGTTCCTAACCTCACTCTGAAAAGCAAGCCTGCAGCAGACTGAGATGCTGTTAGCACTTCTTACAGGGACACACACATCTTTCAGTTAAGTTTGCATTTATGCTTTTAGACTTTTTTATTTTATGGAAGTAGTGGTGCAATACATGTTAAAAGTTTTTTAAGTGTGCAGGGAGTGCTGCTGGACGTTTGCAAGGCCTCAGATGGCATAGAAAGGACTCTGAGAAAACAGAAAATATAGGAAATACTCAGCAGGTCAGGCAGCATCCATGCAGAGAGGGAAGCAGAGTCAACATTTCAAATCGAAATACTGCTGAGTATTTCCAGCATTTTCTGCTTTTATTTCAGATTTCCAGCATCCGCTCACAGAGGGAAGACGAAGTCACAGAAGAGGAAGACGCAGATGAGGAGGAAGCAGAAGGAAGGATGCAACACAGACAGCCCTTTTCCGGCTGGAATATCCGGGATGGAATCATCTGCCTGCATCACCAATGACCATAACCCCAATTCCCCTTTCAACATTTGTCCCACACCTTACCTTCCCTCTGTAACTGACGATCATAGAGTCCTCTTGGGCACACTGCTGAAATAGTAAACTTTCCAATCCACCTTTATATGTCTATCCATCCAATATGACATCAAGAAATCAACTCATCACCCTTATGCATTCCCTTGGTGACTGTCTTGTGTGTGCCTATGCCTATCCTACTGATGTCACGCAGTGCTACCCCAATGGCTGCAGCATGGCTGGTGGAAGGCTGCTGACTTTCAGTGGTGGGCACTGCAAATGGCCTTGCAGGACGACCTTGAGGAGCTGGTGGCTGAGTGTGTCAAATTAACTGATGGTGTTTCTTCTTCTTCTTCACTCTCCTCTCTTCTTCTTGGTCAATCACTGGCTGGGCAGAATGGATTTCTTGGGTGTGTGAAATGAGGAAGGCACAAGGGTGGAGCTGTGGTGAGGGGAGGATGGGAAAGCAAAAGGTGCATGTGAGAAGGAGGATAATGTATGAGGATACCAGCATCATATATCATTTCAGCCCCGCCACTGGCCAAGGCCTCAGCCATACATAAGAACATAAGAACATAAGAAACAGGAGCAGGATTAGGCCATTTGGCCCCTCGAGCCTGCTCCGCCATTCAATAAGATCATGGCTAACCTGATCTTGGCCTCAACTCCACTTTCCTGCCTGTTCCCCAGAACCCTTGACTCCCTAATTGGAAACGGTTCTGGGGGAGGTGGGACCAGTACAAACCGGACGGTCTGCACCTGGGCAGGACCAGAACCAAAGTCCTAGGGGGAGTGTTTGCTAGTGCTGTTGGGGAGGAGTTAAACTAATATGGCAGGGGGATGGGAACCAATGCAGGGAGACAGAGGGAGACAAAAAGGAGGCAAAAGCAAAAGACAGAAAGGAGATGAGGAAAAGTGGAGGGCAGAGAAACCCAAGGCAAAGAATGAAAAGGGCCACTGTACCGCAAAATTCTAAAAGGACAAAGGGTGTTAAAAAAACAAGCCTGAAGGCTTTGTGTCTTAATGCAAGGAGTATCCGCAATAAGGTGGATGAATTAACTGTACAAATAGATGTTAACAAATATGATGTGATTAGGATTACGGAAATGTGGCTCCAGGATGATCAGGGCTGGGAACTCAACATCCAGGGGTATTCAACATTCAGGAAGGATAGAATAAAAGGAAAAGGAGGTGGGGTAGCATTGCTGGTTAAAGAGGAGATTAATGCAATAGTTAGGAAAGACATTAGCTTGGATGATGTGGAATCTATATGGGTAGAGCTGCAGAACACCAAAGGGCAAAAAATATTAGTGGGAGTTGTGTACAGACCTCCAAACAATAGTAGTGATGTTGGGGAGGGCATCAAACAGGAAATTAGGGGTGCATGCAATAAAGGTGCAGCAGTTATAATGGGTGACTTTAATATGCACATAGATTGGGCTAGCCAAACTGGAAGCAATACGGTGGAGGAGGATTTCCTGGAGTGCATAAGGGATGGTTTTCTAGACCAATATGTCGAGGAACCAACTAGGGGGGAGGCCATCTTAGACTGGATGTTGTGTAATGAGAGAGGATTAATTAGCAATCTCATTGTGCGAGGCCCCTTGGGGAAGAGTGACCATAATATGGTGGAATTCTGCATTAGGATGGAGAATGAAACAGTTAATTCAGAGACCATGGTCCAGAACTTAAAGAAGGGTAACTTTGAAGGTATGAGGCGTGAATTGGCTAGGATAGACTGGCGAATGATACTTAAGGGGTTGACTGTGGATGGGCAATGGCAGACATTTAGAGACCGCATGGATGAATTACAACAATTGTACATTCCTGTCTGGCGTAAAAATAAAAAAGGGAAGGTGGCTCAACCGTGGCTATCTAGGGAAATCAGGGATAGTATTAAAGCCAAGGAAGTGGCATACAAATTGGCCAGAAATAGCAGCGAACCCGGGGACTGGGAGAAATTTAGAACTCAGCAGAGGAGGACAAAGGGTTTGATTAGGGCAGGGAAAATGGAGTACGAGAAGAAGCTTGCAGGGAACATTAAGGATGATTGCAAAAGTTTCTATAGGTATGTAAAGAGAAAAAGGTTAGTAAAGACAAACGTAGGTCCCCTGCAATCAGAATCAGGGGAAGTCATAACGGGAACAAAAAAATGGCAGACCAATTGAACAAGTACTTTGGTTCG
The DNA here is from genome assembly GCF_044704955.1 of Pristiophorus japonicus. Lineage (NCBI taxonomy): Eukaryota > Metazoa > Chordata > Chondrichthyes > Pristiophoridae > Pristiophorus > Pristiophorus japonicus. Next base: position 92,363,303 of record NC_091988.1, read on the forward strand.
GTATTCACTAAGGAGGACACAAACAACTTTCCGGATATAAAAGGGGTCAGAGGGTCTAGTCGGGAGGAGGAACTGAGGGAAATCTTTATTAGTCGGGAAATTGTGTTGGGGAAATTGATGGGATTGAAGGCCGATAAATCCCCAGGGCCTGATGGACTGCATCCCAGAGTACTTAAGGAGGTGGCCTTGGAAATAACGGATGCATTGACAGTCATTTTCCAACATTCCATTGACTCTGGATCAGTTCCTATCGAGTGATGGGTAGCCAATGTAAGCCCACTTTTTAAAAAAGGAGGGAGAGAGAAAACAGGGAATTATAGACCGGTCAGCCTGACCTCAGTATTGGGTAAAATGATGGAATCAATTATTAAGGATGTCATAGCAGCGCATTTGGAAAATGGTGACATGATAGGTCCAAGTCAGCATGGATTTGTGAAAGGGAAATCATGCTTGACAAATCTTCTGGAATTTTTGAGGATGTTTCCAGTAAAGTGGACAAAGGAGAACCAGTTGATGTGGTATATTTGGACTTTCAGAAGGCTTTCGACAAGGTCCCACACAAGAGATTAATGTGCAAAGTTAAAGCACATGGGATTGGGGGTAGTGTGCTGACGTGGATTGAGAACTGGTTGTCAGACAGGAAGCAAAGAGTAGGAGTAAATGAGTACTTTTCAGAATGGCAGGCAGTGACTAGTGGGGTACCGCAAGGTTCTGTGCTTGGGCCCCAGCTGTTTACATTGTACATTAATGATTTAGACGAGGGGATTAAATGTAGTATCTCCAAATTTGTGGATGACACTAAGTTGGGTGGCAGTGTGAGCTGCGAGGAGGATGCTATGAGGCTGCAGAGTGACTTGGATAGGTTAGGTGAGTGGGCAAATGAATGGCAGATGAAGTATAATGTGGATAAATGTGAGGTTATCCACTTTGGTGGTAAAAACAGAGAGACAGACTATTATCTGAATGGTAACAGATTAGGAAAAGGGAAGGTGCAACGAGACCTGGGTGTCATGGTACATCAGTCATTGAAGGTTGGCATGCAGGTACAGCAGGCGGTTAAGAAAGTAAATGGCATGTTGGCCTTCATAGCGAGGGGATTTGAGTACAGGGGCAGGGAGGTGTTGCTACAGTTGTACAGGGCCTTGGTGAGGCCACACCTGGAGTATTGTGTTCAGTTTTGGTCTCCTAACTTGAGGAAGGACATTCTTGCTATTGAGGGAGTGCAGTGAAGATTCACCAGACTGATTCCCGGGATGGTAGGACTGACCTATCAAGAAAGACTGGATCAACTGGGCTTGTATTCACTGGAGTTCAGAAGAATGAGAGGGGACCTCATAGAAACGTTTAAAATTCTGACGGGTTTAGACAGGTTAGATGCAGGAAGAATGTTCCCAATGTTGGGGAAGTCCAGAACCAGGGGTCACAGTCTGAGGATAAGGGGTAAGCCATTTAGGACCGAGATGATGAGAAACTTCTTCACCCAGAGAGTGGTGAACCTGTGGAATTCTCTATCACAGAAAGTAGTTGAGGCCAATTCACTAAGTATATTCAAAAGGGAGTTAGATGAAGTCCTTACTACTCGGAGGATCAAGGGGTATGGCGAGAAAGCAGGAAGGGGGTACTGAAGTTTCATGTTCAACCATGAACTCATTGAATGGCGGTGCAGGCTAGAAGGGCTGAATGGCCTGCTCCTGCACCTATTTTCTATGTTTCTATGTTTCTATGTTTCTAATAAATCAAAAATCAATCTATCGCCACCTTAAATATATTCAATGACCCAACCTCCACAGCTTTATGGGGTAGAGAATTTAAAAGATTCACGACCCTCTGAGAGAAGAAATTGCTCCTCATCTTTGCTTTAAATGGGTGACCCCCTCATCCAAGATTCCCCAGGAGAGGAAACATCTCTGCATCTACCCTGTCAAGCCCCCTCAGAATCTTGTATGTTTCAATAAGATCACCTCTCATTCTTCTAAACTTCAATGAGTATAGGCCCAACCTGCTCAACCTTTATTCATAAGACAACCCCTTCATTTCAGGAATCAACCGTGAACCTTCTCTCAACAGCCTCCAATGCAAGTATATCCCTTCTTAAATAGGGAGACCAAAACTGTATGCAGTACTCCAGGTGTGGTCTCACCAACGCCCTGTACAATTGTAGCAGGACTTCCCTATTTTTATATTCCATCCCTCTTTCAATAAAGACCAACATCCCATTTGCGTTCCTAATTACTTGCTGTATCTGCATGCTAACTTTTTGTGTTTCATGTACAAGGACCACCAGATCCCTCTGTACTGCAGCATTTTGTCGTCTCTCTCCATTTAAATAATAATTTGCTTTTTTATTCTTCTGACCAAAGTGGATAACCTCACATTTTCTCACATTATACTCCATCTGTCAAATTTTTGTCCACTCACTTAACCTATCTATAGCCCTTTGCAGATTCTCTGTTCCTCCTCACAACTTGCTTTCCCATCTATCTTTGTATCATCAGAAAATTTGGCTACAGTACAGTAAAATACATCCAAGTCATTAATATAAATTGTAAGTTGAGGCCCCAGCACTGATCCCTGTGGCACCCCACTAGTTACAGTTTGCTAACCTGAAAATGACCCATATATACTGATTCTCTGTTTTCTGTCAGTTAGCTAATCCTCTATCCATGCTAATATATTACCCCCTACCCCGTGAGCTCTTATCTTGTGCAATAATCTTTTATGCCTTCTGGAAATCTAAATACACTACATCTACTGGTTCACCTGCGTGTTACATCCTCAAAGAACTCTAGCAAATTTGCCAATAATGATTTCCCCTTCATAAAAACCATGCTGACTTTGCTTGATTGTATTATGATTTTCTAACTGCCCTGCTACTACTTCCTTAATAATGGAATCCAGCATTTTCCCAATAACAGATGTTAGGCTAACAGGTCTATAGTTTCTTGCTTTCTGTCTCCCTCCATTCTTGAATGGGGCATTATATTTGCAGTTCTCCAATCCGTGGGGACATAGAAACATAGAAAATAGGTGAAGGAGTAGGCCATTCGGCCCTTCGAGCCTGCAGCACCATTCAATAAGATCATGGCTGATCATTCACCTCAGTACCTCTTTCCTGCTTTTTCTCCATACCCCTTGATCTCTTTAGCTGTAAGGGCCATATCTAACTCCCTCTTGAATATATCCAATGAACTGGCATCAACAACTCTCTGCAGTCGGGAATTCCACAGGTTAACAACTCTCTGAGTGAAGAAGTTTCTCCTCATCTCAGTCTTAAATGGCTTACCCCTTATCCTTAGACTGTGTCCCCTGGATCTGGACATCTCCAACATCGGGAACATTCTTCCTGCATCTAACCTGTCCAGTCGCGTTAGAATTTTATATGTTTCTATGAGATCCCCTCTCATTCTTCTAAACTCCAGTAAATAAAGGCCCAGTCGATCCAGTCTCTCCTCATATGTCAGTCCAGCCATCCCGGGAATCAGTCTGGTGAACCTTCACTGCACCCCCTCAATAGCAAGAACATCCTTCCTCAGATTAAGAGACCAAAACTGAACACAATATTCAAGGTGTGGCCTCACCAAGGCCCTGTACAACTGCAGTAAGACCTCCCTGCTCCTATACTCAAATTCCCTAGCTATGAAGGCCAACATACCATTTGCCTTCTTCACTGCCTGCTGTACCTGCATGCCAACTTTCAATGACTGATGTACCATGACACCCAGGTCTCGTTGCACCTCCCCTTTTCCTAATCTGTCGTCATTCAGATAATATTCTGCCTTCATGCTTTTGCCCCCAAAGTAGATAACCTCATATTTATCCACATTATACTGCATCTGCCATGCATTTGCCCATTCACCTAACCTGTCCAAGTCACTCTGCAGCCTCTTAGCATCCTCCTCACAGCTCACACCACCACCTAGTTTAGTGTCATCTGCAAACTTGGAGATATTACACTCAATTCCTTCATCCAAATCATTAATGTATATTGTAAATAGCTGGGGTCCCAGCACTGAGTCCTGTGGTACCCCACTAGTCATTGCCTGCCATTCTGAAACAGACCCATTTATCCCAACTCTCTGCTTCCTGTCTGCCAACCAGTTCTCCATCCATGTCAGTACATTATCCCCAATATCATGTGCTTTAAGTCCAAATACACCACATCCACTGGTTCTCCCTTGTCCACTCTACTAGTTGCATCCTCAAAAAACTCCAGAAGATTTGTTAAGCATGATTTCCCTTTCATAAATCCATGCTGACTTGGACCAATCCTGTCACTGCTTTCCAAATGCACTGCTATTTCATCTTTAATAATTGATTCCAACATTTTCCCCACTATTGATGTCAGGCTAACCGGTCTACCCATTTTCTCTCTCCCTCCTTTTTTAAAAAGTGGTGTTACATTAGCTACCCTCCACAGGAACTGATCCAGAGTCGACAGACTGTTGGAAAATAATCACCAATGCACCCACTATTTCTAGGGCCACTTCCTTAAGTACTCTGGGATGCAGACTATCAGACCCTGGGGATTTATCGGCCTTCAATCCCATCAATTTCCTTAACACAATTTCCCACCGAATTAGGATATCCTTCAGTTCTCCTTCTCACTTCCCTCAGTCCCCTAGTACTTCCGGATGGTTATTTGTGTCTTCCTTCGTGAAGACAGAACCAAAGTATTTGTTCAACTTGTCTGCCATTTCTTTGCTCCCCATTATAAATTCACCTGAATCTGACTGCAAGGGACCTATGTTCGTCTTCACTAATCTTTTTCTCTTCACATATCTATAGACACTTTTGCAGTCAGTTTTTATGTTCCCGGCAAGCTTCCTCTCATACTCTATTTTCCCCCTCTTAATTAAACCCTTTGTCCTCCTCTGCTGAATTCTAAATTTCTCCCAGTCCTCAGGTTTGCTGCTTTTTCTGGCCAATTTATATGCATCTTCCTTGGATTTAACGCTATCCTTAATTTCCCTTGTTCGCCATGGTTAAGCCAACTTCCCCGTTTTATTTTTACTCCAGACAGGGATGTACAATTGTTGAAGTTCATCCATGTGATCTTTAAATTTCTGCCATTGCCTATCCACCGTCAACCCTTTAAGTATCACTCGCCAGTCTATTTTAGCCAATTCACGCCTCATGCCGTCGAAGTTAGCTTTCCTTAAGTTCAGCACCCTAGTTTCTGATTTAACTGTGTCACTCTCCATCTTAATAAAGAATTCTACCATATTATGGTCACTCTTCCCCAAGGGGCCTCGCACAACAATATTGCTAATTAGTCCTTTCTCATTACACATCACCCAGTCTAGGATGGCCAGCCCTCTAGTTGGTTCCTCGACATATTGGTCCAGAAAACCATACCTAATACACTCCAGGAAATCCTCCTCCATCATATTGCTACCAGTTTGGTTAGCCCAATCTATATGTAGATTAAAGTCGCCCATGATAACTGCTGTACGCATCCCTAATTTCTTGTTTGATGCTGTCCCCAACCTCACTACTACGGTTTGGTGGTCTGTACACAACTCCCACTAGCGTTTTCTGCCCTTTGGTATTCCGCAGCTCCACCCATACCAATTCCACATCATCCAAGCTAATGTCCTTCCTTACTATTGTGTTAGTTTCCTCTTTAACCAGCAATGCTACCCCACCTTCTTTTCCTTTCTGTCTATCCTTCCTGAATGTTGAATATCCCTGGATGTTGAGTTCCCAGCCTTGGTCACCCTGGAGCCTTGTCTCCGTGATGTCAATTATATCATTCTCATTAATTGCTGCCTGTGCAGTTAATTCGTCCACCTTATTACGAATGTTCCTCGCATTGAGGCACGGAGCCTTCAGGCTTGACTTTTTAATATACTTTTCCCTTTTAGAATTTTGCTGCAATGTGGCCCTTTTTGATTTTTGCCTTGGGTTTCTCTGCCCACCACTTTACTTTTCTTCTTTCTATTTTTTGCTTCTGCCCCCATTCTACTTCCCTCTGTCTCCCTGCAAAGGTTCCCATCCCCCTGTTCTATTAGTTTAAATCCTCCCCAACAGCACTAGCAAACACTCCCCTAGGACATTGGTTCCAGTCCTGCCCAGGTGCAGACCGTCCGGTTTGTACTGGTCCCACCTCCCCCAGAACCAGTTCCAATGTCCCAGGAATTTGAATCCCTCCCTTCTGCACCACTCCTCAAGCCACGTGTTCATCTGAGCTATCCTGCGATTTTTACTCTGAATAGCACATGGACCTCTCCAGAATCCAGGAAATTTTGATAGATTACAACCAATGCATCCACTATCTCTGCAGCCACTTCTTTTAAGACCCTAGGATGCAGGCCATCAGGTCGATGGGACTTATCCACTTTTAGTTCCATTATTTTGCCTAGTACTTTTACTCTATTGATCGTGATTATTTTAAGTTTCACCCCCCCTCCCTATAGCCCCTTCATTATCTATTATTATTGGGATGCTTTTAGTGTCTTCTACCATGAAGACCGATACAAAATATTTGTTCAAAGTCTCTGCCATTTCCCTGTTTCCCATTATTAATTCTCCCGTCTCGTCCTCTAAGGGACCAATGTTTACTTTAGCTACTCTCTTCCTTTGTGTATACCTGTAGAAGCTCTTACTGTCAGTTTTTATGTTTCTTGCTAGTTTACTCTTAAAAAAAATAGAGACAGAAGATAGATTATAAGTCGTCCTTTGTTGGTTTTTAACAATTTCCCAATCCTCTGGCCTGCTACTAATCTTTACAACATTGTATGCCTTTGTTTTCAATTTGATACCATCTTTAACTTCCTTAGTTAGCCACGCATGGTTCATCCTTCTCTTAGAGTCTTTCTTTCTCACTGGAATATATCTTTGCTGAGAGATGTGAAATATCTCCTGAAATATCTGCTACTGCTTATCAACCGTCTTACCTTTAATCTATTTTTGCAGTCCAGTTTAGCCAACTCTGTCTTCATACCTTTGTAATTGCCTTTATTTAAGTTCAGGACACTAGTTTGAGACTCAAGTTTCTCATCCTCAAATTGAATTTGAAATTATAATAAGCTATGATCACTCTTCCTTCGAGGATACTTTACTATGAGATCATTAATTAATCCTATCTTATTACACATTACCAGGTCTAAAATAGCCTGCTCCCTGGTTGGCTCCACAATGAAACCATCCTGAATACACACTATGAACTCGTCCTCAAGGCTACCTTTGCCAATTTGATTTGTCCAATCTATATGATGATTAAAATCGCCCATGATTATTGCACTACCTTTCTTACAAAGCCACATTATTTCTTGATTTATACTCTGTCCTACAGTGTAGCTACTGTTAGGGAGCCTATAGACTACCCCTACCAGTGACTTATTTCCCTTATTATTTCTTATCTCCACCCAAACTGATTCTACATTTTGATCTTCTGAGGCAATATCATTTCTCACTACTGCACTGACCTTATCCTTTTTTAACGGAGCTACCTCACCTCCTTTTCCTTTCTGCCTATCTTTCCGAAATGTCAAATACCCCTGAATATTCAGTTCCCATTTATGGTGAGATCGACAATTTATTACTAAACAGCAAGGCCAGATTTTTAAAACGGGCATGGAAAAGACCAGCTGGTCCATTGGGCCTGGCCTATCCAGTCAAGTTGTGGCCAAGCATTATGACCCTCAATGCTCCCCACCCGACAGCAGCTATGTAATCTCCTGGGAGAGGCAAAAAAAACACTTGCCAAATCAGAGAAAAATGAATTCTGAGAAATTCCTCTTTGACCCACTGAAGGCAATTAAAAGGACTTCATTGGCTGTAAAGTGCTTTGGGACATCTTGAATTTGAGAAAGGCACTATATAAATGCAAGTCTTTCTTCTTTCTTTACAGTTGGACTGTTTCATGCATGTGCACAATGGATGTTTAAATGCACCATTGGGTTTTGGACTGACCAAATTGTATTGCTCCATTAACACTAATAATTAAATTACAGTCTAGATGTATCAAAGTTCTTACAGCTGACACAACAGAGTAGAAATTATTGTTGGAGAACGTTATTGTGTGAACCTGCATAGCAACTGTATCAAATTCCTCTCTCCACTATTTTAACAGAGGTATGAATCCGTTTATGTTAAATGGGTTAACACCATTATAGTAGCAGAGTTTACAGTGTCAGCCATGGCTCATGGGAGCACTTTTGCCTCTGAGTCAGAAGGTACCGAGAGAGTGCTGCACTGTCGGAGTTGCCGTCTTTCGTAGGTGATCCCATGGCACTATTTGAAGAACAGGGGAGTTTTCCCTGGTATCCTGGCTAATATTTATCCCTCAACCATTCATTGAATCAGATTATCTGGTCATTGTCTCATTGCTGTTTCTGGGACCTTGCTGTATGCTAATTGGCTGTCGCATTTCCTACATTAGAACTACATTAGACTACACTCCAAAATATTTAACTGTCTGTGAAACACTTTGGGATGTTCTGAGGTTATGAAAGGCACTAAGTAAATGCAGGATGTTTCTTTCTCTTTCAGAGACAGGGATTTGATACAACCCTGTTAACCATCGTACAAAGACACACCTTCTAAAGCACGTTCTATGTATTGGGAATGTGTTTGTTCGGGAGGAGAAAAGACCCAAATGTTGGTGAGAGTTTTATAGTTTGCGGTAAGGAATGCGACTCCTTACTGAGACGTCTATCCTTGGTACAGTTACTTTATTAAAATCAGTAGGGAATCCATGAGCCTGAAGCATTCTCACTAATCATTTCTTGGTTCATGTTCTACTGAGTGAAGGATGCTTCCAGCTTTAACAGAGAAAAACAATGACAAAGTGCGTGTGAATTCCATACCTTTCAGTCACTGAACAGCCAACTAAAATATGAGGTTTCAAGCACAGTCCGTTTTCAAAATGTCCTTGTATTGATCACACATAAATATGCACAGGAAAGAAGGTTGGGAAGTGCAGTCAATCTGCTTCTCCAAAACATGCCCCAAATTTAAATGAGCCTTTGCAAGTTTTCCATATGCACGAAGCATATTAAGGACACAAACCTTCATTTCTAGAAGAAATATGCAAATTGTGACTAATGCAAAATGTAATTGTTGTTAGAATGCAGTTTAATAGCTGCTAGGTTTATTGAGTGGCACCAATGGTGGATTGTTTCTGGTTGATGGTTGAGTTGCTGAGAGTTTTGTGCTGCCCTGTTTTGCTGTTTTCACAAAGTCTTGTGAGTTCTCCAGTTTAAAGAAGAACTATCTGCTAGATATCTTCCTAATTTCTCTCAGTCTCCGGTCAATATTACAACACGATTACAGAACAAGAAAAGCACAAGTCTTCTGCACCCTGTGTATAATTCACCTCGCCATGGACCTCCATTTAATCTTGAGACAAAAGGTGAGTAACTGCAGGTAGAATTTCTGAGGACACACTCTCTCTCCCCTCTCCTACCGAAATTCTCATGGACTGAAATAACAGGGTATCAGTTCAACAATATAACCCACATTATTTAACCTTGGTGGGGGCGTTTTCACTGATCATATTTCCATGATCACAGTAGCACAGGAACTGTCATATTCTATAGTGAGTTAATCCATCTGTACTTAAACAATAGTTCCCTTTTTAACCATTCATTCATTGGTTAGAAAATGGAATCAATCAACACTTTAATTAATGGTCTACTTTTGATGTCAGTGCCTCATAAAGCTAGCAATTGTACCATTAAAAACCTAGCCTCTTTATATAAACCTCAAGTCTAACTTGTGTCTGTCACACTTCAGACACCATATTTCAAACTTTCAAAAGTATATTTGTTTAAAAAAAATAGAGAGCCAGTCATTTCCTGCTTCTTTTCTGACGGTAATAACTTGGCCTTCCTCCAAAGAAGGCAGGTAGTTACAAGCGGCTGTCAATCTAAAGTAACATGCCCTCACCAGCAATTAGCCTCTGGGTGACCACAGGGTACAACTATTTAGACCACTTCATCATGGGGAGGGCCTGAGCACTGGTCTTAACGGGACACAGCTCCATCATATTAGCTAAATGTCACAGCCGAGACCCCGGTACACTCATGGCCTCCAGATGCAAAAGATCAGCTAGTTGTTTTAAAAAAACAGTACATAGACACCTATGTTATTTTATCGCTCTCCTAATCAATGGAATTAAAAGATGAAGGTGCTACTTACCCACCAAACGGTAAGCTTTTTTTCATGTAGTACACTGAAATGATGTGTAAGTAAGAAACATAAACCGGAGTGATGTCGGTTTCAATTCCCTGCTCTGTGAGCTGGGTTGTAATGCAGGTACTTCAGCGTTACTGGGTTATGCAGAACAATACATCGCCCACAGTTCTCGTTCCTTCATCACTACCCCGGTGACCCCTCCCTCACTGCAAACGTGTGGTGACAGATGATGTTAGGGATCCAGATGCCTCCATGGTCACTGTTGGCATTCACCAGCCAGGCTCATGCATGAAGTAATTGGGTGAAGTACGAGCGGACACCTGCAGCCTGCCGTGAGTCACCCCCTCCGGGTAGGGCAGAATGAAACTGAATCAGCTGATGTGCAGTGATATGTGCTTACTATACAGTACAAATGCATGAGACCCATGCTTGAGAGAAGGTCACGCTGTGACCAGCAACTTTTATTCCAACACTGAAGTGATGAAAGAGCTTCCCCTTTTATACCTGAAAGACCAGATTAGGAGTGTCTCCCACAAGTTCACCACCTAGTGGTCAATGTTCTCAGTGTACAACTAATCAGTTTATACATGGGTTACAATGACAGTTAAATACATGACATCACCTCCCCTGCAAAGTCTTATTGGGATCACAGGTTAAGTCTCTCTGGTGGTTTACGCTCCCTTGTAGAGCGCCTGAGTTAGGGCTCCGGTTGTTGGGCGCTGCCTGAGTGTCTGCTGTTTGCGGTGCCTCAGGCCTATCCAGACTGCCCACAGTGACTGGACTCTCCTCCACTTGGTTCCAGTGTTCGACCACCTGTGAAGGAGTGAACTCTACATCGTGTTCTTCCTCTGATTCTTCTATGGGGTTGGGGTTGCTGAACCTCCTTTTTGTTTGATCCACATGTTTGCAGCAAATTTGTCCACTGGTAAGTTTAACTACCAGAATCCTATTTCCCTCTTTGGCCATCACAGTGCCTGCGAGCCATTTAGGCACAGCAGCATAGTTGAGAACAAAGACAGGGTCATTGCCCTCGCATTCCTATCATGATAGTCACATTGTGACTGTGCCTGCTCTCAACAATTTCTTTCATGGTGGGGTGTATAAGGGATAACCTGGTTTTGAGCGTCCTTTTCATTAGCAGCTCTGCGGGTGGAACCCCTGTGAGCATGTGTGGTCGGGATCTATTGGCCAACAGGAGGCGTGATAAGCGGCTTTGTAGGGAACCCCCTTGGATTCTGAGCATCTCCTGTTTGATTATCTGCACTGCTCGTTCCGCCTGGACGTTTGAGGCCGGCTTGAACGGTGCCGTTCTGACATGGTTGATACCATTTCCTGCCATGAAGTCCTGGAATTCAATGCTTGTAAAGCACGGGCCATTGTCACTGACCAAGACGTCAGGTAGACCATGGGCAGCGAATATTGCCCGTAGACTTCCTACCGTGGCAGAGGATGTGCTTAAATTGAGAATGTCACACTCGATCCATTTGGAGTAGGCGTCTACTACAACCAAAAACATATTTCCCATCAAAGAACCTGTGTAGTCCACATGGATGCGTAACCATGGTTTGGCAGGCCAGGACCAGGGGCTAAGGGGGGCTTCCCTGAGCGCATTGCCCAGCTGGGCGCACGTGTTGCACCTGCGAACACAAAGTTCCAGGTCTGCATCTATCCCTGGCCACCAAACGTGTGACCTGGCAATTGCCTTCATCATGACAATGCCCGGGTGCTCATTGTGGAGTTCTCTGATGAACATCTCTCTGCCCATCTGGGGCATGACTACTCAGTTTCCCCATAGTAGGCAATCGGCCTGAATCGAGAGTTCATTCTTGCGCCTGTGAAATGGTTTGAATTCCTCAGGGTATGCCCCGTATGTGGCTGCCCAGTCCCCATTAAGGACACATTTCTTGACTAAAGACAGTAGCGGGTCTCTATTTGTCCAGACTTTGATCTGACGGGCTGTCATGGATGAGCTTTCACTCTCGAAAGCTTCCATAGCCATGACCATCTCAGCAGCATGCTCAGTTGCCTCCTCGGTGGTGGCTAGTGGGAGCCTGCTGAGTGCATCGGCGCAGTATTCAGTGCCCGGTCTGTGCCGAATTGTATAGTCATAGGCGGCTAATGTGAGTGCCCACCTCTGTATGCGGGCTGATGCATTTGCATTTATGGCCTTGTTGTCGGCCAAAAGGGCGTTAGGGGTTTGTGATCTGTCTCCAGCTCAAATTTTCTGCCGAACAGGTACTGGTGCATTTTTTTTACTGCATATACACACGCAAGCGCTTCCTTTTCTACCATCCCGTAGCCCCGTTCTGCCTGGGTCAGACTTCTGGAGGCATAAGCTACCGGCTGTAACTGACCCTTGGCATTAACATGCTGCAACACACACCCAACCCCATAGGACAACGCGTTGCATGTTAAAACAAGTTTCTTACATGGGTCATATAACGTTAACAGATTGTTGGAGCATAACAAATTGCGTGCTCTATCAAAAGTTCTTTCCTGGCTGTCTCCCCAGACACATTCACGACCTTTGCGTAGGAGCATGTGTAGCAGCTCTAACAGCGTGCTCAATTTGGGAAGATAGTTACCAAAATAGTTCAGGAGCCCAAGGAACGAACGCAGCTCCGTCGTGTTACGGGGTCTGGGTGCTCTCTGGATCGCTTCTGTTTAGAATGTAGTAGTTCTGATCCTGTCTGCTGCTACCCTCATCCCCAGGAATTCTACCTCAGGAGCTACAAAGATGCACTTCACCTTTTTCAGTTGCAGACCTACCCCGTCCAGTCTGCGTAGCACCTCCTCCAAGTTGCGGAGGTGTTCTTCACTATCACAATCCGTGATGAGGATATCATCTTGAAAAACCACTGTCCTTGGAATCGACTTGAGGAGGCTTTCCATATTGCGTTGAAAGATCGCGGCGGCTGAGCGAATCCCAAATGGACATCTGTTGTACTCAAACAACCCCTTGTGTGTTGTGATGGTGGTCAGCTTCTTCGACTCACTCGCCAGCTCCTGGTTCATGTAAGCTGTGGTTAGGTCCAATTTTGAAAAAAGTTTGCCACCGGATAGCGTCGCAAAGAGGTCCTCCACTCTCAGTAGCGGGTACTGGTCTTGGAGTGACACCCGATTGATGGTGGCCTTGTAATCACCACATATCCTGACCGACCCATCCGCCTTGAGCACCGGCACGATCGGGCTCGCCCAGTCACTGAATTCGACTGGCGAGATGATGCCTTCCCTCAGCAGGCGGTCCAATTCGCCTTCTATCTTTTCCCACGTCACGTACGGCACCACTCAGGCCTTGTGGTGTACTGGCCTGGCGTCCGGGTTTATGTGAATCACTACCTTGGTCCCCATGAAAGTGCCAATGTCAGGTTGAAATAGTGAGTCAAATTTGTCCAGGACCTGTGAGCATGATATTCGCTCCACAGAAGAAATTGCATTGACATCGCCCCATTTCCAGTTCATGACAGCAAGCCAACTCCTCCCCAGCAGTGCGGGACCGTCCCCCGGGACACTCCAGAGTGGCAACCTGTTCTCCGTATCTTTGTGGGTCACGACTACCGTGGCGCTGCCTAGCACCGGAATGATCTCCTTTGTGTATGTCCGTAGCTGTGCATCAGTTGGCAAAAATTTTGGCCTCCTGACCTTGGGCGACGACAAGTTGTCGAACTGTTTGATACTCATCAGGGATTGGATGGCCCCTGTGTCTAGTTCCATTGATACTGGGATGCCATTGAGGAGCACTTTCATCATTATCGGTGACGTCCTGGTGTATGAACTGTATATGTGCTCCACATGAACTCGCTGAACTTCAGCTTCCAGCGATTTCCCCCAGTGTCCATTTGGCCTCGTAGGGCTTACATCATCCCCTTCCTCCTCGTACATCAACCTGGCTGCAGGCTTCCTGCACATATGCGCCAAGTGACCGCTGACGTTGCAGTTGCTGCAGGTATATCGCTGATACCTGCAAGCTCTGGCTGTATGTTTGCCTCCACACCTCCAACATGAGCCATTGTTGGAAACAAAAGGCCCATTACCAGTCGATCGTTTCTGACTGTCTGTGTAACTGTTTTTAAGCACACCATTAACAGGTGTTGATGGCCCCATTACTGGCCGCATTATCCCTTGCGATGGTGTGAATCGCCATTCAGCTAGCCATTGTCTCTGTTGAATTCTCCCTTTGGATTCGACTACATGCTCGGGCATGTCCGATTGCCACTGTCTGCCTGGGGAACTGTGTGCCGCGTTAACAATGTTGACTACCTGTCCATTTGCTGCATTTAAACCAAGGTTTTTGTCAAACATCATTCTGGTCTCTTCCTCCCCTGAGATAAATGTCTGGGCCATCAAAGCCGCTGTTTTCAGGGTCAAGTCTTTGGTCTCAATCAGTTTTCTGAAATCCCCAGCATGCTCGATGCCCTCAATAAAAAAATCTCGCAGCATCTCACCCTGCATGCATCTGGGAACTTACATAGGCTCGCCAGTCGCCGGAGGTTTGCCACAAAATCTGGAATGCTTTGCCCTTCTCTCTGCCGGTGCATATAAAACCAGTGTCTCGCCATGTGCATGCTGCTCGCCGGTTTAAAGTGTTCCCCGATCAACTTACTGAACTCTTCAAAAGTCTTGTCCACTGGCTTATCTGGCGCTAGAAGGTCCTTCATCAGGGAGTATGTCCTGGACCCACAAACTGTCAGGAGATGAGCCCTGCGTTTGTCGGCCAAATCCTGTCCCAGCCATTCCTTAGTGACGAAGCTTTGCTGTAGTCTCTCAATAAAGTCGTCCCAATTATCACCAACACAGTACCTCTCGTCTGTGCTGCTAGTGGCCATGCTCACGTGGTTTAAATCCCAGTTTCTCGTCACCAATGATATGTGCTTACTATACAGTTTAAATGCAAACGAGGCCCATGCTTGAGAGAAGGTCACTCTATGACCTGCAACTTTTATTCCAGCACTGAAGTGATGAAGGTGGGAGGAGCTTCCCCTTTTATACCTGAAAGACCAGGTTAGGAGTGTCTCCCACAAGTTCACCACCTAGTGGTCAATGTTCTCACAGTGTACAACTAGTCAGTTTATACATGGGTTACAATGACAGTTAAATACATGACATCCAGTGTTCTAGGTTCTTGGTAGCTGGCTGTGGATCCTCCTGATGATAAACAGCCAATGTGAGAAATTATAGCCACACCGAGCAGTAAACTGGCACTACGCCCACGCCCTGATCTCAAAGGCAAGGGAGGCACTGAGCAGAGTGCTGGTGCTACCTTACAAGCTACCAGGCAACCTCCCAAGGTGAAGTTCTAAGGGCCAGGTCAAAGCTCCATTGCCAGAAGTCACATGGCTGGTCACTCAGCTGCAGTCGGTGCTAATTGCAGAAGGAAAGAGGAAGCTTTACCACATTAAGGGAGCCAGAGACAGTGAAGCGAGCAGAGCAAGGGTCCGGCCAATGACAGGACTCATGCGAGACATCAAGGGATGCATGGCTACCCAGACACTACAGGGCAAGAGCCCTGTAAGGTAAGTAGGTGAGTCAAAACTGCTAGTTGCCCTACCACAGTTAATCTCCCACAAATCCTGGGCATAGGAACAGGAAGAGAACCATTCAGCCTCTCGAGCCTGTTCTGCCATTCAATTATACTATGACTAACTAATATGTACCTTAAGTCCATTTACCCGCCTTTGATCCATATTCCTCGATACCCATACCTAACAAAAATCTGTCGATCTCAGATGGACACTACCTAGTTGCAGATGACGCCAAAATGTTCCCTTTGTTTTCCCCCTAAGACACCATATGGTTCTAAAAGTGCCAGCTGCCATCCAGTACTTCACCCAAATGTGTTGAGTCCAGTTGCTGAACATCAGCAGGCTATTCAGTCATGAAGAGCAATGCAGCCAAGCCTGATTGTGTCCTCACCTGACGTCCAAACATGCACCCTTTGCAGCTGTGCCACTGGACAGTGGTCATGAGCAGAGGCCCCAGCTGATTGACCCCTGCCCCCCAGAACATGAGCGCTGGGACCATTCGTGTCACTCTAACTGCTGCCACAGCTGAGGTCAGCTAATTCCCCACAGTGCAGGAACATAGGAACTGGAGCAGGCCATTCAGCCCTTCACGCCTGTTCTATCATTCAATTAGATCATGGCTGATCTGTACCTCAACTCTATTTGCCTGCCTTGGTTCCATATCCCTTAATACCCTTGTCTAACAGAAATCTATCAATCCAATTTTGACATTTTCAATTGACTAAGTCTCAAAAGCTTTATGGGTGAGAGAGTTCCAGATTCCCACCACCCTTTGTGTGAAAAAATGCTTCCTGATATCACCTCTGAACAGCCTGGCTCTAATTTTAAGATTATGGCCCCATGCTCTGGTCTCCCCCACCAGAGAAAATAGTTTCACTCTACCCTATCAAATTCTTTAAATACTACAATCAGGTCACTCTTTAATCTTCTTCTTTTTCTTATCAGTAGGAAACCTTTGTCATTGTTGCCAAATTAAGTAACTTAAGTAATTTAAGGGTTCAGTCATGCCAGTTGAGAACAGCACTGTGCCATGCTCCTCCTGTGCTATGTGGGAAATCAGAGACACTTCCAGTGTCCCTGACTACTATGTGTGCGGGAAGTGTGTCCAGCTGCAGCTCCTGACAAATCGCATTGCGGAAATGGAGCTGCAGGTGGATTCACTCTGGAGCATCGGCGATGCTGAGGATGTCGTGGATAGCACATTTAGAGAGTTGGACACACCGCAGGCAAAGGGTACAAAGGCAGATAGGGAATGGGTGACCATCAGGAAGAGCAGTAGTAGGAAGGTAGTGCAGGAGTCCCCTGCGGTCATCTCCCTCCAAAACAGATATACCACTTTGGATACTGTTGGGGGAGATGGCTCATCAGGGGAAGGTAGCAGCAGCCAAGTTCATGGCACCATGGATAGCTTTGCTGCGCAGGACGGCAGGGAAAAGAGTGGGAGAGCTATAGTGGTAGGGGACTCTATTGTAAGGGGAATAGATAGGCGTTTCTGTGGCCGCAAACGAGACTCCAGGTTGGTATGTTGCCTCCCTGGTGCAAGGGTCAAGGATGTCTCAGAGCAGCTGCAGGACATTCTGGAGGGGGAGGGCAAACAGCCAGTTGCCATAGTGCTTATAAGTACTAACAAAATAGGTAAAAAAATGGGATGAGGTCCTACAAGCTGAATTTAGGGAGCTAGGAGTTAAATTAAAAAGTAGGACCTCAAAGGTAGTAATTTCAGGATTGCTACTAGTGTCACATGCTAGCCAGAGTAGAAATAGCAGGATAGCTAAGATGAATGGTGCAAGAGCGAGGGATTCAAATTCTGGGTACATTGGAACTGATTCTGGGGGAGGTGGGACCAGTACAAACCAGACGGTCTGCACCTGGGCAGGACCGGAACCAATGTCCTAGGAGGGAGTGTTTGCTAGTGCTGTTGGGGAGGAATTAAACTAATATGACAGGGGGATGAGAACCTTTGCAGGGAGGCAGAGGGAAGAAAATGGGGACAGAAGCAAAAGGTTGAAAGAAGAAAAGTAAAAGTGGAGGGCAGAAAAATCAAAGACAAAGATCAAAAAGAGACACATTACAGCATAATTCTAAAAGGACAAAGAGTATTAAAAAAAACAAGCCTGAAGGCTCTGTGTCTCAATGCGAGGAGCATTTGTAATAAGGTGGATGAATTAACTGCACAGATAGCAGTAAACGGATATGATGTAATTGGGATTACGGAGACATAGCTCCAGGGTGACCAAGGCTGGGAACGCAACATCCAAGGGTATTCAATATTCAGGAAGGATAGATAGAAAGGAAAAGGAGGTGGAGTAGCGTTGCTGGTTAAAGAGGAGATTAATGCAATATTAAGGAAGGACATTAGCGTGGATGAGGTGGAATTTGTATATGTAGAGCTGCGGAACACCAAAGCACAGAAAACACTAGTGGGAGTTGTGTACAGACCACCAAACGGTCATAGTGAGGTTGGGGATGGCATCAAACAGGAAATTAGGGATGCGTGCAATAAAAGTACAGCAGTTATCATGGGTGACTTTAATCTACATATAGATTGGGCTAACCAAACTGGTAGCAATACGGTGGAGGATTTCCTGGAGTGTATAAGGGATGGTTTTCTAGACCAATATGTCGAGAAACCAACTAGAGAGCTGGCCATCCTAGACTACGTGTTGTGTAATAAGAGATTAATTAGCAATCTTGTTGTGCGAGGTCCCTTGGGGATAAGTGACCATAATATGATAGAATTCTTCATTAAGATGGAGAGTGACAGTTAATTCAGAGACTAGGGTCCTGAACTCAAAGAAAGGTAACTTCGATGGTATGAGACGTGAATTGGCTAGGATAGACTGGCGAATGATACTTAAAGGGTTGACGGTGGATAGACAATGGCAGACATTTAAAGATCACATGGATGAACTTCAACACTTGTACATCCCTTTCAGGCGTAAAAATAAAATGGGGAAGGTGGCTCAACCGTGGCTTACAAGGGAAATTAGGGATGGTGTTAAATCCAAGGCAGAGGCATATAAATTGGCCATAAAAAGCAGCAAATCTGAGGAATGGGAGAAATTTAGAATTCAGCAGAGAAGGAAAAAGGGTTGAATTAGGAGGGGGAAAATAGAATATGAGAGTAAGCTTGCAGGGAACATAAAAACTGACTGCAAAAGCTTCTACAGATACGTGAAGAGAAAAAGATTAGTGAAGACAAATGTGGGTCCCTTACAGTCAGAATCAGGTGAATTCATAATGGGGAACAAGGAAATGGCAGACCAATTGAACAAATACTTTGGTGCTGTCTTCACTAAGGAAGACACAAATAACCTTCCGGAAATACTAGGGGAATGAGGGTCTAGCGATAAGGAGGAACTGAAGGAAATCCTTATTAGTCAGGAAATTGTGTTAGGGAAATTGATGGGATTGAAGTTCGATAAATCCTCAGGGCCTGATAGTCTGCATCCCAGAGTACTTAAGGAAGTGGCCATAGAAATAGTAGATGCATTGGTGGTCATTTTCCAACATTCTATAGACTCTGGATCGGTTCCTATGGACTGGAGGGTAGCTAATGTAACACCACTTTTTAAAAAAGGAGGGAGAGAGAAAATAGGGAATTATAGATGAGTCAGCCTAATATCGGTGGTGGAGAAAATGTTGGAATTAATTATTAAAGATGCAATAGCAGCACATTTGGAAAGCAGAGACAGGATCGGTCTAAGTCAGCATGGATTTATGAAAAGGAAATTATGTTTGACAAATCTTCTAGAATTTTTTGAGGATGTAACTAGTAGAGTGGACAAGGGAGAGCCAGTGTATGTGGTGTATTTAGACTTTCAAAAGGCTTTTGACAAGGTCCCACATAAGAGATTAGTATGCAAAATTAAAGCATGTGGTATTGGGGGTAATGTACTCACATTGATAGAGAACTGCTTGGCAGACAGGAAGCAGAGAGTAGGAATAAACAGGTCCTTTTCAGAATGGCAGGCAGTAATTACTGGGGTACCGCAAAGTTCAGTGCTGGGACCCCAGCTATTTACAATATAAATTAATTATTTAGATGAAGGAATTGAATGTAATATGTCCAAGTTTGCAGATGACACTAAGCTGGGTGGCAGTGTGAGCTGTGAGGAGGATACTAAGAGACTGCAGAGTGACTTGGACAGGTTAGGTGAGTGGGCAAATACATGGGAAATGCAGTATAATGTGGATAAATGTGAGGTTATCAACTTTGGTGGTAAAAACAGGAGGGCTGATTATTATCTAAATGGTGACAGATTGGTAAAGGGGGAGGTGCAACGAGATCTGGGTGTCATGGTACATCAGTCATTGAAAGTTGGCATGCAGGTGCAGCAGGCGATGAAGAAGGCAAATGGATGTTGGCCTTCATAGCGAGAGGATTCGAGTATAGGAGCAGGGAGGTCTTACTGAAGTTGTACAGGGCCTTGGTGAGGCCTCACCTTGAATATTTTGTACAGTTTTGGTCTCCTAATCTGAGGAAGGACATTCTTGCTATTGAGGGAGTGCAGCGAACGTTCATCAGACTGACATATGAAGAAAGACTGGATCGACTAGGCTTGTATTCAATGGAATTTAGAAGAATGAGAGGGGATCTCATAGAAACATATAAAATTCTGACGGGATTGGACAGGTTAGATGTGGAAGAATGTTTCCGATGTTGGGGAAGTCCAGAACCAGGGGTCACAGTCTAAGGATAAAGGGTAAGTCATTTAGGACCAAGATGAGGAGAAACTTCTTCACTCAGAGAGTTGTGGGCATGTGGAATTCTCTACCACAGAAAGTTGTTGGGGCCAGTTCATTAGTTATATTCAAAAAGGAGTTAGATGTGGCCCTCACGGCTAAAGGGATCAAAGGGTATGGAGAGAAAGCAGGAATGGGGTACTGAAATGCATGATCAGCCATGATCATATTGAATGGTGGTGCAGGCTCGAAGGGTCGAACGACCTAGTCCTGCACCTATTTTCTATGTTTCTATGTTTCTATACTCAAGTGAATACAAGCCTAGTCTATGCAACCTGTGTTCATAATTTAACTCTATTAGCCTCGGTATCATTAGGACCTATTGGTCTCTATGGCTCAGTACTATAGCAAGCAGGATACACAGTGAGAACAGGTCAGTTTTCCATCACTAATAAAGTGGCATGTGCCCCTTTAGGGAGAGAGTGTGCACTCCATATTGTGGAAACAGAAAGTCTACTGGTGTGGATTCTCAGGAGTTGGGTTTGAAGACTTTCCAACATGTTGATGGATTTCCACAAATGTCAAGAATCTTGGCTGTCCCAAAACAAATTCCAATTAACAACAACTTCCATTTATTTAAATAGCCCTCCTATGGCCCTTGGTAGTGAGGCAGTTAGACAATAATGGACACTAAGCTATAGAAGGAGATATTGGGAGGCATGGCCAAAAGCTTGGTCAACGAGCTGTATTTTTAAGGAGAAGAGGGAGATGGAGAGTGAGAGGGATTTAGGGGAGGAACTGCAGAGCTTGGCGCCTAGGTAGCTGAAGCCACCAGCCAACAATGATGGGGTGAACGGCAGGGGAAATGCATAAGAGGGCAGAGTCAGGTGAATGGAGAGCCTGGAATAGTGGACAGGTGCATGGATGAGGGTTTATGCAGCAGATGGGCTGAGGCAAGGGAGGAGACGGGCGATATTACGGAGGTGAAAGTAGGCAGTCTGTGGGATGCAGCGGATACAGGTTCGGAAGCTCACCACAGGGGCAAATAGGATGCCGAGGTTGCAAACAGTCTGGTTAAACCTGAGACAGTGGCCTGGGAGGGGGACGGAAACTGGTAATGAGCCTGGGGTGTAGCTACTGAAAGGCACTCACAATGGTGCTGGGCTAATCTTTGATGTAAATAGACACACAGAACAAGAATGACTCTGACAGCACTGGATTGAACAGTAGTGATTGTCTATGAATTCTTAGCGGTAACATCAATGGAGAACAATAGTGAGATAAAGCTACCATATTAACAGTACAAGTGAATTACAATTTTAAGAGCAAAAGTTCTGAACAAAATCTGGCAATTTAGCAGACAGGCCTTCTGTAAGGGTACATTTGTTGATAGAAGAGGTCATGAGAAGCTAAACTTCCTTGTGCAAAGTGACGCGAATGTTGCTGAATATTTTTCCCAAGGCTTCATAGAAGGGGTCACAGAAGGTGTGAATGCAGAGGGAGTAGATCCTGCTGACGCACTGGATCTCGATCAGGTAGCTCTTGATGCAGGGCACAATGGCCCAGATGTGGCAGAAGGAGAGGCAGGCGAAGTAGAAACCCCAGAGCAGGGACAGGGGGATGCCGAAGATGGCAGATAGGATTCGGTAGCACCAGTACTTGGACACAGTAAAGGTTGTGAAGCTGGCTTTCCACACACCGTCCAGGCTGTTGGTCCCCTCGGGCTCCGCAATCACATCCTCAAAGTCCACCTACAGACACAACCAAAGTCACACTTTCAGACTCAACACCTCAAACACTGAGCCTCCCTTCATCCTTTATTGCTCTACAAATGAACGCTCTGGAAATTTGTGACACTTAATCAGACAGACAACACACAAGATCGGGTTGTTTGTTTTTTAAGTATTTGATGAGTTTTTGTGACAATTAAGATATGGGATGTTAGTTGAGGGAATTGGAACAGTTTTCCTATTTTTGTCACTAGTTAGGGGGAGAAATTTCCCTGGGAAATAGCAGATACTAAAGACCTGGCAATTAAGTTGTGTTTCAAATTTTAAAGTGTTTAAAATATGTAAAGGATTCGATAGATAGATAAAGAAAAATTATTTCCTCTGGTGAGGGAATCCAGAATGAGGCAACATAATAAAATTAGAGCTAGGCCATTTAGGAGTGAAATCAGGAAGCAGTTTTTCACACAAAGGATAATAGAAATCTGGAGCTGTGTAGGGGAGGACGAAAACCCCTCATTTTACCCAGAAGAAAAGGAGCTGTGGGATCTGCCTGTGCTGCAATAAAACAGAAGGCTAGTGTCCTGGAAGGAACAGAGAACCCAGATCCAGGTGTGCGACTGAGACGATGTGGCCTTGGCAGAGCAGTGATTGGATGGGGGAGGACCAATGGTGGGACAGAGTTAGCCCAAAGCAAGGGGCTTCAAGCCAATGGGAGAGCACTTGCTCGAAAACTGTGGGACTGACTCATCACCATTATCGGGCTATTGTCTTCCCCATGTTTACACCATTATTGGGAAATTATGCAGACCTTCAGAAAACTAGGGAACCCAAAACAAACCAAGGGCCCACACAATGGCTACAGGAGGCCCACACCCTGCCAACCCAATCAACACCTACTCAACCCTTGAGTAGGTTAACACTCTGAATGGTCAGTGGAAAAAACCCATGAAATCTAACACTGCTGCATTTTTCAATGAGAAGGATCGATTTCAGCATGAGAGGCGGACTGGATATCTGGCTATAAGAAGGGGGTTCTGACCCAGTGTGTGTGTGTTCTGCTCTCGTGATCCAGCAACCAGCAAGCCTCGCGACATAGAAGGAAGACCAGTGTCCGAAGACACCGAAGACAGAAGAAACAAACCACCAGACTGCAAAAGGCACAGTAGTGAGTACTACCTCTGGTCCCCAGAACTCCCAGCTCAGTTAGGTCAGGAAAGGTGGGAGGTTGGGCATTGTACTGCTAATACTTGTGTAAAAATGTTCGTTGTGTCCATTTAGTGGGATTTAGGGGGATTGTTTTGATGGTGTATTGCTGTGTGTTGAGATACACCTTGTGAAATAAATTGGAAGCTTAAAGTTCCTCTTGGAATCGCCTCGTCTCAGTTCTGTTGTATTACATCTCCTGATCGTGAGTCTTGTGTCAGAACAGTGTAAGGGAAGCCAGGAGCGCTTCAAAAACACTCAACTGTGTGCCACAGGCTAGGGAAGAAAGGGGTTAGGAGTGTTTGACACTCACAGGTGCCTCACAGGCTAGTCATAAGCTGTGGGGACGCACGAGTCTCAAAACCCCCTTCATAAGCTGTGGACACAGTCTCTCCAGGAGTGCTCTTGCAGCACTCAGGGTACCTCACAGGCCTGGCATAAGCTGTGAGGGCAGAAGCCCAGAGAGAGACACCAAAGGCACAATACTCCCTGAGAACCCCTTACAATTGTCTCCCCAAAAAGCTGTGGATGCTGGAGAATAATTGGAGCTTTCAAAGCTGAGATTGATCGATGTTTGTAACGCAAAGGTATTAAGAGCAGAACCAAGGTGGGTAGATGGAGTTAAGATACAGATCAGCAATGATCTAACTGAATGGCGGAACAGGCTCAAATGGCTGGATGGCCCACTCCTGTTCCTATGATCCTAAATTGTGGGACACATGGCTTTGAAACATATGATTTCTCAGAATGTGATTTTATTAGAAGATCACTAATTAGAGAGAAAAACATGCATTAAAAAAGAGTCAGTATCAAACTCTTCCAAATCAGGGATAGATGCAGAATAAATCTCTCTCCACTCTACCTAAATCTTGAGTGCATCCAATTTCCACACCCGTATTTTTTAAGGCCTGATTGAGACTGCCAATTTAACTGCAATTTGCAATAAATCATTAAATTACTGGCAGTGCTGTGCTGTCCTGAGCAAGCAGGAAGAGAGCCCTTCAATTAAAAGTCTAGATGGATTCAAATCCAGGTTCCAGGAGGTGAGAATACACTGTGGTAACCCATGGCCCACCCAGTGCTCTTAGGGGTGATCAAGATTTATTATTACTCATTCTCAGGACGTGGGTGTCACTGGCAAGGCTGGCATTTATTGCTCATCCCTAGTTGCACAGAGAAGGTGCTGGTGGTGAGCCTCCTCTAACTGAGTGGCTTACTAGGCCTCTTCAGGGCAGTTAACAGTCAACCACATTGGTGTGTGACTGGAGTCACATATCGGCCAGACCAGGTAATGGCAGCAGATTTCCTTCCCTAAAGGTCATTTGCCTTTTTACTATAGCTTTGTGCCCATTGTTACTGAAACTAGTTTTTTTATTTCCAGATTTTTTTTAATACAATTCAGATTCTCAATTTAACAGGGTGGGATGTGAATGTATATTCTCTGGATTATTAGCGCAAGCCACTGGACATCTAGTCAAGTAACATAACCACTACACTACTGCACCCCCATACTCCAAACTGGTGAAGCAATGAGGAAGCCACAAGTGGGAATGGGAATGATTTAGAATAAAATTCTTTCCATTTAACGCAGATTGATGCACGCATAGAAGGCAAGACCTCCAATTTGTCATACAAGTTGGCCCTCATCTTTCTTGCAGATGAAAGCTTCTGCATTCTTGAATATCCTTTTCATGGGAAGACAGCATTAAATTCATTAGCATTTATTAGGCCCAAGCACGACACATTTGAGAGCAGCCGTTAATAGTTAGCTTCACAACTGTCAGCTGTGGCACAGTGGTTAGCACTCGCGCCTCTGAGTCAGAAGGTCGTGGGCTCAAGTCCCACTCCAGAGACTTGAGCCTATAATCTAGGCGCATACTCCAGTGCAGTGATGAGGGAGTGCTGCACTGTTGGCGGTGCTGCCTTTTAGATTAAACCGAGGCCCCCGACTGCCCTATCAGGTGGATGTAAAAAATCCCATGGCAGAGGAGTTCTCCTGGTGACCTGACCAATATTTATACCTCAGCCAACAAGCAGGTTATCTGGTGATTTAATTAATTGCTGTTTGTGGGAGCTTGATGCTTAAGAACATAGGAACATGAGAAATAGAAGCTGGAGTAGGCCATTTGGCCTTCAAGCCTGCTCCACCATTTAACAAGATTATGGCTGGTCCTCTACCTCAACTCCGCCTTTCTACACTATCCCCATATCCCTTAATTCCTTTTTTCCCCAAAATGTATCGATCTCTGTCTTGAATATACTCAGCGACGGAGCATCCACAGCCCTCTGGGGTAGACAATTGCAAAGATTTAGAACTCTTTGAGTGAAGAAACGTTTCCTCCTCTCAGTCCTAAATGGCCGACACCTTATGATGAGACTGTGACCCCTGGATCTAGATTCTCCAGTCAGGAGAAACATTTTCTCAACATTAACCCTGTCAAACCCCTTAAGAATTTTATATGTTTCAATTAGATCATCTCTCATTCTTCTAAACTCTAGGGAATATAGGCCTGGTCTACTCAATCTCTCCTCACAGGACTTTCCCCTCATCCCAGGAACCAGTCTAGTGAATCTGTTTTGCACTCCCTCTAAGGCAAGTATGTCTTTCCTTAGGTAAGGAGACCAGAGCTGTACACAATACTCCAGTGTGGCCTCACCAATGCCCTGTATAATCGTAGTAGGAATTCTTTACTCTTGTACTCTAATCCCTTTGTAACAAAAGCTAACATTCCATTTGCTTTCCTAATTTGCTTGCTGTACCTGCATGTTAACTTTCTGTGATTCATGTACAAGGACGCCCAGGTCCCTCTGAATGCAAACATTTCCCAGTCTCTCACCATTCAAAAAATATTCTGCTTTTTTGTTTTTTCTACCAAATTTCTTCAAATTTCCCCGCATTTTATTTGTTTTGCAATGTTCTTGCCCACTCAGTCAACCTGTCTATATCTCTCTGCAGCCTCTTTCCTCACAGCTTATTGTCCCATGTAGAAGTGTTATATCATCAGCAAACTTGGATACGTTACACTCAGTCCCTTCATCGAAGTCATTAATATAGATTGTAAACACCAAGCACTGATCCTTGCAGTACCCCACTAGTTACAGCCTGCCAACCCAAAATAATCCCACTTATTCTTACTCTCTGTTTTCTGTTCATTAACTAATCCTCAATCCATGCCAATATATTACCCCCATGCCCAGGAGTCCTAATATTGCAAACTGGCTGTCACATTTCCTACATTACAACAGTGACTACACTTCAAAAGTACTTCATTGATGGTAAAGTGCCTTGGGACGTCCCATAGTCAAGGAAGGCGCTATAAAAATGCAAGATCTTTCATTCGTGGCTCTGTACAAAAGCAAAACAATCAGAATATGTCAAATCTCCCTCAGATTCTCAATGTGAAGAACCTTTTCAGTTCCATGCAGGGCCTGTAAATGTGTAGGAAGTATCTGAATGCAGCAGGTTTGGAAAGGGAGTAGCAATTCCAGGATGTTATTTCACCGTATGATGAATGTAAAACCATAGTGGTATGCAGGGTCATCCGCTGGGATCATTTTCATTTACGTGAGATCAGTTGCAGTTGTATGAATTGGGTTTAAAATTTAAACAAGCATCTAGGAACATAGGAGTAGGCCATTTAGCCCCTCGATCCTGTTCCGCCATTCAATGAGATCCTGGCTGATCGGTGACCTAACTCCATATACCCATCTTTCTCCCAAATTCCTTAATACCTTTGGTTAATAAAAGTCTGTCAATCGCAGATTTAAAATTAACAGTTCTCAACTGCCATTTGCAGAAGAGAGTTCCAAAAACTTCATTCCCGAAAGGTCTGGCTCTAATTTTTAGACTATGCCCCCTAGACCCCAACCAGCAGAAATAGTTTCTCTCTATAGAAACATAGAAACATAGAAATTTACAGCGCAGAAGGAGGCCCATTTCGCCCCATCGTGTCCACACCGGCCAACAAAAAGCCGCACGGCCCTTGGTCAGCAGCCCTAAGGGTTACACATAAACCTATGAACCATGACGGAAAGGAAAAGAGCACCCAGTCCAACTAGTCTGCCTCACACTATTGCGACACCCCTTATACTGAAACATTCAACACTCCACCCCAACCGGAGCCATGTGATCTCCTGGGAGAGGCAAAAAACAGATAAAAACCCAGGCCAATTTTGGGAGGAAGAATCTGGGAAAATTCCTCTCCGACCCATCCAGGCGATCGAAACTAGTCCAGGAGATTACCCTGGCCGTACCTACCCTATCAGTTCCCCTTAATATCTTGAAAACTTCAATCAATCACCCCTTGATCTTCTAAATTCCAAGGAATGCAACCTAGTTTGTGTATCCTCTCCTCATAACTTATTCCTTGGTGTCCGGGTATCATTCTGGTAAACCTACGCTGCGCTCCCTCCAAGACCAATATATCCTTCCTAAGGTATGGTGCCCAGAACTGCTCACAGTGCTCCAGGTGTGATCTAACCAGGGTTTAGTATAGCTGCAGCATAACTTCTACCCCCTTGTATTCTAGGCCTCTAGATATAAAGGCCAGCATTCCATTAGCTTCTTTGATTATTTTCTGGACCTGTCCATGATTTATACCCGTGGACCCCTTAGTCTCTTTAGACCTCCACTATTTCTAGCATTTCACCATTTAGAAAGTACTCTGTTCTATCCTTGTTAGGTCCAAAGTGGATGACCTCACATTTGACTACATTTAAATCCATTTGCCACAGTTTTGTCCATTCGCTTAATCTTTAAATACCTCTTTGTACTTTTATGCTTCCACCTGCCTGCCCATCGTCCCGACTCTCTGTCACCAGCCGCTCAGCCAAATTCCTAACCAGGTCAATAACTTGCCTTCAATTCCATGGGCTTCAACCTTAGATAACAGTCTCTGACAAGAGACTTTATCAAATGTCTTCTGGAGGTCCATATAAATAACATTCATAGACATTCCCCTGTCCTCTACTTTAGTCACCTTTTCAAAATATTCAATCAGGTTTGACCTATCCCTTGTGATCCTGTGATCAACTGAAAATTTTCAAGTTGTTCAGTAACTCTATCCTTAATTATAGACTCTAGTTATTTTCCGACAATTGATGTTAAGCTAACTGGTCTATAATTTCCTGGTTTACCTCTCTCAGCTTTTGTAAATAGCAGAATGATATATGCAATTATTGAATCTAAAGGAATGGTTCCCAAATGGAGAAAACTTTGGAAGATTATAGGTAGAGCATCTGCAATGTGCTCACCTACTTCCTTTAAAACCCTGGGATGGAAACCATTTGGTCCCGGGGATTTGTCACACTTTAGTACCATTATTTTCTTCATTACTTTATTTTGCTTACCTTAATTTTGGTGAGTTTCCTGCACCCGATTCAACATTAGTTTCCTTGGGATTTTCTCCACTGTTAATACTGACGCAAAGTAATTATTCAACATATCTGCCATTACCTTATGTTCATTACAATATCACCAGTATCAGATTTCAAAGGACCCACATTGCTCCTGACCACACTCTTTTTCCTAATATATTTGTAAAATTATTTGCATTGATTTTGATTCCCTTGCAAGATTCTTATCATACTCCTTTTTGTAGATTTTACTATCTGTTTTGTCAACTTTTGTTGTTCTCTGTATCTTTCCCAGTTACCAGAATCTGTGCCAGTTTTTGCATTTTTGTATGCAATCTTTTAGTTTTATGCTGTCCCTTACCTTTTTAGTCGTCCGGAAATCGGCACAGTCCCGGCTGAAAGACCATCAGCAGGCCGGGGCCACTGTAGAGAGCAGCGTGCGGCAGCATACCACTGCAGGGAACAGCGCGTGCTGCTGCAGGAGGGCGATCCCTGCGAAGCCAGGTCACTGATTGCAGTGCGGGCAGGCACAGCAGGAGGGGTGAAGGAGCAGCAAGAGTTTGTAGAAGGAAGTGACCGGGGACCAGGAGAGGCGTGAATCTGGGGCCCAGAAGAGGCGAGGGCCCAGGGGCAGCACGGGCCAGCCCACACTGCAATATGTGTTTGCGCTCGGTTTGTGCAGCAGAGCTGGTCTCCAGTTGTCTTGGGTAATCCTTGCCACTGGACCAAGACCTAGCTCTGTCAAGCCCATGTGGTGGCTGGTGTGCAACGGCCACCACACGTTAAAAAAATCCACGCACAGGCGTCTCCCACACTTCAAGATGTAGTTTGGGATCTGGAATATTAGGTCCTTCATTGAAACACCTGTGAACTCATCCCTTTTTGACATGGAAGCAAGTCATCCTCGCTTTGTAGGACCGCCTATGATGATGATAGTCGTCCATGGCTGTTTTTTTTGACAAGTAGAGCTCTTGCCCCTTAGGGGTATAAACTGGACTGTATGAAACTAAATTCTATTTTGAACACCTTCCAATGATCTTCTGTTGATTTACCCAGTTTACTGTGAACAGTCTCTGTCTCATCACATTTCTCCTTTTCAAACATTGCGTGGAACTCGATCATATTATAGAAAGAAAGAAATACTTACATTTATATAGCACCATTCATGACCACCGGACGTCTCAAAGCACTTTACAGCCAATGAAGTACTGTTGAAGCGTAGTCACTGTTGTAATGTGGGAAACACAACAGCCAATCTGCGCACAAGCAAGTTCCCACAAACAGCAATGAGATAATGACCAGATAATCTGTTTGTATTATGTTGATTGAGGGATAAATATTGGCCAGGACACCGGGGGATAATTCCCCTGCTCTTCTTCAAAATAGTGCCATGGGATCTTTTATGTCCACCTGAGAGAGCAGACAGGACCACGGTTTAATTCTCATCCTAACGACAGCACCTCCAGCAGTGCAGTGCTCCCTCAGCATTGCACTGGAGTGTCAGCCTAGATATTTTGTGCTCAAGTCCCTGGAGTGGACTTGAACCCACAACCTTCTGACTCAAAGGCAAGGCTGCTACCCACTGAACCACAGGTGACATGCTCGTTGAATGCTATTGGATAAATTTGCATTGTGAGGCTGTTAACTAAATCGGGCTCATTACTAAAGCTAATACATCCTGCCCCTTTGTTGGTTCTAGGACATATTGTTGTAGAAAACGAACCTGAACACACTCAAGAAATTCACAGAATTTCTGACATGAAAGATGTCAGAAAGGTGGTGAATCTAAAATATGGCAGATTTGGATGGACGTTTCACAGTGAGAAATGTAGTCAGACCTTTTTGTTAAAGAGCGAAATTCTACTTACCATGTCACTCCAGTATTGATATATCCGCACGCTCGGTCCTGGACTGGGTTAGACTGAACTGCTGCATGGATGATTCATTGAACTTTGGTGCAATGGGTTTATTAATTCCGCTATTTTTACCTGGAATTCATAACAACTGTGACCCAAAGGTGTTTTGTGGCAAATCAGGTTTCAACCAAATTGATGTTCTAACTCACAGCAAATCCTGTTCCCTCCTCACCCCTGTGCTTGCTGACCTACATTAGCTCCCGGTCCAGCAATGCCTTGATTTTAAAATTCTCATCCTTGTTTTCAAATCCCTCCATGGCCTTGTCCCTCCCTATCTCTGTAATCTCCTCCAGCCTTACAACATAAGAACATAAGAACATAAGAACAACCGTTTGAGATCTCTGCAATCCTCCAATTCTGGACTCTTGTGCATTCCCAATTTTGATCAATCCGTCATTGGCAACCGTGCCTTCAGTTGCATTGGCCTTAAGAACATAAGAACAGGAGTAGGCCATCTAGCCCCTCGAGCCTGCTCCGCCATTCAATAAGATCATGGCTGATCTGGCCATGGACTCAGCTCCACTTACCCGCCCTCTCCCCGTAACCCTTAATTCCCTTATTGCTTAAAAATCTATCTATCTGTGACTTGAATACATTCAATGCGCTAGCCTCAACTGCTTCCTTGGGCAGAGAATTCCACAGATTCACAACCCTCTGGGAGAAGAAATTCTTTCTCAACTCGGTTTTAAATTGGCTCCTCCGTATTTTGAGACTGTGCCCCCTAGTTCTAGTCTCCCCGACCAGTGGAAACAATCTCTCTGCCTCTATCTTGTCTATCCCTTTCATGATTTTAAATGTTTCTATAAGATCACCCCTCATCCTTCTGAACTCCAAGGAGTAAAGACCCAGTCTACTCAATCTATCATCATAAGGTAACCCCCTCATTTCTCGAATCAGCCCAGTGAATCGTCTCTGTACCCCTTCCAAAGCTAGTATATCCTTCCTTAAGTAAGGTGACCAAAACTGCACGCAGTACTCCAGGTGCGGCCTTACCAATACCTTATACAGTTGCAGCAACACATCCCTGCTTTTGTACTCCATCCCTTTCGCAATGAAGGCCATCATTCCATTTGCCTTCAGATTACCTGCTGCACCTGCAAACTAACCTTTTGGGATTCATGCACAAGGACCCCCAGGTCCCTCTGCACCACAGCATGTTGTAATTTCTCCCCATTCAAATAATATTCCCTTTTACTGTTTTTTTTCCCCAAGATGGATGACCTCACACTTTCCGACATTGTATTCCATCTGCCAAACCTTAGCCCATTCGCTTAACCTATCCAAATCTCCTTGCAGCCTCTCCGAGTCCTCTACACAACCCGCTTTCCCACTAATCTTAGTGTCATCTGCAAATTTTATTGCACTACACTCTGTCCCCTCTTCTAGGTCATCTATGTATTTTGTAAACAATTGTGGTCCCAGTACTGATCCCTGTGGCACACCACTAACCACTGATTTCCAACCGGAAAAGGACCCATTTATCCCGACTCTCTGCTTTCTGTTCGCCAGCCAATTCTCTATCCATGCTAATACATTTCCTGACTCCGCGTACCTTTATCTTCTGCAGTAACCTTTTGAGTGGCACCTTTTAGAATGCCTTTTGGAAATCTAAATAAACCACATCCATCGGTACACCTCTATCCACCATGCTCGTTATATCCTCAAAGAATTCCAGTAAATTAGTTAAACATGATTTCCCTTTCATGAATCCATACTGCGTTTGCTTGATTGCACTATTCCTATCCAGATGTCCCGCTATTTCTTCCTTAATGATAGTTTCAAGCATTTTCCCCACTACAGATGTTAAACTAACCAGCTTATAGTTACCTGCCTTTTGCCTGCCCCCTTTTTTAAACAGAGGCGTTACATTAGCTGCTCTCCAATCCGCTGGTACCTCCCCAGAGTCCAGAGAATTTTGGTAGATTATAACAAATGCATCTGCTATAACTTCCGCCATCTCTTTTAATACCCTGGGATGCATTTCATCAGGACCAGGGGACTTGTCTACCTTCAGTCCCATTAGTCTGTCCAGCACTACCTCCCTAGTGATAGTGATCATCTCAAGGTCCTCCCTTCCCACATTCCTATGACCAGCAATAAGTTAATAATTAAGCTCTGGAATTTCCTTCCTAAACCTCTCTGCCTCTCTACCTCTCCCTGTCATCCTTTAAGATGCTCCTTATATCTCCTTATGTGTCCTAATATGCCGCCATTCAGATAATATTCTGCCTTCGTGTTTTTTTCCCCCAAAGTGGATAACCTCACATTTATCCACATTATACGGCATCTGCCATGCGTTTGCCCACTCACCTAACCTGTCCAAGTCACCCAGCAGCTTCTTAGCATCCTCCTCACAGCTCACACCACCACTCAGCTTAGTGTTATCTGCAAACTTAGAGATATTACACTCAATCATTAATGTATATTGTAAAGAGCTGGGGTCACAGCACTGAGCCCTGCAGCACTCCACTAGTCACTGCCTGCCATTCTGAAAAGGACCCGTTTATCCCGACTCTCTGCTTCCTGTCTGCCAACCAGTTCGCTATCCAGGTCAGTACATTACCCCCAATACCATGTGCTTTGATTTTGCACATCAATCTCTTGTGTGGGACCTTGTCAAAAGCCTTTTGAAAGTCCAAATACACCACATCCACTGATTCTCCCTTGTCCACTCTACCAGTTACATCCTCAAAAAATTCCAGAAGATTTGTCAAGCATGATTTATCTTTCATAAATCCATGCTGACTTGGACCGATCCTGACACTGCTTTCCAAAGGCGCTGCTATTTCATCTTTAATAATTGATTCCAACATTTTCCCCACTACTGATGTCAGGCTAACCGGTCTATAATTACCTGTTTTCTCTCTCCCTCCTTTCTTAAAAAGTGATGTTACATTAGCTACCCTCCAGTCCATAGGAACTATCCAGAGTCGATAGACTGTTAGAAAATGATCACCAATGCATCCACTATTTCTTGGGCCACTTCCTTAAGTACTCTGGGATGCAGACTATTAGGCCCCGAGGATTTATCGGCCTTCAATCCCATCAATTTCCCCAACACAATTTCCCATCTAATAAGGATTTCCTTCAGTTCCTCCTTCTCACTCGACCCTCGGTCCCCAATTATTTCCGGAAGGTTATTTGTGTCTTCCTTCGAGAAGACAGAACCAAAGTATTTGTTCAACTGCCTGCCATTTCTTTGTTCCCCATTATAAATTCCCCTCAATCTGACTGCAAGGGACCTACGTTTGTCTTCACTAATCTTTTTCTTTTCACATATCTATAGTAGCTTTTGCGGTCAGTTTTTATGTTCCCAGCAAGCTTCCTCTCATACTCTATTTTCCCCCTCCTAATTAAACCCTTTGTCCTCCTCTGCTAAATTATAAAATTCTCCCAGTCCTCAGGTTTGCTGCTTTTTCTGGCCAATTTATATGCCTCTTCCTTGGATTTAACACTATCCTTAATTTCCCTTGTTAGCCACGGGTGAGCCACCTTCCCCGTTTTATTTTTACTCCAGACAGGGATGTACAATTGTTGAAATTCATCCATGTAATCTTTAAATGTTTGCCATTGCCTCTCCACTGTCAACCCTTTAAGTATCCTTTGCCAGTCTATTCTAGACAATTCACGTCTCATACCATCGAAGTTACCTTTCCTTAAGTTCAGGACCCTAGTCTCTGAATTAACTGTGTCACTCTCCATCTTAATAAAGAATTCTACCATATTATGGTCACTCTTCCCCAAGGGGCCTCGCACAAGATTGCTAATTAGTCCTTTCTCATTTCACATCACCCAGTCTAGGATGGCCAGCCTCCAGTTAGTTCCTCGACATATTGGTCTAGAAAACCATCCCGAATACACTCCAGAAAATTCTCCTTCACCACATTGCTACTAGTTTGGTTAGCCCAATCTATATGCAGATTAAAGTCGCCCATGATAACTGCTGTACCTTTATTGCACGCATCCCTAATTTCTTGTTTGATGCTGTCCCCAACCTCACTACTACTGTTTGGTGGTCTGTACACAACTCCCACTAGCGTTTTCTGCCCTTTGGTATTCCGCAGCTCCACCCATACCAATTCCACATCATCCAAGCTAATGTCCTTCCTTATTATTGCGTTAATTTCCTCTCTAACCAGCAACGCCACCCCACCTCCTTTTCCTTTCTGTCTATCCTTCCTGAATGTTGAATACCCGTGGATGTGGAGTTCCCAGCCTTGGTCACCGTGGAGCCATGTCTCCGTGATGCCAATCATATTATATTCATTATTTGCTGCCTGCACAGTTAATTCATCCACCTTATTACGAATAATCCTCGCATTGAGGCACAGAGCCTTCAGGCTTGTCTTTTTAACACACTTTGCCCCTTTAGAATTTTGCTGTAATGTGGCCCTTTTTGCTTTTTGCCTTGGGTTTCTCTGCTCTCCACTTTTATTTTTCTTCTTTGTATCTTTTGCTTCTGCCCCCATTCTACTCACCTCTATGAAGCACTTTGGAATGTCTTAATAGCTTGAAGGTGCTATATAAATGCAAGTTGTCATTGTTTTTGTCAGGCTGACAGATGGTTGTTAACAGTTTGATCAATTGGAGACGGTATCCATTATTGTTGAGCTCCTCACTGCAACTTTTCTTAAATTGCTGCTATTTTCCACATTGAGTAAAATGTGAGCTGTTATGTGCAGGTTATAAATGTGAGTTGTATGGTCAGATTATTAATGCTGGAGCTTGGCTCAATTACTTTGGGGATCAGGGAGATATTTAACGAAATACCGCGGGCGTTTCGCGGCGGCGGTAACCAGTCATGCCCCACTCCACCTGGTCGCACCCCGCGCCACTGGTACCGGCAATGACAACGGCATCACCGCGTGCAGCGACCCGTTTTCGCATCGGGGCGAAAATTCGATAGCGCTCCGAGGCTGCGCCGGGCGATACCCACGACAGCTTCAGGGACGCGTATCGGGCTGTAGGCCGCTCACGGGGTGAAAATTAGTGGGGAGGTGGGGAATCGAAAAAGAATTGTCCAACTTACCAGTGGTGACCTTCTTCCTTCTCGATCGTGGGGTCCGTGCCGCGATCTTGCAGCCCGGCACTTTGCTTGTGGGGCAGGCTGCTGCCGCAGCACCCCGCTCCCTCGTCATCATCATAGGCAGTCCCACGAATCGAGGAAGACTTGCTTCCACTCTAAAAGTGAGTTCTCAGGTGACTGAACAGTCCAGTACTGGAATTACAGTCTCTGTCACAGGTGGGACAGACAATCGTTGAAGAAAAAGGAGGGTGGGGAGTCTGTTTTGCTACTCTTTCCTTCCGCTGCCTGCGCTTGTTTTATGCACGCTCTCGGCGACGAGACTCGAAGTGCTCAGCGCCCTCAAGGATGCACTTCCTCCACTTAGGGCGGTCTTTGGCCAGGGATTTCCAGGTGTTGGTGGGAATGTTGCACTTTATCAGGGAGGCTTTGAGGGTGTCCTTGAAAGGTTTCATCTGCCCACCTTTGGCTCGTTTGCCATGAAGGAGTTTCGAGTAGAGCCCCGCTCCCTTGTATTCCAGGGATGGCCCCGTTTCTTGGCCACAGATGAAAGGGAGGGCCGGTCTACGCGGCAGCACTACATGCCCCACCGCGCCCCTCTCTACCCCCTCCATGCCGCTCGGGCCCCACTGAGCAAGTCGAGCGCAATATTGTGCGCTCCAATTGCTCTCAAGGGTGCTATCCCCAATATAGGTAGCGGGGCGGGACTTCCACGCCTGCCTCAGGAACTCCCACCTCACGGCTGTTACCGCCCCCAAACGGGGGTGTACGCAATCTCACCCCGTAGATGAACAAAACACCGCACATTAATTTAAATACAGATGCAGAGGGTCGATTCCAGCAGTGCAAGTCGATGGCTGTGCACGTGCAATGATCTTAGATTGCTCCCAAGATTGCACTGTTTGGTGCTGTACAATTCGGGCATTAGCTCCCACTTACATGAATCAAGGACGGCAGCTTTCCTTCCCTAAAGGAGATGAGGAAATCTGTTAGGTTTTTACGACAATCCAACAGCTTCATGGTCACTTATAAGGATACCAATTTTTATTTCCAGAGTTTTTTCCTTAACTGAATTCAAATGCTGAATATAAAATGTATTTTTTTTAATTCGTTCCTGGGATGTGGGTGTCGCTGGCAAGGCCAGCATTTATTGTCCATCCCTAATTGCCCCTGAGAAGGTGGTGGTGAACCCCCTTCTTGAACCGCTGCAGCTTAGGTTCTACTGCATCGTAAGCATAAAGCTGGTTACTCCAAGTGTTGCTTGTTGCTAGGCTCCCCAAACATCAGTGAAAGTGCTGAGCCTCAGCTCCGAAAACAGAAGGTTCACGGGGGTCAAGTTGCAGCTCAGCCAATCAGTGGCTCCCGCCCACCCGGGCTGGACAGGTTCCCTCAGCACTCTGCTATGCCGTTGGGCACGGCACTGTGCATGAGTGAAACATTCCATCAGAGCAAGAGATAATCCTGATCATTTGGCTGACTCTGAACTCTGCCATCTGCCAGGCAATCCCTCTGTGGCATCAATTTGCCTCACCCACCACCCACCCCCAACCCCCCGTGCCCCTCCCCACCCGATAAATGCTGTGCAGAATGCCCCACTGGACATGAAAGATGAGCCTGCCAGTGGATTAAACATTGTGGCCTTCGTGTATTTTTGTCCTGCCTGACATTAGAAGGCACTCGGGTATGGTGGCCTGGTGGTTATGTTACAGGACTAGTAGTAACCGATGTGAAGTCTTGAACTAATAACCCAGAGAATGTGAATTCAAATCCCACTGTGAGGGTTTGGAAATTTGAATTCAGTTTTAAAAAAACATTTGGAAATAAAAAGCCGGTGTTACTAAAAGTGACCATGAAGCTGTTGGATTGTTGTTAAAATCAACTGGTTCACAAATGTCCTTAAGGAAAGGAAACCTGCCGAACTTATCCGGTCTGGTCTATAAGTGACTCCAGTCCCACACCAATATGGTTGAATCTAAACTGCCCTTTGAGGTGGCCTAGCAAGACACTCAGTTGTATCTCCATCTTCTCAGGACAATTAGGGATGAGCAATAAATGCCGGCCTTGCCAGCACTGCCCACATATCGACACTGAATTTTTTTTAAAGTCAGGTTTCAGTAGCAGCCCTCTCATACCTCTCCCACATGATCATAGAATGATATAGCACAGAAGGAGGCCATTCAGCCCATCGAGTCTGTGCAGTCTCTTTGAAAGAGCAATCCAATTAGTCCCATTCCCCCAGCTCTTCCCCCGTAGCCCTGCAATATTTTTTCCTTTTCAAGTATATATCCAATTCCCAGATTGGATCTGCGTCCACCACCCTTTCAGGCTGTGCATTCCAGATCACAACAACATACCTCTAGTGTGAGCCTGGTTAATGATCACCAAGTGACGAATGAGCAATAAAGGCTCAAAATTCAGCGGCTTCCAATAGTGGTTGTTGGACAGGGACAGGGTGTGGAAAGTGTTCTTTTTCTCCTGCCTAACCCAGGGACAACAAGGCCACTGAGAACCCAGACCAGGGACCAACTTGGCCTACATGGCTCAGCATCAGACCACGTGGTGTCTTTATCGAACAAACTTAATTCTCGCATTACAACCATGATTACTGAGGCCGGTCAAGTGTTTCATTTCAGCTGAGGGTTGGGGCAGCATTCGGGCAAAGAGGCTCTCATTGTGTGGATATAATATAAAGGGTCAATTTAACCCCACCCAATGGGTTTCGGGCAGGCGGGGCGAAGTGGGTGGGCAGAGGAGATGTATTCAGTGCAAAACACACTCACTAATCTAAGTTGGTGGCCTGAAGGATTTTAACTCTGGGCCTTGTCTGCACACCGCCAGTCTGATGCACGCCTGAAATGGGCAGATCATCATCATAGGCAGTCCCTCGAAATTGAGGAAGGCTTGCTTCCACTCTAAAAGTGAGTTCTCAGGTGACTGTATAATCCAATATGGGAATTACAGTCTCTGTCACAGGTGGGACAGACAGTGATTGGAGGAAGGGGTGGGTGGGGAGTCTGGTTTGCCGCACGCTCCTTCTGCTGCCTGCACTTGTTTTCTGCATGCTCTCAGCGATGAGACTCGAGGTGCTCAGTGCCCTCCCAGATGAACTTCCTCCACTTAGGGTGATCTTTGGCCAGGGATTCCCAGGTGCCAGTGGGGATGTTGTATTTTATCAAGGAGGCTTTGAGGGTGTCCTTGAAATGTTTCCTCTGCCCACCCGGGAATCGCTTGCCGTGTAGGAGCTCCGAGTAGAGCGCTTGCTTTGGGAGTCTTGTATCAGGCATGCGAACAATGTGGACCGCCCAGCGGAGCGGAGAAATAGGCAGCTGTTCAGCAGGCGGGAGGGGAGGTTTGGGCGGCTGGTCACCGCTGGTCGGTACAAGAGCAAAGCTTGCGGCGAAGAAGTGTGTCCCCAGAAGCGGATATCGGGAGGGCCACAGGGCAGGTGGGGAAAGTGCAGCGCAGGGAAGGTCACCGCTTTCCTTGTGGATCTCGGAGGCTGCAATCATATTCCTCCTGGCTCCACAAATTCAGTTTTTCACTTACCTTAGAGGGCCTCTTCTGTCTACAGACCAGCTGCAGACCTGCTTCAACCTGCATAGCAACAGGAGGAGGCCATGAGCCCCTCAAGCTATTTCAATTAGATCATGGCTGATCGGTATCTTAACTCCATTTACCTGCCTTGGTTCCGTAGCCCTTAATACCCTTACCCAACAAAAATCTGGCAGGAAAGTTGTAGTAGATTCCCTGTTCGTGCCACAGTTAAAATGCAATCGGGGTCCCATTGAAGTCATGAGGCCCCCACCTGCTTTAGGCGTGCTCCACATCCGCCTGCAGAACCCAGCAGTTTAAAATAGGCATCACTGGGAAAGGGTCGGGTTCTGAGCGGGTTAAGTAACTCCCTCTCTCGTGACCATCTGCCCGCCCAGTTTCCGTCAGGCGCGTAGGGTTAAAATCGACCCCACAGCTCTTGAAGTGTTTGCAAGCAAATAAAGGAATGATTTAACAATGCAGTGACACAAATCACATCAGCGAATCATCCTCGTGCAATAAAATTAGCAAAATGGCGCAAGGCAATTGTGCCTTTCTGCAAACCTGACAAACAGCTGCTCACTGCCAGCTTCTCATGGGCAATTAGGGATGGGCAATACTTGCTGGCCTTGCCAATGATGCCCACAGCCTAGAACAAATAACAAAATACTCAGCTGGTCAGGCAGCATCTGCGGAGAGACAAAGGTCAAATCAGTCGATGTTTCAGGCCTCGAGACCCTCCCTCAGGACTCGTGCTTGCCCAAACCAGAAAGGATGCTGAGTACTGCTTCACCAGTCTGTGCCTCTGGTTATTGGATTGTGTGTTCAGATCGACTACACTCATGATCATTTCCAAACAGTATTTGAAAACAATTTACGAAGCATAGATCTAAGTTTTCAGGTTCTCGATTGATGAGTAACCAGTTATTCTACACATTAGCTAGTGTTCATTCCACTCTGTATCCATCAATTCATCCTTAAGCATGTTCAATTCCTTGAATCTGGAATTCAATTCAGACCCCATTGTTGACCCTTCTCCAACTTTTCATCATTGGTGAGCTGCTTGAAATCACAAGTCCTCTTCCAGTGCGGTTATGTACAGTATTCTGGACACCGAGATGCATAAATGGGAGCGGAGCACTGAAGCCAGGCTATTGTGGCTCAGTGGGTAGCACACTTGCCTGAGTCAGAAGGTTGTGGGTAAAGGCCCCATTCCTCAACAGTGACTTGAGCACAACATCGAGTCTGACACTTCAGTGCAGTCCTGAGGGAGTGCTGCACTGTTGGAGTTACTGTTGTTTGGCTGAGATCTTAAACTGAGGTCTCAGGTGGACGTAAAAGACCCACAGTGCTATTCTGAAGAAGAGCAGGAGTCCTAGCTAATATTTATCCCTCAACCAACATCGCTAAAACAAACTATCTGGTCATTATCACATTGCTGTTTGTGGGAGCTTGCTGTGCACAAGTTGGCTACCGTGTTTCCTACATTACAACAGTGACCACACATCAAAAAGTACTTCATTGGCTGTAAAGTGCTTTGAGACATGCTGAGTCTTTATTTGTTTAACCTGAGATGTTTTTTTAAGGCTTATTTTCTGAAATACCTCTCAGGTATCCATTCAATCAGCCAATAGTTTGAGGCCACTGGCACATGTAGGATATTCAATTGAGTTTTTTTTTTACAACTGCGGCCAATATCCAATCTCATACCGTACTACAGTAAGTGCAATTCAACCTAGAATCTGTACATTCATAACAGGTTAAATATAGAGCGGGTATCAACACCTCGGGCTCGGGTTATTTAAAGCAGGGACGCACTTAAAGCGGTAACACTTCCCAAAAAAATGATGGGAGCGGGGAGGAAAACAGACGAGTCAACCAATTGTGCAGTCTAACACTGTGGATTTTTAGCGCATTATTTTTTAGAATTTAAACTAAACTTCAAGGCACGAGTGTGTGATTTAAAAAAATATTTAATGCAGCAACTTTAAATGCCAAAGATGTGGACAGTATAAGGGACGTGGATTATTGGACTGTGAGCATTTTGAGGATAGCTCTACACCGAGTCATTCGTTTTGGTGTTAAAGGGAATAAAACGATCCCACGGCATGCACGTTACAAAAGAAAGGGCGGGGGGGAGTACCTTTACCACATCCTCGTTGATGCGGTTGGGGTCCCGGTTGACCAGATCGATTTCTTTCGTGATTCCGCCTTTGAACTTCTGCTCGGCGCTGTTGGGTTTAGTCTCAGCCATGATCTGCAAAAAGTTTACCACCACTCAAATGACTTGACTGTTCGGCCGCAAGTGACGGGGAATAAAAGGTATTTGTGGTGGTGGGGAAAGCAGATTTCTCAACTTCCCCCAGTGTAGCCACACCCTGGATATCAGTCTGACATGGCAGCAGGCTCCTCTCAAACTACTGTGAGGTCTGAGAGAAATGATCTACAGCCTGCTGTCACACCAGCCCCTGGCATTCCTCACAGCCAGATCCTATATTTCAGAGAGGCATCCATTCCTCTCACGCCACTGACACCATTATAGGACATTCTCTCTCACTGTTTTAATAATAACACTGTAGTCCAAAGGCAGACGTTCAGTCATGGATTCTTCGACTGATGCCTGTCCAGAGCGAAAAGAGGAGCGAGAATACAGCCAGCAAACTACCTCGGGAAATCTATCCCAGAATGGGGAATGTTAGGGGATTGGCTGCTGGGCATTGGGTATTACCTAAGATTATATAGGATATACGGCATAGAAACACACCAGTCCATGCAGGTGTTAGGAGCCTCCTCATCTAAATCTATCCGCATAACCCTCTATTCCCTCTTCCATCATATGCTTCTCTATCCTCCCCTTAAATGCATCTGCACTTGGGTGCTGGTTATTGGGTACTGGGCATTGGGCATGGGTATAGGTTATTGGGCAACGGGTATTGGGCAACGGGTATTGGGCAATGAGTATTGGGCAACGGGTACTGGGCAATGGGCATTGGTCAATGGGTATTGGGCAATGGGTATTGGGCAACAGGTATTGAGCAATGGGTATTTGGCAACAGGTATTGAGCAATGGGTATTGGGCAACAGGTATTGGATGCTAGGTATTGAGCAATGGATATTGGGTGCTGGGTATTGGGCAACAGGTATTGGGCAATGGGTATTGGGTATTGGCAACAGGTATTGGGCAATGGGCATTGGGCAATGGGTATTGGGCAATGGGTATAGGGTAATGGGCACTGTGCAATGGGTATTGGGCAACAGGTATTGGGCAACGGGCATTGGGCAATGGGTATTGAGCAATGGGTATAGGGTAATGGGCATTGTGCAATGGGTATTGGGCAACAGGCATTGGGCAATGGGTATTGAGCAACGGGTATTGGGCAATGGGTACTGGGCAATGGGTAGTGGGCGACGGGTATTGGGCAATGGGTATTGGGCAATGGGTTCTGGTCAACGGGTATTGGGCAACGGGTATTGGGCAATGGATATTGGGCAATGTGAATTGGGCAATGGGTATTGGGGAATGGGTATTGGGGAATGGGTACTGGACAACGGGTATTGGGCAACGGATATTGGGCAATGGGTATTGGGCAATGGGTATTGGGCAACGGGCATTGAGCAATGGGTATTGGGCAATGGGTACTGGGCAACGGGTATTGAGCAATGGGTATTGGGTGCTGGATATTGGGCAACGGGTATTAGTCAACGAGTATTGGGCAATGGTTATTACGCAATGGGTTTTGGGCAATGGATATTGGGCAATGGTTATTGGGTGCTGGGTATTGGATGCTGGGTATTGGGCAATGGCTATTGGACAATGGGTATTGAGCAATGGATATTGGGCAATGGGTATTGGATGCTGGGTACTGGATGCTGGGTATTGGGTACTGGGAATTGGGTGCTGGGTATTGGGCAATGGGTATTGGGTACTGGGTATTGGGTGCTGGGTATTGGGTGCTGGCATTGGGTGCTGGGCATTGGGTACTGGGTATTAGGTGCTGGGTATTGGGTGCTGTGTATTGGGTAACTGGTATTGGATGTTGGGCATTGGGCGCTGTGTATTGGATTCTGGGTATTGGGTGCTGGGTATTGGGCAATGGGTATTGGGTGTTGGGTATTGGGTGCTGGGTATTGGGTGCTGGGCATTGGGTGCTGGGCATTGGGTACTGGGTATTAGGTGCTGGGTATTGGGTGCTGTGTATTGGGTAACTGGTATTGGATGTTGGGTATTGGGCGCTGTGTATTGGATTCTGGGTATTGGGTGCTGGGTATTGGGCAATGGGTATTGGACAATGGGTATTGGGCAATAGGTATTGAGCAATGGGTACTGGGCAACGGGTATTGGGTGCTGGGTAT
Source organism: Pristiophorus japonicus (assembly GCF_044704955.1). Classification (NCBI taxonomy): domain Eukaryota; kingdom Metazoa; phylum Chordata; class Chondrichthyes; family Pristiophoridae; genus Pristiophorus; species Pristiophorus japonicus. Next base: position 92,406,762 of record NC_091988.1, read on the forward strand.
TGGGCAATGTGTACTGGGTAATGGGTATTGGGTGCTGGGTATTGGGCAATGTGTACTGGGTAACGGGTATTGGGTGCTGGGTATTGGGTGCTGGGGATTGGGTGCTGGGTATTAGGTGCTGGGTATTGGGTGCTGGGTATTGGGTGCTGGGTATTGGGTAACTGGTATTGGGCGCTGGGTATTGGGCAATGGGTACTGGGTACTGGGTATTGGGTGCTGGGTATTGGGTGCTGGGCATTGGGTGCTGGGCATTGGGTGCTGGGTATTGGGTGCTGGGTATTGGGTGCTGTGTATTGGCTACTGGGTATTGGGTGCTGGGTATTGGGTAACTGGTATTGGATGTTGGGTATTGGGCGCTGTGTATTGGATTCTGGGTATTGGGTTCTGGGTATTGGGTAACTGGTATTGGATGTTGGGTATTGGGCGCTGTGTATTGGATTCTGGGTATTGGGTGCTGGGTATTGGGCAATGGGTATTGGACAATGGGTATTGGGTGATGGGTATTGGGCAATGGGTATTGGGTAATAGATATTGAGCAATGGGTACTGGGCAACGGGTATTGGGTGCTGGGTATTGGGCAATGTGTACTGGGTAACGGGTATTGGGTGCTGGGTATTGGGCAATGTGTACTGGGTAACGGGTATTGGGTATTGGATGCTAGGTATTGGGTGCTCGGTATTGGGTAACGGGTATTGGGTACTGGGTATTAGGTGCTGGATATTGGGTGCTGTGTATTGGGTGCTGGGTATTGGGTAACTGGTATTGGGCGCTGGGTATTGGGCAATGGGTACTGGGTACTGGGTATTGGGTGCTGGGTATTGGGTGCTGGGCATTGGGTGCTGGGCATTGGGTGCTGGGTATTGGGTGCTGGGTATTGGGTGCTGGGTATTGGGTACTGGATATTGGGTGCTGGGTATTGGGCAACGGGTATTGGATGTTGGGTATTGGGCGCTGTGTATTGGATTCTGGGTATTGGGTGTTGGGTATTGGGCAATGGGTATTGGACAATGGGTATTGAGTGATGGGTATTGGGCAATGGGTATTGGGCAATGGGTATTGAGCAATGGGTACTGGGCAACGGGTATTGGGTGCTGGGTATTGGGCAATGTGTACTGGGTAATGGGTATTGGGTGCTGGGTATTGGGCAATGTGTACTGGGTAACGGGTATTGGGTATTGGATGCTAGGTATTGGGTGCTCGGTATTGGGTAACGGGTATTGGGTACTGGGTATTGGGTGCTGGGTATTGTGCGCTGGGTATTGGGCGCTGGGTATTGGGTAATGGGTATCTAACCCAGCACCAAGCTCATGGTCTACAGAGCAGTAGTGATACCCGCCTAAATGCTTCAGATGCATGGACCATGTACAGCACACACCTCAAAGCATTGGAGAAATACCACCAACATTGCCTCTGCAAGATCCTGCAAATCCATTGGCAGGATAGGTGCACCAACGTCAGTGTTCTTGCTCAACAACATTCCCAGCATCGAAGCATTGACCACACTCGATCAGCTCCAATGGATGGGCCACATCATCCGCATGCCCAATATAAGACTCCCAAAACAAGTTCGCTACTCAGAGCTCCAACACGGCAAGCGAGTCCCAGTTGAGCAGAGGAAACCCTCAAAGCCTCCTTGAAAAAATGCAACATCCCCACCGACACCTGGGAATCCCCGGCCCAAGACCACTCAAAATGGAAGAGAAGCATCTGGGAAGGCACCAAACACCTCGAGTCTCTTCGCCGGGAGCATGCGGAAGCCAAGCACAAACAGTGGAAGGAGCACATGACAACCCAAGCACCCCACCCACCCATCCCTCCAACCATCACCTGCCCCAGCAGTAACAGAGACTGTAGATCCCGCATTGGTCTCATCAGTCACCTGAGAACTCATATTAGCATAGAAGCAAGTCATCCTTGACTCCGGGGAACTGCCTAAGAGAGAAGAAGATTGGGCAATGGTATTGGGCAATGGGTATTGGGTGCTGGGTATTGGGCAATGCGTATTGGGCAATGGGGATTGGGCAATGGGTATTGGGTGCAGTGTATTGGGCAATGGGTATTGGGCAATGGGCATTGGCAATGGGTATTGAGCAATGGGTATTGGGCAATTGGTATTGGATAATGGGTATTGGATGCTGGGTATTGGGTGCTGAGTATGGTATGCTGGGTATTGGGCAACAGGTATTGGGTGCTGGGTATTGGGCAATGGGTAGTGGGCAATGGGTATTGAGTGCTGGGTATTGAGCAATGGGTATTGGGCAATGGGTATTGGGTATTGGGCAACAGGTATTGGTAACGGGCATTGGGCAACGGGTATTGGATGCTCGGTATTGAGCAATGGATATTGGGTGCTGGGTATTGGGAAACAGGTATTGGGCAATGGGTATTGGGTATTGGGCAACAGGTATTGGGTAACGGGCATTGGTCAACGGGTATTGGGCAACGGGTATTGGGGAATGGGTATTGGGGAATGGGTACTGGATAATGGGTATTGGGCAACGGATATTGGGCAATGGGTATTGGGCAACGGATATTGGGCAATGGGTATTGGGCAACGGGTATTGGGCAATGGGTATTGGGCAATGGGTACTGGGCAACGGGTATTGAGCAATGGATATTGAGCAATGGGTATTGGGTGCTGGATATTGGGCAACGGGTATTAGTCAATGAGTATTGGGCAATGGTTATTACGCAATGAGTATTGGGTGCTGGGTATTGGATGCTGGATATTGGGCAATGGCTATTGGACAATGGGTATTGAGCAATGGATATTGGGCAATGGGTATTGGATGCTGGGTACTGGATGCTGGGCATTGGGTGCTGTGTATTGGGTACTGGGTATTGGGTGCTGGGTATTGGGTAACTGGTATTGGATGTTGGGTTTGGGTGCTGTGTATTGGATTCTGGGTATTGGGTGCTGGGTATTGGACAATGGGTATTGGGCAATGGGTATTGGGTGATGGGTATTGGGCAACGGGTATTGGTCAATGGGTATTGAGCAATGGGTACTGGGCAACGGGTATTGGTGCTGGGTATTGGGCAATGTGTACTGGGTAATGGGTATTGGGTGCTGGGTATTGGGCAATGTGTACTGGGTAACGGGTATTGGGTGCTGGGTACTGGAGGCTGGGTATTAGGTGCTGGGTATTGGGTGCTGGGTATTGGGTTCTGGGTATTGGATAACTGGTATTGGGTGCTTGGTATTGGGTGCTGGTTATTGGATAACTGGTATTGGGTGCTGTGTATTGGATGCTAGATATTGGGTGCTCGGTATTGGGTAACGGGTATTGGGTACTGGGTATTGGGTGCTGTGTATTGGATGCTGGGTATTGGGCGCTGGGTATTGGGTAATGGGTATCTAACCCAGCACCAAGCTCATGGTCTACAGAGCAGTAGTGATACCCGCCTATATGCTTCAGATGCATGGACCATGTACAGCACGCACCTCAAAGCATTGGAGAAATACCACCAACATTGCCTCCGCAAGATCCTGCAAATCCATTGGCAGGATAGGTGCACCAATGTCAGTGTTTTCGCTCAACAACATTCCCAGCATCGAAGTATTGACCACACTCGATCAGCTCCAATGGATGGGCCACATCATCCGCATGCCCAATATAAGACTCCCAAAACAAGTTCGCTACTCAGAGCTCCAACACGGCAAGCGAGTCCCAGTTGAGCAGAGGAAACCCTCAAAACCTCCTTGAAAAAATGTGACATCCCCACCGACACATGGGAATCCCCGGCCCAAGACCACTCAAAATGGAAGAGAAGCATCTGGGAAGGCGCCAAACACCTCGAGTCTCTTCGCCGGGAGCATGCGGAAGCCAAGCACAAACAGTGGAAGGAGCACATGACAACCCAAGCACCCCACCCACCCATCCCTCCAACCACCACCTGCCCCAACAGTAACAGAGACTGTAGATCCCGCATTGATCTCATCAGTCATCTGAGAACTCATATTAGCATAGAAGCAAGTCATCCTTGACTCCGGGGAACTGCCTAAGAGAGAAGAAGATTGGGCAATGGTATTGGGCAATGGGTATTGGGTGCTGGGTATTGGGCAATGCGTATTGGGCAATGGGGATTGGGCAATGGGTATTGGGTGCAGTGTATTGGGCAATGGGTATTGGGCAATGGGCATTGGCAATGGGTATTGAGCAATGGGTATTGGGCAATTGGTATTGGGCAATGGGTATTGGGTGCTGGGTATTGGGTGCTGGGTATGGTATGCTGGGTATTGGGCAACGGGTATTGGGTGCTGGGTATTGGGCAATGGGTATTGGGCAATGGGTATTGGGTATTGGGCAACAGGTATTGGGTAACGGGCATTGGGCAACGTGTATTGGGCAATGGGTACTAGTCAACAGGTATTGGGCAACGGGTATTGGGCAACGGATATTGGGCAACGGATATTGGGCAATAGGTATTGGGCAACAGGCATTGGGCAATGGGTACTGGGCAATGGGTACTGGGCAACGGGTATTGAGCAATGGATATTGAGCAATGGGTATTGGGTATTGGGCAACAGGTATTGGGTAACGGCATTGGGCAACGGGTATTGGGCAATGGGTATTGGTCAACGGGTATTGGTCAACGGGTATTGGGCAACGGGTATTGGGCAACGTGAATTGGGCAATGGGTATTGGGGAATGGGTATTGTGGAATGGGTACTGGACAACGGGTATTGGGCAACGGGTATTGGGCAACGGATATTGGGCAACGGATATTGGGCAATAGGTATTGGGCAACAGGCATTGGGCAATGGGTACTGGGCAATGGGTACTGGGCAACGGGTATTGAGCAATGGATATTGAGCAATGGGTATTGGGTGCTGGATATTGGGCAACGGATATTAGTCAATGAGTATTGGGCAATGGTTATTACGCAATGGGTTTTGGGCAATGGATATTGGGCAATGGGTATTGGGTGCTGGGTATTGGATGCTGGGTATTGGGCAATGGATATTGGGCAATGGGTATTGGATGCTGGGTACTGGATGCTGGGTATTGGGTCCTGGGTATTGGGTGCTGGGTATTGGGTGCTGGGTATTGGGCAATGGGTATTGGGTACTGGGTGCTGGGTATTGTGCACTGGGTATTGGGTGCTGGGTATTGGGCAATGGGTATTGGGCAACGGGTATTGGATGCTAGGTATTGGGCAATGGGTATTGGGCAATGTGCATTGGGTGCTGGGTATTGGACAGTGGGCATTGGGCAACAGGTATTGGGCAATGGGTATTGGGCAATGTATATTGGGCAATGGGCATCGGGCAATGGGTATTTGGCAACGGGTATTGAGCAATGGGTTTTGGGCAATGGGTATTGGGCAATGGGTATTGGGTAACAGGGATTGGGCAATAGGTATTGGGCAACAGGGATTGGGCAATGGGTATTGGGCAACAGGGATTGGGCAATGGTTATTGGACAATGGGTATTTGGCAACAATGATTGGACAATAAGTATTGGGCAACAGGGATTGGGCAGCGGGTATTGGGCAATGAACATTGGGCAACGGGCATTGGCCAACCGGTATTGGACAACAGGGATTGGGCAACGGGTATTGGGCAACGGGTATTGGGCAATGGGCATTGGGAAATGAGGATTGGGCAATGGGTATTGGGCAATGGGTATTGGGTGCTAAGTATTGGGTGCTGGGTATTGAATGCAAGGTATAATTGGGTGCCACTTTCTCAACTGGTGCAGTTTCAGAGTTTTGATGTATGCAAAGGGGTCATCGAGAGCTAAAAATTTGATAGCCCCCATAAATGGGTGCAGATACTCACAGTAATGCAGGCAGCAAGCAAACTTTACGCTACCTGCTAATTTAAATGATAGTGACCTACAGCCCAGAATGAAACACACTACTGAATGAATATAAGAACTGAAGAAATAGGAACAGGAGTAGGCCATAAGGCTCCTCGAGCCTGCTCCGCCATTAATAAGATCATGGCTGATCTGATCATGGACTCAGCTCCACTTCCCTGCCCATTCCCCATAACCCCTTATCCCCTTATCGTTTAAGAAACTGTCTAATTCTGTCAAATTTTGTTTAATGTCCCAGCTTCCACAGCTCTCTGAGACAGTGAATTCCAGATTCACAACCCTCTGAGAGAAGAAATTTCTCCTCATCTCTGTTTTAAATGGGTGGCCCCTTATCATGCCCTCTAGTTCTTGTCTCCCCCATCAGTGGAAACATCCTCTCTGCATCCACCCTGTCAAGCCCCCTCATTATCTTATATGTTTCTATAAGATCACCTCTCATTCTTCTGAATTCCAATGAGTAGAGTACTCAACCTTTCCTCATAAGTCAACCCCCTCATCCCCGGGATCAACCTAGTGAACCTTCTCTGAATTGCCTCCACAGCAAGTATATCCTTTCATAAATATGGAAACCAAAAGTGCAGTATTCCAGGTGTGGCCTCACCAATACAGGGTAATCGCTAGACACTCAGCAGGAGGCTCATGTTCATGCAAGGCTAGCACCAATTAAAGCTAGCCTGCACTTCTTAAAGCCAGCCTGCACTTATTAAGGGGGATGTGCAGTTTGACAACACCAGGTTCTGTAAGTAATTGCAGAAGGGAGTTTCACCTGGGAAACATATGGGAATGGCAGAGCAGGCCAGAGAAAGGGCTCCAACGTTCTCAGATGTAGCACCGGAGGCCTTAGTACTGGATGTGGAGAGGAGGAGAGAGGCCCTGTTTCCACTGGGAGCCAGAAGGTCATTCAGACAGACACTGCAAAGGCAGTGGGAGCAGATAGCCACGGAGGTCAATGCCAACCATGTTGCCCCGAGGACCTGGATACAGTGCCGGAAGAGGTTCAATGACCTCACACAAGTGATCAAGATCAGCAAATGCATCTTCAAATGCAATATCCCACAAATTGCATCACTAGCCTCACACAATGCTCAATTGACCACATCCCCATTACTCACCTACCAACAATCGTTATCAATCACGATTCATACCTCATATCCTTCTCACCCGTGCCACTGCTGCAAGCCTCACACCCACATCGCACAGCTTGCACACACTGCCAGCTATTCAACCATGTCAGCTCCATCAACCAAACACATCACACCACACTCACTTACCTCATTCTTGCAGGATGAGGTGGTGCACAATTGTAGGCAGTGGCAGCTAACCACAGTTTGACTGGTACGCCTCCATATTCTGACCCTGCTCGAGGAGATGGTGCTTGCCATAATTGGAGTGGCTGTGACTGAGGCTGTGGCACTGAAACCATTGACGATGCCAACCTTATACCTACTCCTCATTCTCACATCCCACTTCCCCTTCATCCCGCAATCTCTTCTGACATACAAGCTGTGGATGGTGTAAGCATGCACCTCTTGATTTCTCCCCCCACAAACCTTCTCTACAACCCTTATACTTTTCTCATTTCAGAGACCCAAGAAATCCAACCTGGCCAGGCAGTGATGCAGGAGGAAGAGGAAGAGGAGAGTGATGATGAAGAGGAAACACTCAACCTGACACTTGCAGCCACCAGTTCAAATACTGGCACTGTGTGGACCTTAGAGCTCGGGGTGAGTCACCGGGCATGAGTGGGCTGCAGCCAGGGCAGTGGGAAATGGCAGTGCAGGGGCCAGTTCCTCATAGGGCGAGGTCGCTGCACAGGACAGAAGAGGACTTCGATGGGATGGCTTACAGAGCAAAGCTGATAGGTATGCATAACAAAATGCATGGTGCAAGCCTGCCAGAAAGCCCGAATAGAATATCAAGGAACATGGAGGAGTCTAGCTCCAACCTGGCACAGGGATTTGCGCAGAGCTTGGAGATGAGAGCCCATCCTTTCCAGCGTGGAATGGGTGGACAGATCCATTAGCGTACTTGTCAACCCAACCATGCTGCAGCATCTGATGGCCGATGTCTCAGCTTCCATTGCAGCACAAGCAGCAGCCGCCCAACATCTGAGTGATGCAGTGGAAGCTCAGATTGAAGTCATCATAAGCACAGGCTGCTGCCATCATGGCTGGGTTTAAAGTGGTTTGCAGGACGTTACAGCAGTCCAGCAATCTGTCCTCCAACAGATTACGAGGATTGCTGAGACGCCGCCCCGGGGGAGTGGCAGTGTCTCCATGGAGCACCAACCTGCTGTCCGCTCTCATGATGACAACATTTGTCCTCCCACCACTGCCACTCCACCAGTGCCCTTGCTGTTGCTTGTCAGCCAGCCAGCCCAGACTGCTGCCACCCATGCCGGGATCGTGCAGTCTGAAGTCGGGCCTACTGGGCCCAGAGCTGCTCGAGGTCATCCTGCAAGGCCATCTGCAATCTCCCCCACTGCAAGTCAGCAGCCTTCCACCAGCCATGCTGCAGCCCCTGTATGGCTCAGAGACATGGACCATGTACAGAAGACACCTCAAGTCGCTGGAGATATATCACCAACGATGTCTCCGCAAGATCCTGCAAATCCCCTGGGAGGACAGGCGCATCAACATCAGTGTCCTTGTCCAGGCTAACATCCCCAGCATTGAAGCACTGACCACACTCGATCAGCTTCGCTGGGCAGGCCACATAGTTCACATGTCAGACACGAGACTCCCTAAGCAAGTGCTCTATGCGGAGCTCCTTCACGGCAAATGAGCCAAAGGTGGGCAGAGGAAACGTTACAAGGACACCCTCAAAGCCTCCCTGATAAAGTGCGACATCACCACTGACACCTGGGAGTCCCTGGCCGAAGACTGCCCTAGGTGGAGAAAGTGCATTCAGGTGGGCGTTGAGCTCTTCGAATCTCAAACCGAGAGCATGCAGAAATCAAGCAGAAGGAGCGGAAAGAGCATGCAGCAAATCAGTCCCACCCACCCTTTCATAGAAAATAACATAGAAAACATAGAAAATAGGTGCAGGAGCAGGCCATTCAGCCTTTCAAGCCTGCACCACCATTCAATGAGTTCATGGCTGAACATGAAACTTCAGTACCCCCTTCCTGCTTTCTGGCCATACCCCTTGATCCCCCGAGTAGTAAGGACTTCATCTAACTCCCTTTTGAATATATTTAGTGAATTGGCCTCAACTACTTTCTGTAGTAGAGAATTCCACAGGTTCACCACTCTCTGGGTGAAGAAGTTTCTCCTCATCTCGGTCCTAAATGGCTTACCCCTTATCCTTAGACTGTGACCCCTGGTTCTGGACTTCCCCAACATTGGGAACATTCTTCCTGCATCTAACCTGTCTAAACCCGTCAGAATTTGAAACGTTTCTATGAGGTCCCCTCTCATTCTTCTGAACTCCAGTGAATACAAGCCCAGTTGATCCAGTCTTTCTTGATAGGTCAGTCCCACCATCCCGGGAATCAGTCTGGTGAATTTTCGCTGCACTCCCTCAATAGCAAGAATGTCCTTCCTCAAGTTAGGAGACCAAAACTGTACACAATACTCCAGGTGTGGCCTCACCAAAGCCCTGTACAACGGTAGCAACACCTCCCTGCCCCTGTACTCAAATCCACTTGCTATGAAGGCCAACATGCCATTTGCTTTCTTAACCGCCTGCTGTACCTGCATGCCAACCTTCAATGACTGATGTACCATGATGAATGTCTGTCCTACCTGTGACAGAGTCTGTGGCTCTCGTATTGAATTGTTCAGCCACCAAAGAATTCACTTCAGGAGTGGAAGCAAGTCTTCCTCGATACCGAGGGACTGCCTATGATGATGATGATGATGATGACTGTGGTGGAGCACCAGAACAGGCAAAGGCACACGGAGACAAGTGCTAAAGGAATGCACGAGGGTGATTGGTTGACTTTTGCATGAAATATTGTACTGGTATGATTCATAAAATGTGTTTGGAATGTTCATTTTGTGATAGATTTTATTGTAAGCATTGTGGCCAAGAGGAGGCTGTGATGGTCAGTAACAGAGGGAAGGAAAGGTGTGGGACTGTGGTTGAATGGGGAATTGTGGTTGCGTTCACTGGTACCGCAGTTGGATGACTCAATCAAGGACAGCCCAGGCAGAAAGGGCTGTTTGGGTTCCTTTCCGCTTCCTCCTCCTCCTCCTCTTCTTCCTCCCCTCCTCTTCTTCCTCCTCCTCCTCCTCCTCTTCCTCTTCCTCCTCCTCATCTTCCGCTTCCTCCTCTTCTTCCTCCTCCTCTTCTTCCGGCTCCCCTCATCCTCCTCCTCTTCTTCCTCCCCTCCTCCTCTTCCTCCTCCTCCTCCTCCTCCTCTTCCTCCTCCTCATCTTCTGCTTCCTCCTCCTCTTCCTCTTCTCCTTCCTCCTCCATCTCCTCCTCTCCCACTTCCTACTCCTCCTCCACCTCCCGCTTCCTACTCCTCCTCCTCTTCCGCTTGCTCCTCCTCCTCCACTTCCTACTCCTCCTCCTCCTCCCGCTTCCTACTCCTGATCCTCTTCTGCTTGCTCCTCCTCCTCTTCCTCCTCCTCCTAATATACCTCCTCCTCACCTTCAGCAAGTCGGCGTATGCCTGGTGGCAAGGGCTGTGCATTCATGATGGCGAGGTTGTGGAGCATGCTGCAGACCGTGTCGAATCTTGAGACACGGTCTGGTGAGTACTGCAGGACTCCTCCAGAGCGGTCCAGGCAGCGGAAGCATTGTTTAAGGATGCTAATCAGATTCCGTGTGGCAGCATGACTTTCGCTATATGCATGTTGCCCTTGTGTGCGTGGGTTGTGCATCAGAGCCCTGAGCCAGGTGGTCAGCAGATAGCCCTTGTCACACAGTAGCCACTGTAATGTATTTGCTTCATAGGTTCTTTGCTTAAGAATTCATAGCAACACATTGCTATTAAGAACCAGTTGGTTTATTAACAAAAGATTTAACAATCACACTATTCATTACCAGTTCGTCAACCATCTGCCTTATCGTGGATCCCCGAACCCAACTGGTTGGGGTTTTATTCAGTCTTGTGAACATCACATGACTGGCTAAGCCACTCTCAACTCAATAGCTCCACCAACTTGTGAGCATACCCATAGGTGCAGACATTACACTGCTTCCTCTTTTTGTAGAAGCAAGGTATTTATACAATATTTCAAAGAGATTACTTATCATGATTTTACAAATTCTACTGCTCAGCCCTTGTTTAAGCTTTTAGCTTTCTCTTGCTCCGACCTCTATTTCTTTGCAGTTGTTTGGCTATGCCCATTTTCTATCTTCTTACTTGACTCCAGAGACCGTCTTCGGGAATTTTGTGTAGCCCAGGGTTCCTGACCTCTATCTTCCTTTGTCCTCTTGAGTTTCCTTTGAACCCTTACAACCATCCTCGTGTTAGCTTTCTTCCTATGATCTTGATATTCCCAGTTATCGATATCCTAGTCTAGTTGGTTCACGTTTCCTCGCTGATCTTCTCAACTGAACCCTAACTCCACCTCCCACCCCCCCGGAAGATACAGAGTCTCTGCGAGATTGTCCTATACCGGTAGAACCGCCTTCAGTCGGCTACATCTGAGTGGGGATATGGACACTGTGACCGTTGTGTCCATTGAAGTACTTGGACTGGCCAACTGACTCTGATCATCATCCAAATCAGGCTCATAATTACCTACTCGTGGTACTGAAGGTGCATCACTCACTAGCAACACTTGATCCACATGAACCTTCCTACCATATTCACCAATTTTGACCAAGTACTCCTTGGTGCCACATACCCGAATAATTATACCAATGTCCCATTTGCATGGACTTGCCCTTTTCGATGGACTGAGAACTCTGACCTGATCACCCTTCTAAAAGCACCACTCTTTAATACCGGAATGATAATGGCGTTTCTGCACCGATTGTGCCTTCTCTACCTTATCAGACAGGTTTGGTTGCAATAAACTGAGACACGTCCTCAGCCTACACATCATCAATAATTCAGCAGGTTTGTACCCTGTTGTAGAATGAGGCATAGTCCTGTATTTCAAAAGAAAATTCGCTAACCTGTGCTTGATGCTCACCGATGACCCAGTCTGTAGAACTTGTTTCTGCAAAGCCTCCTTGACGATCCTGACCGACCTGTCAGCTGCACCATTCGAAACAGGATGATATGGTGCTACCAACGTGTGTTTCATACCATTGTGTCTGGCAAAATTCGCAAATTGCATGGACCAAAATCACGGCCCATTATCTGACACCATTTCTTCGGGCAGGCCATGTTACGTAATTGATCCAATGTACATTCTGTAGACGTAGATGACCCCATATGCCGTACCTCCGGCCATTTTGAATGGCTATCGATTAGTACCAGAAAATTATTGCTGCCCCTCTCACAAAAATCAATATGTATTCTTTGGGATGGTCACATTGGCCAAGTCCATGTTTGCAGCGGCATTTTAGCTGGCATGGCCCTGCAGTCTTGATAGATAGTAAGTGTACTAAGTCTTTATCCAACCCAGGACAATAAACAAAACTTCAGGCCAGCGCTTTCATGCCTACGATGCCAGTATGCCCATCGTGAAGTTTCGTCAAGACTTTGGCCTGTAGTGCACTGGGAATGACTACTCTCAGGCCCCATTTTAGACATCCCTGCTCACATAGCAGTTCATGCCAACGATGATAAAAGGGCTTTATCCCCTCGTATAAATGGGTCTGATCTTCAGACCACACTCGCAGGGTGTGCTCATAAGCCCACTGTAACGTGGCATCTTTCTGTGTGTGCTCCGCAATAACAGAGATGGTGACTGGAAATTCCTCAACAGTGACATCCAGAGTGAAGATTGACTGTTTGCGGCCAATTTCAGAATCTTCATGAGGCAATCTTGAAAGGGCATCCGCCACTTCTGCTTTGATGATCGAAACTTGATTTTGTAATCGTACTGAGACAATAAAATAGACCATCTTTGCATCCTGGAAGCCCCCATAGATGGAATTGCCGCCTTACTAGGCTAGCTAGTAACGGTTTGTGATTGGCTACTAACGTGAATTGGCGTTCCAAAAGAATCGACACTGTTGTGCAGTATGATTGCCATTGCACCTATGACATCTATTCTTCTTGGTTTCATAACTCTCCCTCCAACTAGGGCTCACCCTCTTCTGCGTTTCTGCAGCCCATGATTGTGAACTGCTACTACAGTTGGCAATGGGTGAAATTCCTTAATATTTTTCTCAGCCATTTCAATGGAGGTGGCTATCTTGCAAGCTTTCTCGTGAAGGAAATGCCACCTAAAATTTGTTCATGAAGAAAATCTCATCTTCGTCGTCATTTTGTAATGTATTTGCTATATGCATGCTGACCTGTATGCATGTGTTGTACAGCGGAGTCATGAGCCAGGTGGTCACCAAATAGCCCTTGTCACACAGTAGCCACTGTAATATATTTGCTTCATGGGTTCTTTGCTTAAGAATTCATATCAACACATTGCTATTAAGAAACAAGTGGTTTATTAACAATTACACTACATATTACCAGTTTATCCACTAGGCTCACAACCATTTGCCTAACTGTGGATCCACGAACCCAACTGGCTGGGGTTTTATTCAGTCTTATGAACATCACGGGACTGGCTAAGCCACTCCCAACTCAACAGCTCCACCAACCTGTGAGCATACTCACAGGTGTATACATTACAGCCACCCTCTGGTTTTTCATGGCGGCTCAAATGCTGATGGTACAGCGGACTGGCGCAGAATGAAGGCATCATGACTACTGCCAGGATATTGCCCTGCATGACGCGCTGAGTGTGGTCGCATATCAGCTGGACGTTGAGGGAGTGGAACCACTTTCGGTTGCGGTACATCTCGTACAGAGAGAAGCAACGTGTGTGCAGTCAGTGGCACCATGCGCCATGGGGAAGTCTGCTATCCTGGCAAAGCCGCTTTCTTGCTCCATGTACTTCTCTCTGGCAAGAGAGAATGAATTGTATTCAGCTCCCTTTGCATAAAGAGCCTCTCGCACCTCCCTTATACAAGAGTGGATGGAGAACTGGGAGATGTTACAGTTGTCACCTGGTCCAGCCTAAAAGTTCAAGACCACGATTGCCTTTACAGCCACTGGCAATGTCATCCTCGCCCTGGACTGAGGCTGCAGGTTTGCCTGCAGTAGGTGGCAGATTTCAGTGAGCACCTCCTTAGTAAAATGGAGACATCGCATCTACTGTTCCTCACTGAGGTTGAGGAAGGAGAATTGCTCCCAGAAGACCCTGGGTGGACTTGGCCTCCTGCTGAGAGCACTCCTCTCCTCCTCCTCCCTCTCCTCGCAGCATGTCCTGGTTGGCAGACAGGAAGCAGAGAGTCGGGATAAAGGGGTCCTTTTCAGAATGGCAGACAGTGACTAGTGGGGTGCCGCAGGGCTCAGTGCTGGGACCCCAGCTATTTACAATATACATTAGAAACATAGAAACATAGAAATATAGAAAATAAGTGCAGGAGAAGGCCATTCGGCCCTTTGTGCCTGCACCACCATTCAATAAGATCATGGCTGATCATTCCCTCAGTAACCCTTTCCTGCTTTCTCTCCATACCCCTTGATCCCCTTAGCCGTAAGGGCCATATCTAACTTCCTCTTGAATATATCCAATGAACTGGCACAACAACTCTCTGCGGTAGGGAATTCCAGAGGTTAGCAACTCTCTGAGTGAAGAAGTTTCTCCTCATCTCAGTCCTAAATGGCCTACCCCTTATCCTAAGACTGTGTCCCCTGGTTCTGGACTTCCCCAACATCGGGAACATTCTACCCGCATCTAACCTGTCCCGTCCCATCAGAATCTTGAATGTTTCTATGAGATCCCCTCTCATCCTTCTAAACCCCAATGTATAAAGGCCCAGTTGATCCAGTCTCTCCTCATATGTCAGTCCAGCCAGGAATCAGACTGGTGAACCTTCGCTGCACTCCCTCAATAGCAAGAACGTCCTTCCTCAGATTAGGAGACCAAAACTGAACACAATATTCCAGGTGAGGCCTCACCAAGGTCCTGTACAACTGCAGTAAGACCTCCCTGCTCCTATACTCAAATTCCCTAGTTATGAAGGCCAACATACCATTTGCCTTCTTCACCGCCTGCTGTACCTGTATGCCAACTTTCAATGACTGATGAAGCATGACACCCAGGTCTTATTGCACCTCCCCTTTTCCTAATCTGCCGTCATTCAGATAATATTCTGTCTTCGCATTTTTGCCCCCAAAGTGGATAACCTCACATTTATCCACATTATACTGCATCTACCATGCATTTGCCCACTCACCGAACCTGTCCAAATCACCCTGCAGCCTCTTAGCATCATCCTCACAGCTCACACCGCCACCCAGTTTAGTGTCATCTGCAAACTTGGAGATATGACACTCAATTCCTTCATCTAAATCATTGATTGTAAAGAGCTGGGGTTCCAGCACTGAGCCCTCTGGCACTCCACTAGTCACTGCCTGCTATTCTGAAAAGGACCCGTTTATCCCGACTCTCTGCTTCCTGTCTGCCAACCAATTCTCAATCCACGTCAGTATATTACCCCCAAATACACCACATCCACTGGTTCTCCCTTGTCCACTCTACTAGTTACATCCTCAACAAATTCCAGAAGATTTGCCAAGCATGATTTCCCCTTCATAAATCCATGCTGACTTGGACCGATCCTGTCACTGCTTTCCAAATGCGCTGCTATTTCATCCTTAATAATTGATTCCAACATTTTCCCCACTACTGATGTCAAGCTAACCTGTCTATAATTCCCAGCTTTCTCTCTCCCTCCCTTTTTAAAAAGTGGTGTTACATTAGCTACCCTCCAGTCCATAGGCACTGATCCAGAGTCGATAGACTATTGGAAAACGATCACCAATGCATCCACTATTTCTCGGGCCACCTCCTTAAGTACTCTGGGATGCAGACTATCAGGCCCCAGGGATTTATCGGCCTTAATCCCATCAATTTCCCCAACATAATTTCCCGCCTAATAAGGATATCCTTCAGTTCGTCCTTCTCACTAGACCCTCGGTCCTCTAGTACTTCCGGAAGTTTATTTGCGTCTTCCTTCGTGAAGACAGAACCAAAGTATTTGTTCAATTGGTCTGCCATTTCTTTGTTCCCCATTATAAATTCACCTGAATCCGACCTACGTTTGTCTTCACTAATCTTTTTCTCTTCACATATCTATAGAAGCTTTTGCAGTCAGTTTTTATGTTCCCGGCAAGCTTCTTCTTATACTCTATTTTTCCCCCTCTTAATTAAACCTTTTGTCCTCCGTTCCTGAATTCTAAATTTCTCCCAGTCCTCCGGTTTGCTGCTTTTTCTGGCCAATTTATTTGCCTCTTCCTTGGATTTAACACTATCCTTAATTTCCCTTGTTAGATTCGATAGACATTAATGATTTAGATGAAGGAATTGAGTGTAATATCTCCAAGTTTGCAGATGACACTAAGCTGCGTGGCGGTGTGAGCTGTGAGGAGGATGCTAAGAGGCTGCAGGGTGACTTGGACAGGTTAGGTGAGTGTGCCAACACATGGCAGATGCAGTATATTGTGGATAAATGTGAGGTTATCCACTTTGGGGGAAAAAACACGAAGGCAGAATATCATCTGAATGACGGCAGATTAGGAAAAGGGGAGGTGCAATGAGACCTGGATGTCATGGTACATCAATCATTGAAAGATCGCATGCAGGTACAGCAGACGGTGAAGAAGGCAAATGGTATGTTGGCCTT
Organism: Pristiophorus japonicus; assembly: GCF_044704955.1. Taxonomy (NCBI): domain Eukaryota; kingdom Metazoa; phylum Chordata; class Chondrichthyes; family Pristiophoridae; genus Pristiophorus; species Pristiophorus japonicus. The sequence goes on from NC_091988.1 coordinate 92,423,354, forward strand.
CATAGCTAGGGGATTTGAGTATAGGAGCAGGGAGGTCTTACTGCAGTTGTACAGGGCCTTGGCCAGGCCTCACCTGGAATATTGTGTATGGTTTTGGTCTCCTAATCTGAGGAAGGACGTTCTTGCTATTGAGGGAGTGCAGCGAAGGTTCACCAGACTGATTCCTGGGATGGCAGGACTGACATATGAGGAGAAACTGGATCGACTGGGCCTGTATTCATTGAAGTTTAGAAGGATGAGAGGGGATCTCATAGAAACATATAAAATTCTGACGGGACTGGACAGGTTAGATGCAGGAAAAATGTTCCCGATGTTGGGGATGTCCAGAACCAGGGGAAACAGTCTAAGAATAAGGGGTAAGCCATTTAGGGCTGAGATGAGGAGAAACTTCTTCACTCAGAGAATTGTTAACCTGTGGAATTCCCTCCCGCAGAGAGTTGTTAAGGCCAGTTCATTGGATATATTCAACAGGGAATTAGATATGGCCCTTACGGCTAAAGGGATCAAGGGGTATGGAGAGAAAGCAGGAAAGGGGTACTGAGGTGAATGATCGGCCATGATCTTATTGAATGGTGGTGCAGGCTCGAAGGGCCGAATGGCCTACTCCTGTACCTATTTTCTATGTTTCTATGTCCTGCTCTGTGCTGCCTCTGCTCATTCTCCCTGTTATGTTGCAGGCCAAGCAAGGAAACAAACTATTGCACCCATGTCTGGGAGCAACTGGACTGAGCAGACACCTTGCCAGTCAGGACCAAGTCCTTGAGCACATGCCACACCACTCCTTGTAGACATTAGACATATTTAAAGCAGTCTAGAGAGCACCAATCACTTCTACAAGCTCAACAACAGCTAGTAGAAATCAATCTACTAACCTGTCAGTAGGTGATTGTAATATGTGCACCTGTGAGTATGCTCACAGGTTTATAGAGCTGTTGTGCGGTGTCCACCAGTATGCTCGCGGCCTTCCGCGAGAGGTGGGCGTCGGAGAGACTGGAGTGCATCGTTAACCCCAGCAAACAAATTTTAATTTGATTTTATATGTTTTAAAGTTTAATTTGTTTAATTGCCGGATTTTTAGTGTCCCCCCTCCCCTTTTATAGGGGGCACTTGTAAAACATATGGTTTTAATGTCCCCCCCAAAAAAATCACAAAAAAACCCACAAAAAAACAAAAAAAAACTTTTTTAAAAAAGGGGACAGTTAAGTGTCTGGAGTGTCCCCCAGATCTGGGGGCACTTAATCTAACGTGTATTTTGTCCCCCCCCCCCCCCAAAAGGGTTATAGAGCTGTTGCTGCCTTTCAGTTCTGCGCAGAGGGGATTCCTGTATGGGCTGCTCCTGCACACTCTCCATGTTCCCACCCTCATCTGCCATCCGGACACGCCATGGCACACCAACTTGCCGTCCGGAGGAGGCGGGGATCCCCGATGGAGTGCTCTCTACGCGGGAGTCCTCCCACTATTTATTGGGGACTTGGCCTGGAGAGTGGTGCACGGAGCAGTCCTGTGAAATAAGTTTTTAAGTCGGTTCACGGGCTCCCAGGCTGCCTGCAATTCCAGAACACAGGTCTGGAGGAGTCCATGTTCCATGTTTTTATTGAATGTACGAGGTTGCAGCCCCTATTCCATTATTTGAAGGGGCTGCTCCTCAAATTCTGGTTGCACTTCAGTCCCGCACTCCTGATTTTTGGGCACCCTGTGCAGAGGGGAGCGGGCAGGTCGGAAGGCCTCCTCGTAGGACTGCTCCTGGGCAAGGCCAAGGGTCCCATCAGCCGGTCCAGGCAGCGGGCGGTCGAAGGGGTCGTTCAGCCCGACTGCCTGCCTCTCTTCCGCGGTTATATCCGAGCCAGGTTTTCCCTGGAGATAGAGCACGTTGTGTCCACCGGTACGCTCGCGGCCTTCCACGAGAGGTGGGCGCCGGAGGGACTGGAGTGCATCATCACCCCGGCAACCAAATTTTAATTTGATTTTAATGTCTATAGCTTAATTTGTTTACGTTTGTCGGTTTTAGTGCCCCCCCCCCCAATTTTAGCCAGGGGGCACTTGTATAATTTGTGTTTTGGTGCCCTCAGGAAAAAAAACAGTGGGCACCTGAAAAGGTTTTGGAGTGTTACCCCCCCTTTAATCAGGGGGCACTTGATTGTTTTCTACAAAAATAATTATAGAGCTGTTGCATTGTGAGTGGCTTAGCCAGTCACGTGATGTTCACAAGACTCAATAAAACCCCAGTCAATTATGTTCAGGGGATCCACGATGAGGCAGGTGGTTGTGAGCCTAGAGGATGAGCTGGTAATATGTAGTGTGATTGTTAAACCTTTGTAAACCAACAAGTTCTTAATAGCAATGAGTTGCTATGAATTCTTAAGCAAAGAACCCATGAAGCAAATACATCACAGTGATTGTCATGTATGTAACCACAATGTAACACCACTGTATTACTGTATACACTCAACCTAGATGCACACCTTGACCACAAGGGGTCAACTTGTGGGAGACACTCCTTACCTGATCACCCAGGTATAAAAATGGAGGTCCCACGCAGGGTCATCATCTTTGGAGTCCTGTGAATAAAGAGTTAAGGTTACAGAGTGACCTTGTCCCCAGAATGTGCCTCGTGTGGTTTCATACTGCAGAGTAAGGACTTTACATTGGCTTTGAGAAATGGGAATTCACGACCCACGAGAATGACCACCGGTAGCACAGAGGAACGGTACTGTGTTGGGGAAGACTGGGACGATTTTGTCGAGAGGCTTCAGCAAAGCTTCGTTACGAAAGAATGGCTGGGGGATGCAGCGGCCGACAAGCGAAGGGCTCATCTTTTGACCAGCTGCGGACCAAAGACTTACGCGCTCATGAAGGACTTACTAGCACCCGAAAAGCCGACAGACAAAACCTTTGAAGAACTTAGCAAATTGATCGGGGAGCACCTCAAAGCGGCGAGTAGCATACATATGGCCCAACACAGATTCTACACCCACCGAACTCATGAAGGACAGAGCAGATCGGACTTCGTAGCGGACCTCCGGCGTTTGGCCAGCCTCTGTAAGTTCACAGAGGCCTGCAGGGGGGAGATGCTAAGGGACTTCTTTATCGAGGGCAACGGCCATGCGGGAATTTTTCGCAAATTAATTGAGACCAAGGATTTGACCTTGGAAGCGGCGGCGTTGATAGCTCAAACTTTCATGGCGGGGGAGGAAGAGACGAAAATAATAAACGCGCGCAATTCTGCCTCTAACGCGGCGATGGATCAGGGAGTCAACATCATCAATGCGACTCAGAGCCCCGCAGGCCGGCAGGGGCAGTCTGACACTCCCCAGGCAGCAATAGACCCCAGAGTAGGACTTCAACAGAGACAATGGCAGGCTGAACGGACATTCACGCCATCACAGTGGACAATGCGTCCCGGGATGGGGCCATTGACACCCACTAATAGGGTAATTAAGAGCAGTCAAAGGGACAGTCAGCGCGGAATGCCTGGCCATAGTCCCTTTGTTCCCAACATGGGAACTTTAACTCAGGCTGGAGGTGTGGGGGAAACACTCAGCTAGATCTTGCAGATTTCAACAGTTTGTCTGCAAGAATTGCAATCTCAGTGGCCACTTAGCTCGAATGTGCAGGAAGTCTGCAACCAGACTAATATATGAGGCGGATGGACCAGAAGAGGGTTCTTTGAGGCAGGATGACTTTTGGGGCAAATCGATGGATGCCGAGGTTCAGCGGGTCCATGTGACGAATATTCACAGTTCATACACCAAAACGCCACCAATGATGAAGAAGGTTTTATTAAACGGTATCCCAGTACGCATGGAGCTGGACACTGGGGCCAGCCAGTCACTCATGGGCATTCAGCAATTTGAGAAGCTATGGCCACTTAAAGCCAGTAGACCCAAATTAGCACGAATTGAGACACAATTACGGACTTACACTAAAGAAAGCATTCCGGTGCTAGGCAGGGCAATGTTGATTGTCACACACAATGGGTTAGTGAATCGGCTGCCGCTCTGAATTGTCCCAGGCAATAGTCCCGCACTGTTGGGGAGGAGCTGGTTAGCCGAGATGAACTGGAAATGGGAGGATGTTCACGCAATGCCATCTGTGGAGCGAAGTTCATGCTCACAAGTCCTACAACAATTCGAATCACGGTTCCAACCTGGCGTCGGGACTTTCAAAGGCACTAAAGTAGTGATACACATCACCCCGGATGCCAGGCCAGTGCATCACAAAGCCAGAGCGGTGCCCTATGTGATGCAGGAAAAAATCGAGAGCGAATTGGACTGGCTGTTGAGAGAGGGCATCATCTCGCCTGTTGAATTCAGGACTGGGCGAGCCCCATTGTTCCCGTCCTAAAAGCAGATGGCTCTGTCAGGATCTGTGGCGACTACAAGGCCACATCAATCGGGTGTCCCTACAAGATCAATACCTGCTCCCGAGAGCGGAGGACCTCTTCGCCACGCTGGCAGGCAACAAGCTGTTCACCAAGTTGGACCTCACTTCAGCCTATATGACCCAGGAACTGGCCGACGAATCTAAACTACTGACCACCATCACCACGCACAAGGGACTGTTTGTTTATAACAGGTGCCCGTTTGGCATTCGATCAGCGACCGCGATTTTTCAACGAAACATGGAAAGCCTGCTTAAATCCATTCCTGGAACGATCATATTCCAGGACAACATCCTCATCACGGGTCGAGATACCGAGGAACACCTCCACAACGTGGAGGAGGTGTAATGCCGACTGGTCCAGGTAGGCCTGCGACTCAAGAAGTCTAAATGTGTGTTCTTAGCTCCTGAGGATGAGTTTCTGGGCAGGAGGGTTGCTGCAGATGGGTTTCGGCCCACCGAATCCAAAACAGAGACGATTCGACGAGCACCCAGGCCCTGCAACACATCAGAGTTGCGTTCATTCCTGGGACTGTTGAACTATTTCGGGAACTTTCTGCCGAACTTGAGCATGTTGTTGGAGCCGCTACACGTGCTCCTGCGTAAGGGTTGCGATTGGTTTTGGCGGGACTGTCATGAACAGGCTTTTGATCGGGCGCGAAACCTACTTTGTTCAAACAAGTTGTTGACCCTGTACGACCCCTGTAAAAAATTGGTTCTGACATGTGATGCATCGTCCTATGGGGTTGGGTGCGTGATGCAGCAGGGCAATGCCAAGGGTCAACTACAACCTGTGGCTTATGCCTCCAGGTCGCGCTCTCAAGCAGAACGTGAATATGGGATGGTCGAGAAGGAAGCGCTTGCATGTGTCTATGGTGTTAAAAAAATTGCATCGGTTTGGAGTCCTGTGAATAAAGAGTTAAGGTCACAGAGTGACCTTGTCCCCAGAATGTGCCTCTTGTGTTACTGTAGAGTAAGGACCTTACATTGGCGACGAGGATGGGATGGTCGAGAAGGAAGCGCTTGCATGTGTCTATGGTTTAAAAAAAATGCATCAGTACCTCTTTGGTCGGAAGTTTGAATTAGAGATGGACCACAAGCCATTAACATCCCTGTTGTCAGACAGCAAGGCTGTCAATGCCAACGCATCAGCTCGCATACAGCGATGGGCTCTCACGCTGGCTGCTTATGACTACTCCATCCAGCACCGGCCCGGCACTGAAAATTGCGCTGACGCGCTCAGCAAGCTTCCACTGGCCACCACTGAGGGGGCAGCGGAGCAAAGCGCTGAGATGGTCATGGCTGTCGATGCCTTTGACAGCGCAGGCTCCCCCATCACAGCCCGCCAGATCAAAATCTGGACAAACAGAGATCCCATCCTATCCCTGATTAAGAAATGTGTCCTGACTGGGGATTGGGCGCCCGCACACAGAGCATGCCCTGAGGAGGTCAGACCGTTCCATAGACGGTTGGATGAGCTGTCCATCCAAGCCGACTGCCTACTATGGGGCAGCTGGGTAGTTATGCCCCAGAGGGGCAGAGAGGCATTCATCAGGGAACTCCACAGCAAGCACCCAGGCATCGTGCTGATGAAGGCCATTGCCCGGTCACACGTTTGGTGGCCTGGAATTGATTCAGACCTGGAACACTGTGTTCGCAGGTGCACGACGTGTGCCCAGCTGGGTAATGCCCCCAGTGAGGCCCTGCTCAGCCCGTGGCCCTGGCCCACCAGGCCATGGTCACGCATTCATGTTGACTACGTGGGCCCATTCATGGGAAAGATGTTCCTTATTGTGGTAGATGCGTACTCGAAATGGATCGAGTGCATCATTTTGAATTCATGCATGTCATCCACCACCGTGGAAAGCCTACGTGCGATCTTTGCAACCCATGGCTTGCCGGTCATCCTGGTTAGTGATAATGGCCCATGTTTCACAAGCTACAAATTCCAGGAGTTTATGTCGTGCAATGGCATCAACCACGTCAGGACTGCACCGTTCAAGCCGGCCTCCAATGGCCAGGCGGAACGTGCGGTCCAAATCAATAAGCAAGGTATGCTCAGGATTCAAGGACCCTCCCTACAATGCCGCCTATCACGTCTCCTGCTGGCCTATAGATCCCGACCGCACTCGCTCACGGGGGTCCCGCCTGCAGAGCTACTAATGAAACGGACACTCAAAACTCGGTTGTCCCTCATTCACCCAGTCCTGACCGACATAGTTGAGGGCAAGCGCAAGTCACAAAACGAGTACCATGACCGTAATTCGAGGGGGAGATGTATAGAAATAAATGATCCTGTATTCATCCTCAATCATGCCATGGGGCCCAAATGGCTTGAGGGCACTGTAATTGACAAAGAGGGGAATAGGGTCATCGTGGTAAAACTCAACAATGGTCAGATATGCCGTAAGCATCTGGACCAAGTAAAAAAAAAGTTCAGCATCGACATGGAGGAACCTGAAGAAGGCCATGAGATGGAGCTCACACCACCAGTGAACGAGCAACAAGAGCAATCAGAAGAATGCACAGCCCCTGCGGTCAGCCCGGACAGGCCGGAGTCACCACAGGTGACAGACACTCACGACAGTGTCCAACAACCAGAGCCCCAACTGCAGCGTTCCACAAGGGAGTGTAGACCACCTGAAAGACTAAACCTATGAACCCAATAAGACTTTGGGGGGGAGGTGATGTCATGTATGTAACCACAATGTAACACCACTGTATTACTGTATACACTCAACCTAGATGCACACCTTGACCACAAGGGGTGAACTTGTGGGAGGCACTCCTTACCTGATCACACAGGTATAAAAAGGGAGGTCCCATGCAGGGTCATGGTCTTTGGAGTCCTGTGAATAAAGAGTTAAGGTCACAGAGTGACCTTGTCCCCAGAATGTGCCTCGTGTGGTTTCATACTGTAGAGTAAGGACTTTACCGTGATGATCCCTGTATATCGCGTTGGCAGGTGTTCTTCCTGTTGCTGAACGCATGTTCAGCTGTGCGAGGTTAAGGGAGGGCGTTCGCTCCAGCATTGAGGTAAAAAATGGCAGCGCTGATCTACGTCACGATAGGCGTACTCTGCACACTTCCACAATACGTTCCCAGCCCTGCTATCGCCCTGACCAAAATGGCATCCTGCACAGCCCACACCAGAAGTGTGAACATCACGTGACTGGCTAATCCACTCACAATGCAACTCGACACCATTTTCAAGCCAAATCAGTATCCAAAAAACGGGCGCTACACACCCGAATATTTAACCCTCAATCTTTGTTGTGATGAAATTATTTAGATAAAACACCACCGAGCCAATGTGTTTCCGTCAACAACTTACATACCCCAATAATCTCTGCTATTTTGCTAGTTTTAACATACCCGTTATTTTAAATATATTCACATACCTGTTAAACCTAACCCACAGAGTACCAGGGATCATGTTTGCCTAAAAGCTTTCTCGATGTAATTCAATTAACGTTTAAAACAGAGATGAAATTTTGAAAGAGCAACTGATTAGTATATGAAACAGAATGGAAAATAAAATGTGTTCAGCTTGCTGTATTAATTAGAGAACGGGTGCAGAATATGATCGGTATGTCTTGTTCATTCAACTGAAATAGATTAGGGCGTGGGAGGCTACCATAGTTAAAGTGTTTATATTATCTAGCTATGAAATGCTGTCTCAATCCCCCGACCCCATATGAGCTTCTAATTAAAATCATTGCGTAAGAGTAGAAAATGTCCCATGGCAATTTACGGGCAGGGCAAAGAAGACGAATAAAACAGACAAAGTATCAAGCACCAAGCCATGGTGGTAGAATTAGGGGAGTGTTTCATTTAAAGTAATATTCTGAATTTCTTCCATACCAATGTGTATCTCTGCAGTATCACTTCTCAGCTGTCTCCTTTACAAACTGGAAAGCTCAAGGCTCTCCACTCTTTCCTCAGACCTCTGACACTATGGATCAGCCTCGTGTCTCTACTCTGCACTGCCCCCAGAGCTGGAATAATTTCCTTGTTTCTTCGAAACCAAAAACGAACACAATGCTCAAGGTGTGGCATGACCAGAGCTCTGTATAGTTTGGTCATGACTTCCATTCACTTGTATTCTACTGTTTTGTCATTGTACTTTTAAATTCTATTGGCTTTGTTGACCGCTGCTATGCATTGGTTGGACATATTGAGTGTAGGGTCATTGAGAACTGCTAGGTCTCCTTCAACCTCAACTTTAGGCATCTCAACATCATTCATAGAGTACGTGCGTCACCCATTTTCCTTCCTATGTGCCATACTCTATATTTGCATTAAATTTCACCCACCATTGTTCAACCCACTCACATACTGAGGGCGATTCTCTGCCTCACCACCTGAATGGTAATTTGACGGAGCGGAACATTTGCTGGTAGAACTCACCCAATCAACAGAACGGAAATTGTGCAGATTCTATAAAGGGCGGATGATCTACTCTTCTGGGTTACCACTCAGGGGACAATGTTTAAAATGACCCCTGTTGTATTCGGAATAACTCCAGAAAACTGTATGCTGTAAGCTCAAACCGTTGTGACCTTGGTCTCTTTAATGTAACTCCAGAGTGAGGAAGCAGCATGGTGGACTGCCTTTCATACCTGCAGGGTGTGCAGGTGACCCTTGGGTCTCCTAGAGGTGTGCCCCTGGTAGCAAGTCTTACACACTAGTAAAGTTTACATACATAACATCACTCCCCCCCAAAGTCTTAGATACAAGTTATTTACAAGTTGAGGCGATCCGGGGCTCTACATTCCTGGGTTGATCGCCTGAGTTGAAGTCCTGGTATGGGTGAGTTGGTCAGATCATTGCTGCACTGCAGCGCGGCTGGTCTGATCGGACTGTGGGGCATGGTAGGTTCATCCTCGTGGTTGACCGCGAGGTCGATTGCTGGTTGGATGTGTGTGTTAGTGGATCAATGATGGTAATGTCCTCTTCAAACTGTTCTTGGTTATCAGTGAATCGCAGTTTGGTCTGAATCAAATGCTTTCTGCACGTTTGTCCATTCAAAAGTTTGAAAACAAAACACTCTATTCCCCTCCATGGCTAAAACAGTGCCAGCAACCCATTTGGGACCATGACTGTAATTAAGAACAAACACTGGGTCATTAACCTCAATATCACGCGATACAGCCACATGATTGTGGTACTCGTTATGCCGGTGCTGCCAGGTTTCTACATGATCATTGAGATCCGGATGGACTAAGGAGAGCCTGGTTTTGAGTGCTCTCTTCATTAACAATTCTGCAGGGGGAACACCAGTAAGCGAGTGGGGTCGCGTCCGGTAGCTGAGCAGAATCCGAGATAACCGGGTCTGCAGGAAACCGTCCGTCACACGTTTCAAGCTCTGCTTGATAGTTTGGACTGCCCATTTCGCTTGACCATTGGATGCGGGCTTAAACTGGGCAGACCTGACATGCTTGATGCCATTGAAGGTCATCAACTCGTTAAATTCCGAGCTGGTGAAACATGGTCCATTGTCACAAACAAGGACGTCGGGCAAGCCATGGGTGGTGAACATGGCCCGCAGGCTTTCAATGGTGGCAGTGGACGTACATGATGACATTATTATACATTCAATCCATTTAGAGTAAGCATCCACTGCTACTAGGAACATCTTTCCTAGAAAGGGGCCAACGAAATCTACGTGGACCCTGGACCACGGTTTGGAGGGCCATGACCACAGACTCAGTGGTGCCTCCCTTGGTGCATTGCTCAACTATGAGCAAGTGTTACATTGGTGTACGCATGACTCCAATTCCGACTCAATGCTGGGCCACCAAATGTGCCTCCTGGCAATAACCTCCATCATGACTATGCCTGGGTGGGTACTGTGTAGGTCGCGTATAAATGTTTCCCTGCCTTTTTTTGGCAAAACCACGCAATTCCCCCAGAGGAGACAATCCGAATGGATGGACATTTTATCCTTGCGTCGGTAAAACGGCTTAATTTCGACTTGCATTTCCCCGGGAACCACTGGCCAGCTCCCATTAAGGATGCAGCTTTTTACTAGTGATAGCACAGGGTCCTGGCTAGTCCAGGTCCTGATCTGGCGAGCTGTAACGGGTGACCCTTCGCTCTTAAAAGCATCCATTACAAGAAGCAAGTCTGCGGGTTGCGCCATTTCCACCCCGGTGGTGGACAATGGTTGCTGACTGAGGGCATCAGCACAGTTCTCAGTGGCTGGTCTGTGGCGGATTACATAACCATACGCAGATAACGTTAGTGCCCATCTTTGGATGTGGGACGAAGCATTAGTGTCAATACCTTTGCTTTCTGAGAACAGCGAAATGAGCGGTTTGTGGTCGGTTTCGAGCTCGAACCGCAGTCCAAATAGGTATTGGTGCATTTTCTTGAACCCGTATACGCATGCTAATGCTTCTTTCTCAACCATACCGTAGGCTCTTTCAGCCTTAGATAAACTTCTGGATGCATATGCAGCTGGTTGCAGTTTGCCTGACACATTGGCTTGCTGTAACACCCAACCGACCCCGTAAGAAGATGCATCACAAGCTGGTACTAAACGTTTACACAGGTCATACAATATAAGTAAATTGTTAGAACATAGCAGGTTTCTGGCCTTATTAAAGGCTGTCTCTTGAGATTTACCCCAAGCCTTGCATAGAAATAAATGTAAGGGTTCCAGCAAAGTGCTCAATCCCGGTAGAAAGTTACCAAAATAGTTGAGGAGTCCCAGGAATGAACGCAGCTCCGTCACATTCTGTGGTCTGGATGCATTCTTGATGGCCTCCGTCTTGGAGTCCGTGGGTCTGATGCCGTCTGCCACAATCTTTCTCCCCAGAAATTCGACCTCTGGCACCAGGAAAACACACTTGGAGCGTTTCAGCCTGAATCCCACTCTGTCCAGTCGCTTTAGAACCTCTTCCAGGTTGTGCAAGTGTTCGGTGGTGTTGCAGCCCGTGATCAGGATGTCGTCTTGAAACATCACAGTGTGCGGAACCGATTTGAGCAGACTCTCCATGTTCCTCTGGAAGATGGCCGCAGCCGAGCGAATCCCAAAAGGGCACCTGTGGTACAGGCAAGTCTCGATTATCCCGACACGGATCGAACGGAGAACCCGCTGCAATGGCACTTTTAAAATCTGTGATAGTGCCCCGTGTACAGCTGGACCGAGATGGACATTTCACTGTTTTTCTAATCTCAGCACCGGAAAACAAGCCGATCCCAACTGCAACAGAAAGCAACGCAAAGCTCCTGTCCAAATTACTCATTTTTGGTCTTTAACGCGCTCTTACACACAACCATTAAACCCACTCCACACACAGTCCTGCGCTGACCACTTTCTGCACCGTCCACTGTTTGCACGAAAGCGCTGACATCAGTGAGTAACTGCAGCCCTGGGTGCAATGAATTATTTATTGAATGTTCCCACTCCAGAGAGTTTAAAAATATCAACTTCCAATAAAATAGGGTTCACCGTGTCCTTGCCCACGTTTTTACCTTTCTCTCCACGTCAAATTTGGGACCCAAACATTCTCGCCAAGTACGTGCACTCGCCCTAGCGGCAAAATCGTTTACCCGGAATAGCCCGATCCCCGAGGGACCCGGATAATCGAGAGTTGCCTGTATATGAACGGTCCTTTGTGCGTGTTGATGCACGTAAATTTTTTCGCAGGTTCAGCCAGCTCCTGTGTCATGTAAACAGAGGTTAGATCCAGCTTGGTGAACGACTTGCCCCCTGCTAGCATTGCGAACAGGTCATCCGCTTTGGGTAGTGGGTACTGGTCCTGTAACGAGACTCGGTTGATCATTACCTTGTAGTCCCCGCAGATTCTGACCGTCCCATCACTTTTCAACACCGGAACAATTGGACTGGCCCACTCGTTGAACTCTATTGGCGATATGATCCCCTCTCGTTGTAATCTGTCCAGCTCAATCTCGGCTTTCTCTCGCATCATATATGGAATCGCACGGACCTTGTGAGGAACAGGTCATGCATCAGGGACTAGATGGATCTGCACTTTGGCGCCTGTGAAGTTGCCGATGTCTGGCTCAAATAACGACGGCAATTTGTTTCGCACTTGGGCGCACGAGGCGTCATCCACTGAAGACAGTGCTTTGATGTCATCCCAGTTCCATCGGATCTTTCCTAGCCAACTTCTACCGAACAGCATTGGGCCGTCACCTGATACAATCCACAGTGGTAAATCATGCACCATTCCATTGTACGATACTTTCACTGCCGCACTGCCAATAACTGGTATGAGCTCTTTGGTGTAAGTGCGCAGCTTGGTGGAACCGGGCTTAGTTTTGGCCTTTGTGCCTTGTTGCCCCACAGTTTCTCAAAAAGCCTTCTGGCTCATCATTGATTGACTCACCCCGGTGTCCAATTCCATGGAAACTGGAATGCCATTTAATTTGACTTCCAACATTATCGGAGGGCTTTTTGTGGTGAAGTTGTGTACCCCATACACTTCCTCTTCAGCCTCGGGTTGAGTTGCCTCTCTTACTCGTTTAGCGTGATCCGCGCCGGATTGGTCATCTTCTGCCGACTCTGCCATGTGGTGAGTCGCAGCACGTTTGCACATTCGCTGGAGGTGCCCCATTGTTCCGCAGCCTTTGCACACATAGTGCTTGAATCGGCATTGATGGGCCCGAAGATTACCCCCGCAGCGCCAACATGGTGTTAATGGATTCACATTCATGCCCCACAGCGGACTCTGAGTCATCCTAGGTCTGGCCTCTGCAGGCGTGTAGACCCTGCCATGAACAGTTCTGCCAGCTGAAGGCGTTATTTTATGCACAGTACTTGCCGGTGAGCTTCGATGCTGTAAAGATATCTGTTTAATGTTATTGTTCATGGACATGAAAGCCTGTGCTATCGTGAATGCCTTGCTCAAATCTAGGGATTCGGCAGACAGCAGTTTGCGAAGAATGACCTCGTGGCCGATTCCAAGCACGAAAACGTCCCGCAACATCCCCCAAAAATCCAGCAAATATGCAGGGTCCCGCAAGGCGTCTTAGGTCAGCCATATATCGTGGGCCCACAAACGGTGAGGAGAATCACCCTGCGCTTGACCGCAGTCTCTTCCGTATCCTGCTCATTGGCCACGAAGTACTGGTCAGACGCTCAACGAAGGCTTCCCAATCATCGCCCACAACAAATCTCTCAAGAATACAAATGGCAGCCATAACCGCGTGAAAGTTTGTGATCTGTTACTCGTCGCCAATTGTTATGTTCGGAATAACTCCACAAGACTGTATGCTGTAAGCTCAAACTGTTGTGACCTTAGTCTCTTTAATGTAACTCCAGAGTGATGAAGCAGCATGGTGGACTGCCTTTTATACCTGCTTGCCTGGGGTGTACAGGTGACCCTTGGGTCTCCCACAGGTGCGCCTCCTAGTGGCAAGTCTTACACACTAGTAAAGTTTACATACGTAACAACCCCCATTTTGGTTAGGTCAGCCCGATATTCTGGGTTGTCTCCTTCGATAACACTGCCCCTCCAAGTGTTGTATCATCTACAAATTTGACCAATTTGCGTGGTGTTTCTGAATCCAAGTCATTGATGTAAATTAGAAACAACAATTTTTACAACACTCGGGGTGAAATTGGGCTCCTGTGGGCCTGCCGTTAGCACCCCGCTCGGTTGCGCCCGGCGATGATGACGTCATCACCGTGCACAGCACCCCATTACTGCCCGGGAAGAGAAATTCGGCTGTGCCCCCTCACTCACCATCTGGCGCTGACAGCGACAGCTTCAGCTGTCGAGCTGCAGTCGGGAGTTAGCTGGAGGAGTGCTATTTAAAGGCGCCATTTTTACAAACGATCTTTGTCGGCCATTACTCTTTGCAGCTTGCTAACACATAGGCAGAATGGCTGGTGGATAGATTTGAGTGAATTTCATTTCAAGGCCTGTTCGCCCTCTTAACCTTTCCTTTGTTTCATTGAGGGCAGATCTGAAACAACAACATTTATATTGTTTATGGGAACTGTGTTGGCACTCGACCTCCTACTCTGACATTACCGTCGGAGGTTACTTTGGCAGAGACAAAGGCGGAGACAAATGCAGAGACAAATGCAGAGAGAAGTACAGGGAGCAAGACAGGGAGCAAGACAGGGACAAAGACAGGGAGAAAGATAGCAAAATGTGGCCAGAGGGAGAAGGCCCAACAGGAGACCTTACCCTTCCAGGGTATTCCAGCAGCAGTTCTCCTACATCAATTTCACTGAGGAGCAGTGTGTACAAAGGCTGCGCTTCAGCAAGGACATGATCACAGAGCTCTGCCATCTGTTGCAACCAGACCTCGAGCCTCAGACCAGGGTAAGGACGGTTCTCTCAGTGGCAGTCAGGGTCACCATCACGCTCAATTTCTTCGCCAATGGATCCTTCCAGTGTGCAACAGGAGACATCGCCAACATCTCCCAGTTTGCCGTCCATTGCTGCATCCACGTGGTCACAAAAGGAGAAGGGGCTACATTTCCTTCCCATGACAAAAGAGAAACAGCATGAGCGTGCATGTGGAATCATCAGGGTAGCGGGCTTCCCCATGGTGCAGGGCGCCATTGACTGCACCCACGTCGCTTTGTGGGCGCGGAATCACAATCCTGAGGTATTCCGTAATCGCAAAGGCTTCCACTCACTGAATGTACAGTTAGTCTGTGCCCACACGCAGAATGCCCACTATCCTGACAGCAGCCACGATGCCTTCATCCTGCACCAGACCGGTGTGCAGCTCTCTTCTGGCTCCCAAATGAAGCTCGCGGCTGGCTGCTCGGAGTCAATGTCTATCCGCTTCCCATCTGGCTCATGAGTCCCCTCCACAGCCCCGATACTCCTGCCCAGCACTCATACAATGAGAGCCATGCCGCCACCAGGTACACCATTGAGCAGACCATCGGAGTGCTCAAGCAATGGTTCCGCTGTCTTAACTGCTCGGGAGATGTCCTCCAGTACTCGCCTGAGCGGGTTTCCCTATTCATTGTCATCTGCTGCATTCTGCACAACCTGGCCATCATGAGGACACAACCATTGTCACCAGGCATAGCCGCACCACCTCAGGAGGAGCAGGAGGAAGAACAGGAGGAGAAGCAGGAGGAGGAACAAGAGGAGAACGAGGAGGAGAGCGAGGAGGAGGAGCAGCAACAGCAGCGACGGTTGCTCTGGACGTCCCCATTACCACATCAATTTTCACTTCAGTACCAAAGCCCCAAAACTGAAATGAGGGACGACAGCAAAGATGAAACAGTCCAATAAAAATTTATATAATAACAATTAATTGCATCATAATGTATTTAAGAACCACCCTTATGTATTTCCTTATAGCCCCTCTTTGCTTTAACTATTCCAGTGCTCCTCCGCAGTGAGTCACCTGTGGCTGCTGTGTGTCAGGGCCAGAGACTACAGATAGCGTTACAGGATGCCTTTGACCAGCTCTGGGCCCGGAAGGCCTGGCTGTAGACAGCACCATCTCAGGCTGGGTTGGCTGGGTGACAGGCAGCGACAAGTGCAATGGCAGAGTGGCAGTGGTGGGATCAGGAATGCTGTCAACGTGAGAGAGGACAGCAGGTTCCTGCTCCACTGACCCAGTGCCACTCCCCCAGGGCAGCAACTGAGCATCCCCACCAGTCTGCTGGAGCACAGATTGGTGAGCTACTGCGACACCGTGAGATCCCCGATGGACTGTGGTGGACCCAGCGGCGATGGCAGCAGTCGGAGCATGCGTGGCATCCAGGTGAGACTGCATGAGAGCAGTCTGAGCTTCCATGTTGCCAATCATTATCTGATGCAGGGAACAGCGATTCCTCCTTCTCGCCACTGCCCCCTCCAATGTCTCCAATGCCACCCTATTAAAGCATATGGCTTTCTCCCTTGCAGCAGGATTGGCACCAGCCATCACACAAAGTTGTCTCAGTTGCCAAGAGGTCTGACTCAAGTACAGCAATGCTGAAAATGAGCAGCTGCAACTTGAAATTATCTCCCCTTTAAGAGCACAAATGAGCTAGAGTCAAGGATTGAAGGTTGATTGCTGAAGGCAAGTCAGCTGAAATTGGGTAACTCTCTGGCAATAGCACCCCACTGAGGCCATTAGCGCCTCAGTTACCACCTCCATTCACTCCTGGGTCAAAAACACCCAATTTCCCACAATTTTGCAAGCCATTTCGCCGGGCGCAACTTTTCTAAAAGTTACCGCCCAAATGGGGTGTTACCGAATTTCGGCCCTTCAGTGTGTTCCTGACATAACTGCTCTAACCAATAACCGTTGTTTTCCACTCTTCAACCAAGTTCTGATCTATATCCATGTTTTGGCCTTAATTCCCACAGCTTTCAGTTTAATTAGTAATCTTTTGGTGTGGAACGTTATCAATTGCATTTTGGAAATCTAAGTACACAATGTGATAGAGTTTACCATAGTTGGCTTGGGTTGTCGCTTAAAGAGGTCAGGCAGTACCTGCCGTGTCTAAGTGTTGATTACACTTTACTAGGTGGTTGTTAGACAGATGATCCTCAAACTTATTCCTAATAATCAATTTTACAATGAACTGAAGTAAGACAAATGGATCTATAGTTGCCTGTGTCTGTTTTATCGCTCTTTTTGAATATGGGGACCCGTTTCCAATCTACCGGTACACCCCAGTGGTCATCTCATCATGATTCTCAGTGCCTTGTGAATATCATTAGTCTTGCTCAATACTCTGGGATAAATCCCGTCAATCCCATGGGATTTATTTGTTATAAGCCCTTTCATGTCAGAGAAATCAAAGTCCTGAATTTAGCTGTGCCACTGTTGAAGCTCAAAGCTTATAGATCTAAGAAATGAAGGATGAATCTGCTCAGAATATATAGAGAATTACTGAAAGGGGGAGGTCTCTCTCTCTCTCTCTTTCTCTTTCTCTTTCTCCCAGACGCAGTGACCGGAATTCTCCTTTGCCGAGCCTGCGGGTTTGGGGGCGGTGCGGCAGTAAGTATCCCAGAAATAGCAAGCACATCGGGAACCCGCCATCACCCAGCACCCTCGCCCATTTACACGGGCGGATTTGAAGGCGCGACACCGACCCTGATTGGCAGAGGCGAGTGACCTCACCAAATCATTAAATGCTTGTTGATAGGCCCTTAAGAGTGATTTTGACGGCAACTTTTAACTTTTATTGCAGAACACGGGATCCATGGAGGTCGGGTACCTCGCCTGTGAAGGAGAGGCGGGTGCTCAGTGGCCATTGCCGAGTTCATTCATTGACAACTGGGAAAGGCACATAAATACTCTCACATTACACCGCATTACTTGCCTCTCTTGATCACTCCAGTTTGTCCACAGATTGTGGTGTCTGCAGCTTTCAGGTCATTTCTAAAACTTCGGAAGCCACTCTCATCACATTTCCACTCACGATCACAACATTGAGGGATTGGCTTTCTAATCACTACTTTTCCTGCCATCTACTACATCAGCATGGGTGCCGCTTATACAGTCTCACCTTCATCCTCAAAGTGATACAGTTAATTCAGAAACTAAGGTCCTGAACTTAAGGAAAGCTAACGTCGATGGTATGAGACTGAATTGGCTAGAATAGACTGGCAACTGATACTTAAAGGGTTGACAGTGGATGGGCAATGGCAAACATTTAAAGATCACATGGATGAACTTCAGCAATTGTACATCCCTGTCTGGAGTAAAAATAAAACGGGGAAGGTGGCTAACAAAGGAAATTAAGGATAGTGTTAAATCCAAGGAAGAGGCATATAAATTGGCCAGAAAAAGCAGGATCGGTCCAAGTCAGCATGGATTTATGAAGGGGAAATCATGCTTGACAAATCTTCTGGAATTTTTTGAGGATGTAACGAGTAGAGTGGACAAGGGAGAACCAGTGGATGTGGTGTATTTCGACTTTCAAAGGGCTTTTGACAAGGTCCCACACAGGAGATTGGTGTGCAAAATCAAAGCACATGATATTGGGGGTAATGTACTGACGTGGACTGAGAACTGGTTGGAAGACAGGAAGCAGAGAGTCAGGATAAACAGGTCCTTTTCAGAATGGCAGGCAGTGACTAGTGGAGTGCCGCAGGGCTCAGTGCTGGGACTCCAGCTATTTACAATATACATCAATGATTTAGATGAAGGAAATGAGTGTAATATCTCCAAGTTTGCAGATGACACTAAACTGGGTGGCGGTGTGAGCTGTGAGGGGGATGCTAAGAGGCTGCAGGGTGACTTGGACAGGTTAGGTGAGTGGGCAAATGCATGGCAGATGCAGTATATTGTGGATAAATGTGAGGTTATCCACTTTGCGGGCAAAAACGCGAAGGCAGAATATTATCTGACTGGCGGCAGATTAGGAAATGGGAAAGTGCAACGAGACCTTGGTGTCATGGTTCATCAGTCATTGAAAATTGGTATACAGGTACAGCAGGCGGTGAAGAAGGCAAATGGTATGTTGGCCTTCATAGCTAGGGGATTTGAGTACAGGAGCAGGGAGGTCTTACTGCAGTTGAGGCCTCACCTGGAATATTGTGTTCAGTTTTCGTCTCCTAATCTGAGGAGGGACGTTCTTGCTATTGAGGGAGTGCAGTGAAGGTTCACCAGACTGATTCCCGGGATGGCTGGACTGACATATGAGGAGAAATTCGATCAACTGGGCCTTTATACATTGGAGTTTAGAAGGATGAGAATGGATCTCATAGAAACATACAAGATTCTGATGGGACAGGACAGGTTAGATGCGGGTAGAATGTTTCCAATGTTGGGGAACCAGGGACACAGTCTTAGGATAAGGGGTAGACCATTTAGGACTGAGATGAGGAGAAACTTCTTCACTCAGAGAGTTGTTAATCTGTGGAATTCCCTGCCGCAGAGAGTTGTTGAGGCCAGTTCATTGGATATATTCAAGAGGGAGTTAGATATGGCCCTTACGGCTAAAGGGATCAAGGGGTATGGAGAGAAAGCAGGAAAGGGGTACTGAGGGAATGATCAGCCATGATCTTATTGAATGGTGGTGCAGGCTCGAAGGGCCGAATGGCCTACTCCTGCACCTATTTTCTATGTTTCTATGTTTCTCAGAATCAGACCAACATGAACCCCCACCACCAGCAGCACCAGCAGCAGCCTTCTCCTCAACGACCTGATGCTACACAGAGAGAGGGGGGAACATTCGGGCTATACTGCACGGGAGGCGATATCCCCAACCCAGGGTATACAGGCAGAGGATGAGCTTCCTGGACATGACTGAACAGCAGTGCTTCAGGAGGCTCAGGCAATCGCGCCAGGTCATCGCAGACATTTGCAGCTTGTTGGAACAAGACCTGCTGCCCAGAGGTCCTGGTAGACACTCCTTCCCAGTGGCTGTCAAAAGTCACCACTGTCGGCAACTTCTTCACCTCAGGCTCCTTCCAGGGATCTGCAGCAGACACTTGTGGGATTTCACAGTCGGTCGCCCACGGATACATCACCCAGGTCACCGATGCCATGTTTCACAAGTCAGCCAATTATATCAACCTTACCACTGATGACGGCAGTGTTACTGAGCGGGTGCTCAGCATGGCGTCATTGACTGAACTCATGTGGCCATCAGGGCACCCCATCATCATCCAGGAGTGGTTGTGAACTGCAAGGGCTTCCACTCCCTCAGTGTGCAGCTCGTCTGCAACCATAAAAAGATGATTATGCACGTGTGCACCAGATTCCCCAGCAGCTGCCATGACTCTATCGTGCCGTGCCCGTCCACCCTCTCTCAGCTCTTCGCATCTCCAAACCGACTTACCGGCTGGCTGCTATCCACTGAAGACGTGGCTCATGGCACCTTTAAGGACACTAAATACTGAGGCTGAGGAGCATTATAATGAGAGTCACATCTCCACCAGGTATGTCATTGAGCAAGCAATAGCCATGATGAAGATGCGCTTCAGATGCGTTGACAGATCTGGAGAAGACCTTCAGTACGCATCAGCCAGGGTCTCCAGAATCGTCGCCTGCTGCGCGCCGCACAACATAGCACAGCAGTGAGGATTGGAGCTGCAGGAGGAGCAAGACGCAGAGCGCACAGCCTCTTCAGAGGGGGAGGAAAGGAGGAGGAACAGGTGGAAGAGGAGGAGGAGGAACCTGAAGTGGAGATGGCACTAGCAATGGTGCACATTGCTGCCCGGGATGGCCTCATCATGGTCAGATTTACTTAACTTGCTCCAATGCAGCCACATGCCTACCAAGTGCTGTACTAAGTCCCCCTCCACCCCCCACCATCCCCCCACCCCCCAACAACTACACCATAAAGCATCCCTACAATGACTAAGCCATTCTTCTCACCCAAAGCCCCAGTGCACGAGGTTAAGTAATGTCTCACCATTCGCTCCAAGTGACAAAGCTACTTCCAAGGTTTGAGGTAAAAATGGACAATACTGAAAAGTGGTGCAAAGAAAAACATTTGTGTATCATCAAAATAAGTGAAACTTAACGCTAACATTTTTGCATACACCTATGTGCATACCTATGTGCATCTACTTTTGTGTCATTTTTCTTTTCCAAGTGCTTCTACGAGATGCAACCCCTTTGGCTTCAGCGAGGTTGAGGCAGGCTGCTCACTTTCCTGCTGCGACTGGTTAGACACTTTTGTCCTCTGGGTTTTGGAGCATGTGATGGCCCCACCAATGTCTGCTCCTCCTGCGACTGTGCAGAGGCAGTCTCAGCCATCGGGATCTGAGGAGGCATCTGGGGCTCTGATTGAGGGAGAGGCAATGAGGGAGAAGTGAGAGTGCTTTGAGAGGACCCCCCAGTTCCATGTCCCCTCTCACCATCATCTCTCTCATGGGCCACCCACACTTCCCTGCTAGCAAGGAGCTGGAGAGCACCTTGCTGCACAGCAGTGGGGCGATGAACGCCCAAGTCTATGTTTATACCTCTCCTAGAGCCTGCCATCTGTTGTCCACAGCTAGCATGTGCTCATGTGACTGACCTATTTGCTGCTCCATGCAGGTGGCCATCCTTTCCATGGAACAGCACATCATCACCATCGCCTGTGACATGGTGGTGCTCATGTTGGAGGTGGACTCCTCCATTCTCTGAACATTTGCAGAGATTGTGGCTGCAAGAGATGCCAGAGCCTCATGCAATTGTTGCGGCTCCTCCAAGATCACCCTCTTTCTCAATGGCCCCCGAGGCTCAGCGTCTGCATGCAGCTCAGCAGAGTTTGGAGTGTCCTGAGCTCTCCGGCGAGGAGTCTCCACTGCTGTCCCTGTCAACATCACCTGCTCTTGCTCACTTATGAATTGTGAGACACCAGGTGACAACTCTATTCTATGGTGCACAGGACCCACCGAGATGTGCATAGTATCTGCGCTGGTGCTGGGTGCGCTTGGGTCTGCTGATGGTGCACCCTCAGAGGCTAGAGGCTCCTCTGAGGAGTCATCTTCCTCCTCTGGCTGGAGAGTGAGGGTCCTGGGAGGTAGCAGTTGATGGACCTGTGGGAGAGTAAAGAGATGATTTAGAAGTGTTATAATAAGAATGGATAACGTTACCATTATGCACATTGTTATGTCTTTAGATGCTCTGATAATGACTCCATGAGGCAATGTGTTGTACTTGAACTGTAGTGACCTTAGTCCTTTATTGATAACTCCAGAGTGAGGATCATACATGGTGGCCTGCCTTTTATACCAGGCCAGGCACACCTGTACAGGTAACCTACAAGTCTCCCACTGCGGTGCCCTCTGGTGGCACACCTTGTAATAGTACAAGCAATAACCATGTAGGATACATGACATCACTCTCCCCCCAAGCCTTTAATGCAAATCGCCTTTGCATTGACTGTGCTCTGGACTTAGCTCTATCTGGTTGACTTTTGGTGGGTCGTTTCTATCTTGGGTGAGTGGTTGGTGTTTCGTTGGCAGTAGAGTGCTGGTAGTTTCTGATTATGTATGTACATGACCACTCCATTCTCTCCCCCCCCCCCCCCCCACCACATATAGATTATGCCAGAGGCTCATTACATTCATATACATTCAAGTCCAGAAAAAAAAGTTTGCATTACATTTGTGGTTCAGTTGTGAGACAAGTACATTCGACTGGTGAGATAAATTACGCATACGAACTGGGGATCGGTAATCGGGGCATAAGGACAAGCTAGTTCCAGAACTGCTGGATGGTGTCCAGGCAGTCTGGTGGTGGCGCAGTGCCCAGTGCTGGCAGCGGGAACCCGGTTGGCTCAAGTTGCCTGCTCTAGGTGGTTGTTGCCGTTGCTCCTAGCGTCGGGCAGGTTCACAAATGTCAGTGACCGCCCTGGTTCGCTGCTGCTCCCTGAGGAGCTGTCGTCTAGCAGTGCACAGGGAACTTCTGACTCACTTGCCTGGGCGTTGTTTGGTTTGGGATCCTGGCTGGTCCCGGTCCCCTTTGAGAGAATTATCGTGGGTGACCCTTCTTTCCTGGGTATGACCTTGGTGGCAATGGGGTCTGTTGGTTGCGCCTTAATATAGTTTGCTCTTTCAGGTTGTGGCGAGAGGTGGAGCTGATCAGGGGCAGGGTATCGATACCGGTGCCGTTACCCTCCTGAGATTACTTGCTCTGCAGCTCGTATGTATTGGCTGCTTGTGAACACACTCCATGGTACATAAATCTGGTCCCAGGGATACAGGCTACTACATTGGATAGCTCGCTGGACCTGTGTGCTCCCAATGGGTGTCTGCCTGCTGCATTGATGGTGTGCAGTTGAAAACCTACATCGCACAACATTTCATTACTCATAGTAAATAACGTGTAGCTCCGATCGCGATCGCGCGCCTTTTTTTTGCTTATTGCATGTACACAACTCTGATCACCAATTGCATATTTTACATCTAACTCACAGTTGCTCTTACATTGTTTGAAAATGTGGAACTGTTCCTTTAAATGAGGTGGGTTGCAGGCCTCCTTTAAGAGAGCCTTGCTTTCTTTACACCAATCCTCTTCTCCGTTTGGTGCCACGTGTTGCTCCATCAGCGCTGCACCTCGTGGTCTGGCCGTGGCCATCTTTTCCTTCAGCGCCTCACCTCGTGGTTTGGGCGCCGTCTTTCCTCCATCCATGATGTCGACTGCGGTGATCCTCTTCTCCCCGGGTTCTGCCATCGAAGCTGGGAAGTCGCCTTTGGATCCGATTTTCTTCCTCCGGAGTCCTGCCACTGGAGCCTGGCAGGTGCGTTCGGTTCATCTCAGCTGGATCATCTCCACGCAGTCATACTGAACGGTCTGTGTCTCGGGTGCTGTGCTGGTCTGCTCTCTGATGCCGGGTTCACCCTCAGGTGAGGGCTTGCTTTGCCCCTCAGCACGGAGGACGTCGATCACTGGAGGGATGAAGTCTTTCCACTTCCAATGGATCTTCTCCATCCACCTTATTCCGAGTAGCATTGGTCCATCTCCTGCAACAATCCACGGAGGTAACTTGTGCAGCACGCCATCATGGAGTACCTTTACATTCGCACTACCAACGACTGGGATAATTTCATCGGTGTAGGTGCGCAGCTTTGCCTGAACCGGGACCAACTTGGGTCATTCAGCTTGATTGTCCCATAGCCTCTCAAAGGCTTCTTGATTCATTACTGACTGGCTCGCCCACGTGTCCACTTCCATGAAGACTGGAACGCCATCTATCTCGACTTCCATCCTCAACGGGGAACACTCGGTGGTGCAGGTAAACATGCTATATACCTCATCGTGGGGCTGAGTGCCTCTCTGCCTATCGTTTCATAATCCGTGCTGGATTCATGGCCACCCGCAGACTCTTCATCAACACAGTGAGTCATATTTCTCTTACACATTCGCTGGAGGTGGCCCTTTGTGCTGCAGCCTTTACGCACATAGTCTTTAAAGCGGCACTGGTGAGCCCTGTGATTCCCTCCGCAATGCCAGCATGGAGCTACTCGACTAGCCCCCCTCGGCGGTCTCTGAGTTAAGGGATTCGGGGGCCTGTTCTCTTGTCCCTGAGAAGGTTCGCGTTCTACAGTCCAGCCTCTAAACGGCGCCACTCTGTGCACAGTACTTGCCGGGTTTGAGTCCTGAGAGTGAGTCATCTGCCGAGAGCCGCAGGTTGAGGTCATGAATGCCTAGCTCACAGCGATGGCCTTCTGCAGTGTGACTGTGGTATCCTCAGACAGTAGCTTGTGAAGAAGGCCCTCATGGCTGATTCCAATGACAAAAATGTCCCACAGCGCTTCGGTGAGGTGGTTGCCGAAATCACACGGTGCTGCTAGCCTCCTGAGGTCTGCAGCATATTTCGCGATTTCCTGGCCTTCGGGCCGTCGGTGGGTATAGAACCGGTGTCTGGCTGTGGGGATGCTCTCCTTGGGCTTGAGTTGCTCTTGGATCAGCGTTATGAGCTCCTCGTACGTCTTGGTCGTTGTCTTTGCTGGCGCCAGCAAGTCCCTGACGAGGCCATAGAAAGTGGGCCCACAACTGGTTAGCAGGATAGCTCTGCGCTTATCAGCCAGTGTGGCCAGGTTGTCGCCTGCCAGGTCGTTTTCTGTGAAGAAATGGTTGAGCCTCTCCACAAAGGCATTCCAATCATCACCATCGGCGAACTGCTGCAATGTACCAATGGTAGCCATTTTCGCATGAAGTTCCGTAATCTCGTCGCCAATTGTTATGTCTTTAGATGCCCTGATAATGACTCCACGAGGCAATGTGTTGTACTTCAACTGTAGTGACCTTTGTCCTTTATTGATAACTCCAGAGTGAGTATCACACATGGCGGCCTGTCTTTTATACTAGGCCAGGCACACCTGTACAGGTAACCTGTAAGTCTCCCACTGCGGTGCCCTCTGGTGGCACACCTTGTAATAGTGCAAGCAGTAACCATGTAGGATACATGACATAGAGGATGGCATTTCACTGGCTGCTGACATCAGTCACCATATGAGTGACTGCTGTAGCCACAGCTGTGTGAGCTGTGATTCTGTCACCAGATTGCTGGGATGTCCCCCTTTATCCGTCTCCCATCACCAGCATCTCTTCAACTCCCGAGATCTCAGAGCCCCTCCTCTGCTGCTGTTAGTTGTGTGAAGACTGGAGAGCCATCTCCGGTTCTCTGTCTTTCCCGCGTGTTCTGGGCTTTTTTTTTTCTGCAAGGAAGGAAAGAAGAAAAGTTTGAGTGAGAATGATGGAATGAGCGTAAGGAATGGATGGGTTACATCTGTAGAGGGTGACTATGAGGGAGTGTGGTGCTAATGCCAAATGGCCTCCTTCTGTGATGTTACTTGCAATGATTGCATTAGGCTGAGGGTGAGTGTTGGTGGTTAAGCAGATGGGGATGTGAGTATGCACATAGAGAGAGAGGGATGGGTGGACATGCACAGCATGTTGATGTGAGGAATGATGTGCAGGAATAGGCCTGGGAAGGCAGAGTGATGGGGATGTGTTGACAGGTACATCAGGATGAAGCTGAGTGTGGCATTGCGCTCATCTTTCCTGACCTTGTGAGATGATTGAATCGTTTCCTGCACTGGATCCAGGCTCTCCTCACCACACGCCTGCTGCTGGCCTCCTCTGCTATATCCAGCCAGGTTACTTTGGTGTCTTGTGGAGGTCTCCTTCGCCTGTCCGCAGGGAAGAGGACTTCCCCACGTGCTCTGACTGCCTCCACCAGAGTATGCAGTGGAGTCTGAAAAGCGTGGTGCAGCCCTCTGCCTTTGGCTATCCATCCTTGCTACTTTATAACAGGATTCAGGCCTTTGTGTGTCAGGTTCCACCCTCTACCAGAAAACTTCAAATGAGTTGAGTGCAAGGCTACTTTAAATATTGGTGCTGTAAACGATTCATTGACGATGACATCAGACCCGCACCATTTAATAAGGCTGAGCAACGCGCATGAGCCTTTCAATTGGGGCTATTAAGTTAAAGTCACTCTGAACAAAATGCTGCTCAGAACATGGTGTTTCTGAGTGGTTCACAGCACGCACACACCCAAGCCGACTCCAAATTACAAGTTCCGGCCAGTGAGTTGTGTCGTTAGCAGACAGCAGCAGAACTTGATCTTCATTTTAAAGAGCCTTTGCCAGTTTAGCTTTAAATAATTTAGCTGGAGAAGTGAGCCAACAATTAGAGTTAGTTTTCATTACTTCTCATAACAGAGGAGCATGGGAAAATGCAGACCCTGAAATTCGATTGAGGATCCATTGGCCTCCCTACTAATGCTGTCAGTGCATCATCATAGGCGGTCCCTCCAAACGAGGATGACTTGCTCCACGCCAAAAAAGGATGAGTTCACAGGTGTTTCGAATGAAGGACCCGAACTACATCCTCAAGGGTGGAAGATGCCTGTGTGTGGATTTTTTTAATGTGTGATGGCCGTTGCACACCAGCCACCACACGGGCTTGACAGAGCTAGTCCAGTGGCAAGGATTAACCAAGATGACAGGAAACCAGCTCTGCTGCACGGACCTAGTGCGCACATATATCGCAGTGTGGGCTGACCCGTGCTGCCCCTGGGCCCCTGGCCCCGAACTCACGGCTCCCCTGGACCCCGATCATCTCCCTCATCAACAACCGCTGCTGAGGGTTTGAAGATTAACGTTTTTGTTTGCTCAATTGTTCAAAAGAAGTGCCTTTATGTCAAAAATGACCTATGGACTGCTCATGTAAATGACTGCTCATGTTCAATTCTGGCATTAATGCAGCAAACACCATAACATTTCAAGCCCACATATTCCATGTATTAAATCTCATCTGAAGTATGAAGGCTAAAAGAGACTAACAAAAGAGGCTAAAAGCAGCTTCCTGTGTAAAGAGTTCATTAAGTATGATAGGATATATGACGCAGAAACAGACCAGTTCATGCCGGCATTTATGCTCCACTCGAGCCTCCTCCCATCTAAATCGATCAGCATTACCCTCAATTCCCTTCTCCATCATATACTTGTCTAGCCTCCTCTTAAATGCATCTATAATAATCGCTTCAACCACTCCCTGTGATAGCGAGTTCTACATTCTCACCTCTCTTCGGGTAAGAAGTTCCTTCTGAATTCCCTATTGGATTTCTTGGTGACTATCTTATATTGATGGCCTCTAGTTATGCTCTTCTCCACAAGTGGAAACACTCTCTCTGTATCCACTCTATCAAAACCTTTCATAATTTTAAACACCTCGATTAGATCATCTCTCGGCCTTCTTTTTTCAAGAGAAAAGAGACCCAGCCTGCTCATCATTTCCTGATAGGTATACCCTTACATTTCTGGTATCATCCTTGTGAATCTTCTCTGCACCGTCCCGTGTCATTTTATCCCTTTTATAATATTGCAACCAGAACTGTACGCAGCATTCTTAGTGTGGCCTTATCAAGATTTGATACAGGTTCAGCATAACTTCCCTACTTTTCAATTCTACACCTCTAGAAATAAACCCTAGTGCTTGGTTTGCTTTTTTATGGCCTTGCTAACCTGTGTTGCAACTTTTAGTGTATTTATACTCCGAGATCCCTTTGTTCCTTTACCCCACTGAGACTTGTACCCTCCAAGTAATAAGTGACCTCTATTCTTCCTACCAAATTCATTTGCCAATTATATGCCCATTCTGCATGTTTATTAATATCCTTCTGTCATTTGTTACAGTCCTCCTCAGTATTGACTATCCCCCCCAATTTGGTGTCATCCGTAAATTAAGAAATTGTGTTTTTGATTCCAAAGTCTAAATCATTAATATAAATTGTGAACAACAGTAGTCCCAGCACTGATCCTTGTGGAACACCACTACCTACCTTCTGTCACTGTGAATAGCTACCTGTTACCTCTACTCTCTGCTTTCTGTCTTGAAGCCAGCTAACTATCCCTTCTGTTACTTGTCCCCTGACTCCACATTCTCTGACCTTGTTCATCAGTCTATTATGCACCATCTCCAGATCAGGTCTAAGACCACCCAACCTCTGTCATCGAGCTACAGTACGTGGACGACGCCTGCGTCTGCGCACATACAGAGGCTGAACTCCAGGACATAGTCGACGTATTTACTGAGGCGTACAAAAGCATGGGCCTTACGCTAAACATCCGTAAGACAAAGATCCTCCACCAGCCTGTCCTCACCGCACAGCACTGCCCTCCAGTCATCAAGATCCACAGCGCGGCCCTCGACACCGTGGACCACTTCCCATATCTTGGGAGCCTCTTATCAACAAGAGTAGGCATCGACAACAAGATCCAACACCGCCTCCAGTGCGCCAGTGCAGCCTTCAGCCACCTGAGGAAAAGAGTGTTTGAAGACCAGGCCCTCAAAACTGCCACCAAGCTCATGGTCTACAGGGCTGTAGTAATACCTCCTCCTGTATGGCTCAAAGACATGGACCATGTACAGCAGATACCTCAAGTTGCTGGAGAAATATTACCAACGATGTCTCCGCAAGATCCTGCAAATCCCCTGGGAGGACAGATGCACCAACATTAGCGTCCTCGACCAGGCCAACATCCCCAGCATTGAAGCACTGACCACACTCGATCAGCTCCGCTGGGCAGGCCACATAGTTCACATGCCAGACACGAGACTCCCAAAGCAAGTGTTCTACTCGGAGCTCCTTCACGGCAAACGAGCCAAAGGTGGGCAGCGGAAACTCTACAAGGACACCCTCATAGCCTCCCTGATAAAGTGCGACATCCCCACTGACACCTGGGAGTCCCTGGCCAAAGACCGCCCTAAGTGAAGGAAGTGCATCCGAGAGGGCACTGAGCACCTCGAGTCTCAACGCCAAGAGCATGCAGAAATCAAGCGCAGGCAGCGGAAAGAGCGTGCGGCAAACCAGTCCCACCCACCCCTTCCCTCAACGACTATCTGTCCCACCTGTGACAGAGTCTGTGGCTCTCGTATTGGACTGTTCAGCCACCAAAGAACTCACTTCAGAAGTGGAAGCAAGTCTTCCTCGATTCCGAGGGACTGCCTATGATGGGGTGCCTTATCGAAGGCCTTTTGAAAATTTGGATAAATTATATCTACTGCATTATATTAACCCTGGTGGAGTAATTCTAATTCTCTCATTAACTGGTGTACTGAATAGTATATTGCCTAATGCTCTGTTTTTTAAAATAAATGTATCTGTAAATAAACCTGGTTAGATAGTTTAGCCTGCATACCGTGTAAAGTTGTACTTCTCTGCCTTCTGACAGCAGGAGAATATGGCTGACATCCTACGTATTCTCTGGCAAGCAATTTGCTGCAAATCATGACCAGTTGCTAGAGAAGGTTGAAACCAACCTTTACAGAGCAGAGAATGACACAGGTTTTGGTTGAAAGAGATTCAGTCTAATTATAGAATTTGTAATCTATCTGTAAGTGATATAGATAAACTGAAGCCCAATCAGAAATGTCTGGCATGGCCCACAAACTCTGTAACCAACATGGCACAGACTCAAGCTCATGAGGAAGATGAGCAGTCTAGAGCTAACTACTTTACACCGAGGATGGCGAATGTATGCAATAGGCTGCACAGAGAGGCAGTGGATTGGATAGTGTCAGTAAATTCAAGAGGGAACTGGATCATTTTTTTAATGGTGAAAGAAGCAATTGAGTGCCATAAATGACAGAGTTGCTGGCCAGGTGGACCAGTTTCTTGGGTCCTGAACGCTACTGGGACTTTCATGTGGCTTCTTCAAATGATTGATGCAATAGCCATGTAAGTTTTTGGTTTGTACTTGTGGATCTCCAGCTCACAGTAAATCAAATGACAGCATCAGACATGGCTAAGTTGGTAGCACTCTTGCCTGAGTCAGATGGTTGACACTCCAGTGCAATACGGAGGGAGTGCTGCAATGTCAGAGACATGGACCATGTACAGCAGACACCTCAAGTTGCTGGAGAAATGTCACCAACGATGTCTCCGCAAGATCCTACAAATCTCCTGGGAGGACAGGCGCGGCCCTGGACACCGTGGATGAGACATTAAACCGAGGCGCCGTCTGCCCTCTCAGGTGGATGTAAAGGATCCCATGGCACTATTTCGAAGAGCATCAGGAGACTTCTCCCCAGTGTCCTAGCCGATATTTATCCCCCAACCGACATCACTAAAACAGATGATCTGGTCATTATCACATTGTTGTTTGTGGGAGCTTGCTGTGTGGAAATTGGCTGACGCGTTTCCCACATTACAACAGTGACTACACTTCAAAAGTACTTTGTTGGCTGTAAAGCACTTTGGACTGTCCTGAGGTTGTGAAAGGTGCTATAAAGAAGCAAGTTCTTTCTTTAGCATGCTGCTTCATAGCAACAGGACTGTTGTGCCATATAATACAATATAGTATTTTGTTGCTAAGGTTAGTTGTGTCTGAGTGGCCTGTCCCTATAAGGCCAAAAATGTTTAATTCCTATAAATAACCTGAGATTGATGATTGTTCAGGAAAC
This sequence comes from Pristiophorus japonicus, assembly GCF_044704955.1. Taxonomy (NCBI): domain Eukaryota; kingdom Metazoa; phylum Chordata; class Chondrichthyes; family Pristiophoridae; genus Pristiophorus; species Pristiophorus japonicus. The sequence continues at coordinate 92,454,041 of NC_091988.1, forward strand.
TTTCTGGATTGGAATGCACTTGTAAGTTTCAGGTTTCAACTCAGAAACTCTCAGCATTTTTAGATTGTGTGACATCTGGAGTATGATGCGACATCTGCATGCACTCCCACTGATCTACCCCTTTTAATAGATTACCAGTGGATCTCCCCTGGTGTTGTTCACAGTCAATCAGAGGAAATGGTCCGTCATTTAGCCATGTTTGCTGTAACAGGCCGAAATAAGTTACAGCACCACTTCTGGAACTGCCTCTGGACGAAGGAAGAATAACAGGTGTTCACCATTGATAACACTGACATAGCTTAGTCCATTGATATCAACTCAAGGATTTCATGACTTTCCTGAGCTTTGCTCTCGGGGAATGCCATTCCGTGGGTACAAAGGTCAGAGAAAAGGGAGCTAAGATCCATTTCTCCACGTCTCTCCTTCCTGTTCACTACCCTGGGATAGAGCTGGGGCCAGAGTATATTATTTGGCACATCATCGAAATGCCAATGAGGTGGGAGGGGCATTCCCTGACTCTCCCGTTTCTGTTTCCTATTGTTAAAGCCATTCAGCATCCAGACATAAGGCTGGCCCCAGCTGTCGGTGGAGGGCTTGTATCACAACCCCTCTTTGACCACAGGCTCGATGGCAGGGTCCAACAGCAAGCCGAAGAGGACCAAAAAAGCAAGTGGTGAATTCTTAAAAGTCTTCCAACAGTATGTTCACTTTTGGAACATTCTAGCTGCTGCTCTCCAACCAGAATACTCTGAGGCCTGTTTTCTATGTTAGGGCCAGTAGCTGGTGGTGGTGGGGGGGGGGGGGGGGCGGGGGGGGGAGGTGGGGATGCTGGGTGGTGCAGTCCTGTACCACAGATGCCCCAGGACAATGTTAATGGCTTAGGACAGGCAACATAGGCATACCTGGGTCAAGACAAGTGATGTGAAATTTGGCTGCACTGCCCCTGTCCAGTACCAGGGCAGGGAAGGTCAGGAGAATCAACTCTATATACATAGAGTAATAAATCTCCTGCCGTCTTGCTTACAGTTCGACCAAGCAAATGGTATGTCTTTTAGTTGCTCTTATTGTTACAGGCCAAAATGGCAGAAACACCGGGACGGCTTGTGCCACAGTGCCAACAGTGGTGGGAGGGCTGAATAGCAGGCATCACCTGTTGAAGGTGAGAGAAGCAGTCATCATTTTTACAAATTTCGCTATACCCCTATGCCACATAGGTATTACTAATTCAAAACAACAGGAAATAGGCATGACAAACAGGAAGTCTCGGGAATTTTCTATATATAATATGTTTACGCATCAAATAAAATATATTTATTCTTTTAATTGGAGGAAGTAAAGGAAAAAAGCACACAGATTCACTTTGTGTCGATTAATCTTGTAAATCAACAACTGGATGCTTCAGGGTTATGTGAGCAACAGCCATCGCTTATTAAGAACAATAGAGTCGTAGCATCTTACAGCATGGAAGGAGGCCATTCGGCCCATCATGTCAGTGTTGGATGAAAAATGCAACATGGCTGCCTTCACCAGGAGAGTAGTACAGAGTTAAAAGAGATCATTAAAAAAAATTGCTCGCTGCTTCCATAAACAGTCAGGCACCCGGCAGATGGGATACTGTTACAGTATTTAAAGCAACCAATGGGTTTGAGTTTACTCCTTGAGAAGCCTTCGTGACTTAAAAAAGTTATAGATAGTTACAGTTGCCAAAATAACAGCGAGTGTTAAAAGAACTCTGACAGAACGGGGTTGAGAGCTTGCTGCAGCGTTTCCACCCAAATAAAAATCACAACTTATAAGCATACTTTCAATTTATTATACAGTTGCATACATTGCTTCATTCTTACTTGATGATTTTTCAGCTTTGCCTGCAATAACACGTTTGCAGAAGTTATTTAATACAAAAGAATTTGAAAGCTGCCGTGGAAACTGAGCACTTTAAAATGGCCGACGTAGAGTGTGTATTGTGCACCTGTTGAAAGAGGCGGCGGCTTTGAATTTACAGCTTTGTATGAGTTCTGTACAGTGATGCACCGAGGTCAGAATGCTGATGCAGAATCCAGTCTGTCAAGTCAATTAGATTCGGCCGCTCGCGATGGGGAGGAATTTTAATCTCGTGCAATATGCAGGTTGATACTGCTGAAACATCTCCCCATACTTTCACAGCAAGGGGAAATTACCACGTCCACAATACTTCCCCAGATCGTCTGAATGGAAGGCATGTTCATCAAGAAGTTCTTGATACAGGGCATGACACACCTGGATAAGGGGGTGACAAAATGGAAACAATTGAAATATCATGGTTTCGCACAGCTTTCTGTTATTATACAATAACAACAACAGCTTACATTTATATAGTTCCTCAAACATCCCAAGGCACTTCACAACAGCGTTACCAAACATTTGATACCGAGTTACATAAATAGATATTAGGACAGATGACTAAAAGCTTGGTCAAAGAGGTAAGCTTTAAGGAGCGTCTTAAAGGAGGAGAGAGAGATAGAGAGGTTGAAGGAGGAAATTCCAGAGTTTAGGGCCTAGGCAGCTGAAGGCATGGCCGCCAATGGTGGAGCGATTTAAAATGGGGATGTGCAAGAGGCCAGAATTGGAGGAGCGCAGAGATCTCAGGGGTTGTACTGTGGAGGGGTCATGGAGGGATTTGAAAACAAGGATGAGAATTTTAAAATCTAGGCATTGCCAGACAGGGTTGCAAATCTAAGTCAGCGAGCACAGGTGTGATGGGTGAACAGGACTTGGGCCGAATTAGGATACAGGCAGCAGAGTTTTGGAAGAGCTCAGGTTTATGTAGGGTTGAAGATGGGAGGCTGCCACGAGAACATTGGAATAGGCATGTCCAGAGGCAACGAAAGCATGGCTAAGGGTTTAAGCTGCAGATGAGCTGAGGCAGGAGCAGAGAGGGCCGACGATACGGAGGAAGTTTTGATGATGGAGCAGATATTGGGTCAGAAGCTCACCTTGGGGTCAAATAGGACAGCAAGTTTGAAAACAGTCTGGTTCAGCCTCAGACAGTGGCCAGGGACAGGGATGGAGTCGGTGGCTAGGGATCGGAGTTGGTGGCAGGGACCAAAGACAATGGCTTCAGTCTTCCCAAAATGTTCTTGGAGGAAACTGCAGTCATTCAGTATTGGATGTTGGACAAGCAGCTTGACAAATTAGAGGTAGTGGAAGGGTCAATAGGTGGCGGTGAGGTAGAGCTGTGTGTCACAGCGTACATGTGTTCTCAGATGATGTCGCTGAGGGGCAGCATGTCGTTGAGAAATAGGAGGGGGCCAAGGATAAATCCTGGGGACTCCAGAGGTAACGGTGTGGGAGTGGGAAGAGAAGCTATTACATTTGATTGTACAACTAGATAAATAGGAATGGAACATTGTGAGGGCAATCTCACCCAGCTGGACGATGAAGGCGAGGGAGGATGCCAAAGGCTGCAGACAGGTCAAGAAGGTTGAAGTAGAATAGTTTGCCATGGTCACAGTCACATTGGATGCCATTTGCGACTGTAATAAGTGCTGTGGCAAGGGTGGAAACCTGATTGGAGCGCTTCAAACAGGGAATTGCAGGAAATATGGGCACGGATCTGGGAGGCAACAGCACATTCAAGGACTTTGAAGAGGAAAGGGACGTTGGAGATGGGGCTGTAGTTTGCAAAGACTGAGAGGTTTTGAGGAAGGGGTTTTGACAGCAGATTTAAAGAAGAGGGGGACAGTACCTGAGGAGAGGGAACCGTTAACAATATCAGCTAACATGGGGGCCAGGAAGGGAAGTTGGGTGGTCAACCGTTTGGTGGGAATAAGGTCGAGGGAGCTGGAGGTGGGTCTCTTGGATAAGATGAGCCCAGAGAGGGCATAAGGAGAGATAGGAGAGAAAATAGAGAAAGATGTGAGTTTGAAGCTAGGACTGTGGGGATCCTTAGGGGAAGTTTGGCTTGGTGGGCATGGGGAAGGGAGGGAAGTAGCAGAGGCAGCTGAACGGATGGTCTCAATCTTAGTAACAAAGAAGTCCATGAGCTTGTCGCACTTGTTATTGGATGTGAGGGTGGAGGAGACAGGGGAAAGGGGCTTAAGAAGATGGTTTATAGTGGAGAAGAGAAGCTGTATTCCAGGATGATCCTAGAATAGTGAACAGTTTTGGCAGAGGAGAGCAGGACCCGATAGTGCTTTATGTGGTCCAGCCAGATCTGGTGGTGAATGGCTAAACCAGTTGTCTGCCATAAATGTTCAAGTCTGGGTCTCCGGGACTTAAGGACGGGGAGATGGGGACCGCACCAGGGGAACAACCAGGGTGAGACAGAGTAATGGTTTTAATGTGGCCTAGGGCATCAAAGGTGGAGGTGAGGGTGTGATTGAACATGTCAGTAGCTGCAGAAATATTGTGGCAAATGGAGGACCAAAGGCTGGAGAGTTGGGAATTTGAAAGTGCTGTTGTAAGTGACTTGGGCGAGAGTTGTTTCCAGGGCCGGACACAGAAGGAAGTGGGGCTGGGAGTTGGAAGGGAGTTGTGAGAGGAGAGGGACCCAAGGAAGTGATCAGAGATGGCCTCATCAGTGAGTGACACAGTAGGAGTTAACAGACCATATGAAATGGCACGGTCAAGGGGATGGCCGTGGATATGGATAGGGGAGTTTATATAGTGGAAGAGATTAAGGGAGGATAGGATGGCAGTGAGCTCAGAGGAGAGGCAATGACGAGTTGAAATGGAGGTTGAAATCACAGAGAATTATATCTAGAACTGACAGCGTCATTTTGAATGAAGGCATAATAGCATATGATGTACACAAACCCGTTCCAAATATGGCATTCAAAACGCTAATCCCTTGTGAGTAGTCCTGTAGCAAATACATAGAATGTACAGCATTGAAACAGGCCATTCGGCCCAACGGGTCTATTCCAGTGATTGAGCTCCACACGAGCCTCCTCCCAGCCGATCAGCCTACACTTCTAATCCTTTCTCCCTCACGTACTTAGCTAGCTTTTCTTTAAATGCATCTTTATTATTTGCCTCAACTACTCCATGTGGTAGTAAGTTCCACATTCTAACCATTCTCTGGCTAAAGAAGTTTCTCCTGAATTCCTTATTAGTTTTATTAGCGATTATCTTAAATTTATGACCTCTAGTTTTGCACTCCCCACTAGTGAGAACTTCTCTACCCTGTCAAACCCCTTTCACATTTTAAAGACCTCCATAAGGTCACCCCTCAGTCTTCCCTTTTCTCGAGAGAAAAGCCCCAGCCTGTTCAATCTTTCCTGATAGTTATAACCCCTCAGTTCCGGTATCATCCTTGTAATTCCTTCGTACACCTTCTCCAGTGTTTCGCTATCTTTTTCATAATATGGAGACCAGAACTGTACACAATATGCTGAGCGTGGTCTAACCAAGTGTAACATAACCTCTATTCTTCTAGAAATGAACCCTGGTGCTTTGTTTGCATTTTTCATAACCTCTTAACCAATGATTGAGTCAATGGGATTGAGCTGATCATTGGTCACTCTTGATTACGATTGGAGCACTGGATTCCAAACCCAGAGAGATGTGAGATCTGAAGGAGGCATGCTGAAATGCCAAGGCTAATTCCAGTTCATAGGAGTGGTCAATGAAAACACACCCGTGACTTTTTATAAAGATACTTGCAAGAGAATCAGTTATACAAAAGCAAATTATTGCGGATGCTGGAATCTGGAATAACAACAGAAAATGCTGGAAATCTCAGCGGGTCGGGCAGCATCTGTGGAGAGGAAGCAGAGTTCACGTTTCGGGTCGATGACCCTTCATCGGAACTGGAGAGTGTTCGGAAAGAACAGATTCTTAACCAGCACTGAAAGGGGGAGGGGAAGAAAGAACAATAGGGAAGGTCTGTGATAGGTTGGAAGACAGGAGAGATTAGAGAGAGAAAAGGGATGATGGCCCAAATTCAAATGGTAATGCCAGGAGTTAGAAAAACATTAGTCAAGATAGGGTGTGAATGGCGGGATAATGACCAACTGCCATTAGAGACAAGGGAAAAAAATGAAATAAACAGGCTTGGGAGGTGGGGGGGGGGGGCCAAAGATTGGCAACCTTTATGCTCTGACATTTTTGAACTCGATGTTCAGTCCAGAAGGCTGTAAAGTGCCTAATTGAAAGATGAGGTGCTGTTCCTCAGAATCAGTTATCTTTGACTCAGAGATATAATTTCACTTCTGAAGATCTGAGCTGTTAGGTTGAAGTGGGCACATGACGTCCCCAAGCATGAATCCTCAATAGCATTCAAACTCAGCTGTCTTTGCTGAAGAAGCGCTTTCATTGTTTACAACAATCTTAAGGTGGAAGAAAAATCTATTAAGGATCAATGCCACACCATAGAAACGAACTTCCTGTTACCGCAGTAAAGGAACATCATTGACAATACGTGTATCCCAGTGTCTCTAGCACTGCTGGTTCAGAGACCAAACACAGCAATGAATGGCAACAGAGAGAGATGAAAAAGGTACCTAAATAAAAAATGGATGATGAAAATGAAATCCAAATACCCCTCCTAATGTATAAAGAACCGACTGTCCTTGTTTCATTCAATTGACTTGCATTGGCCCAAATTTTATACTGTTCGCCGATTAATATCATAATGCAACAGGTATCATAATCTGCAAAAATATAGGCTAGAAATGCAATATAACTGGATGTTGTGAGTTTCTGAATAGTCTCATAGGGGCCGAAATTGCCCTGCACCCCGAGTGGGGACGGTAAACTTCCGGGGCAAGGATTTTTATCACCCGCCCGGATGTCCTGCCCCCAGGGTGGAATTGGACTTTGCGTCCCTGAAATGAGGCGTAGCTCTGTTTCAGGTGCTGCACCTTGTTGGAGGGGCACTCCTGAGGGCGGCAGCGCAGCACTGAGTCCAACGCCCCGCTGAAGAGGCCACGTGGCACTGACCCGCTACAGTTAAAGCAGAGGGCTGCTGCACACTCTGCCGGCCCTCTGGTGGCCGCCACTGGGCCACCACAGACGCGTCGACCGGGCCAGCGGCCCATCACCCAAATGGGAGTGCCGGGCTGCATGATGGCGGCCCAGCCGAGGCGAGAGCCGCCTTTGTCGGGTCGCCCCACGAAGCTGGCGTTGACATCCCTCTGGCACCAGCCTCGAAGCCCGCAGGGTGCAAAGTGTGCGGCGCGGGGCACAAATGGGTTGGCGCATACCGCGATGACGTCATTGCCTGTTGCGCGCCGGCCTGGGACGCTAATCACAGGGCGCGGCGCTACCGGCACATCACCTCCAAAACCTCCGGGGCTATTTCGGCCGAGGTGCCACCACCGCACACCCCCCGGGGCGAAAAGGCCATTGTGCCCCATTAACACCACCCAGAAGAGCTAATGGGGCACAAATCAGAAGCAATTGCAGTCCCTGTTGTCTAAACAAAATATATTGTTGCATGGCCAATAGAAGAGGTATGTGTCCTTAATTACTTTCAAATTGTTCAGACTTATATAATCTACAAATGTACATCATTTATCATCAGTTACAAGAAGACGTTTATAGCCAGCTCGCAGCACCAGTGAGCTAAGGTCTATAATCAAAGGCACAGTCTGGTGTCTGTATGTTACTTTCAAAGCAATCCAATCAAATCCAATCAATCAAAGCAATCCAATCAACATGCCTTTAACCTGCAGACGCTCCCCCAATAGAACTAACTTGTATACCATCTATACTGCAAAATATTTCAAACTGAATTATCCTCCAGCTACAATCAGCTGGTGACATCACCAGCAGGGCTTTACTATCCAGTGATGACGTCAATACATGGGGAACTCGATAATTCCGAATGAGAGGGTGGAGCTCACTCCATTTCTCTCCTCATTGTCTGAACACAAATAACCTTCTGGAAGTACTAGGGGACCGAGGGTCTAGTGAGAAGGAGAAACTGAAGGATATCCTTATTAGGGTGAAAATTGTGTGAGGGAAATTGATGGGATTGAAGGCCAATAAATACCCGGGGCCTGATAGTCTACATCCCAGAGTACTTAGGAAAATGGCAATGGCAATAGAAATAGTGGATGCATTGGTAATCATTTTCCAATAGTCTATCGACTCTGGATCAGTTCCTATGGACTGGAGGGTAGCTAATGTAACACTACTTTTTAAAAAAGGAGGGAGAGAGAAAACGGGTAATTATAGACCAGTTAGCCTGACATCAATAGTGGGGAAAATGTTGGAATAAATTATTAAAGATGAAATAGCAGCACATTTGGAAAGCAGTGACAGGATCGGTCCAAGTCAGCATGGATTTATGAAAGAGAAATTTTTTGAGGATGTAACTAGTAGAGTGGACAAGGGAGAACCAGTGGATGTGGTGTATTTGGACTTTCAAAAGGCTTTTGACAAGGTCCCACACAAGAGATTGGTGTGCAAAATCAAAGCACATGGTATTGGGGGTAATGTACTGACGTGGATAGAGAACTGGTTGGCAGACGGGAAGCAGAGAGTCGTGATAAACGGGTCCTTTTCAGAATGGGAGGCAGTGACTAGTGAAGTACCGCAGGGCTCAGTGCTGGGACCCCAGCTCTTTACAATATACATTAATGATTTAGATGAAGGAATTGAGTGTAATATCTCCAAGTTTGCAGATGACACTAAACTGGGTGGCGGTGTGAGCTGTGAGGGGGACACTAGGAGGCTGCAGGGTGACTTAGGCAGGTTAGGTGAGTGGGCAAATACATGGCAGATGCAGTATAATGTGGATAAATGTGAGGTTATCCACTTTGGGGGAAAAAACACAAAGGCAGAATATTATCTGAATGGAGGCAGATTAGGAAAAGGGGAGGTGCAACGAGACCTGGGTGTCATGGTTCATCAGTCATTGAAAGTTGGCATGCAGGTACAGCAGGCAGTGAAGAAGGCAAATGGTATGTTGGCCTTCATAGCTTGGGGGATTTGAGTATAGGAGCAGGGAGGTCTTACTGCAGTTGTACAGGGCCTTAGTGAGGCCTCACCTGGAATATTGTGTTCAGTTTTGGTCTTCTAATCTGAGGAAGGACATTCTTGCTATTGAGGGAGTGCAGCGAAGATTCACCAGACTGATTCCCGGGATGGCTGGACTGATATATGAGGAGAGACTGGATCAACTGGGCCTTTATACACTGGAGTTTAGAAGGATGAGAGGGGATCTCATAGAAACATATAAGATTCTGACGGGACTGGACAGGTTAGATGTGGGAAGAATGTTCCCGATGTTGGGGAAGTCCATAACCAGGAGACAGAGTCTTAGGATAAGGGGTAGGCCATTTCGGACTGAGATGAGGAGAAACTTCTTCACTCAGAGAGTTGTTAACCTGTGGAATTCCCTACCGCAGAGAGTTATTGATGCAAGTTCATTGGATATATTCAAGAGGGAGTTAGATATGGCCCTTATGGCTAAAAGGATCAAGGAGTCTGGAGAGAAAGCAGGAAAGGGCTACTGAGGGAATGATCAGCCATGATCTTATTGAATGGTGGTGCAAGCTCGAAGGGCCGAATGGCCTACTCCTGCACCTATTTTCTATGTTTCTATATTTCTATGAACATTGTTACTTGTGCAGTTCCACAGGCAACAGCAACTATCTCGTACCTCCCGAGTGACTATCCTTGCTGGCAGGCAATGGGACGCCACTGCTGTGGCTTAGTGGGTAGCACTCTCACCTCTGAAGGTTGTGGGTTCAAGTCCCGCTCCAGGGACTTGAGTGCATAATCCAGGCTGACATTTCAGTGCAGTACTGAGAGAGGGCTACTGTATCAGAGGTGCCATCTTTCAGATAAGATGTTAAACTGAGGCCCTATCTGTCCTTGCAGGTGGATGTAAAAGATCCTACGACACTATTTTGAATAAGAACCCTTGGTGTCCTGGCCAACCAACCAATATTACTGTAAACAGATCATCACACTGCTTTTTGTGGGAACTTTGCTGTGTGCAAATGGGCTGTCGCATTTCCCTACATTACAACAGTGACTACACTTCAAAAGTATTTCATTAAATGTGAAACATTTCAAGACGTGAAAGATGCAATATAAATGCAGTTCTTTCTTTCCGTCCTGACCATGTCCACATTTGTGTGCTTTTCCACCAGAAGTAAATGGATAATGATCAGGGCCGGGAATTTCCTTGGAAATCCCGGTCCAAGAGTGGAAAATCTGATAGATTTTTTTCCCTCCTCCCTAATTACAATTACCAGCCCCACGAGATAAACTAACTCAGGACACAGTAGGGATGGACTTAGGGCTTTCCTGGTTTGCTTGTCTCAGTACCCCACCGAGGGGTGCTTTTATTTACTGAGGCAATGGGACGCTACATGAAGACTTTTTAATTAGGAGAATTTCCTGAGAATGGACAGGAGACTCTTCATTTGCATAATCTCTCCCTATCTGTCAAGCATCATGAAGGCTCTCCCAATGAACCAATGGCTAACAGCACTAAGCTATATGGTCCAGACTGTGCTAGCTTTAACCACTGCTCTGTGCTGAGCTAGTTGACCACTGCTGGAGCAGTCGTTGAATGCTACAATCGGCCTTGGCAAAGCTAAGGTACTGGTGTTGTGGGGGTTGGGAGGGGGAGGTGGGGAAACAGGCAGGATTGCCATGCTGCATTGTCATGCAGCTGAGCCTTTGCTGTACATGTACGTGTGTGGATGGCCATTGAAACAGGATCTGCATGTCTGATGACACTCCTGTGAAAAGCCTTGGGATGTTTTACTGCATTAAAGGTGCTAATTAAATGCAAGTAGTTGTTGTAACGCTGATCTTCATCCTCAACTCCAAATTCCCACCCGATCCCAATATCCCTTGATTCCCCTAGAGTCTAAAAATCTATCTATCTTAGCCTTGAATATACTCAACGATTCAGATCCACAGCCCTCTGGGGTAGAGAATTCCAAAGACTCTGAGTGAAGAACTTCCTCCTCATCTCAGTCTAAAAAGGCCAACCCTTATCCTGACACTATGCTCCCTAATTCTAGACTATCCAGCCAGGGGAAACAACCTCTCAGCATCTACCCTGTCAATCCCCCCTCAGAATCTGATATGTTTCAATGAGATCACCTCTCATTCTTCTAAACCCCAGAGAGTATAGACCCAATCGATTCAATCTCTCCTCACAGGACAACCCTCTCATCCCAGGAATCAATCCAGTGAACCTTTGTTGCACCATCTCTAAGGCAAGTATATCCTTCCTTAGATAAGGAGACCAAAACTGTGCACAGTACTCCAGGTGTGGTCTCACCAAAGCCCTGTACAATTGTCGCAAGACATCCTTACTCTTGTACTCCAACCCCCTTGCAGTAAAGGTCTACCTGCTATTTGCCTTCCTAAATGCTTGCCACACTTGCATGCTAACTCTGTGGGGCAGAAATTGCCCCGCGCTCTGTTTGGGGACAATAACCTTCCGAGCCTGGGACTTTTACCGTGCCTCAAATGAGACGGAGCGCTGTCTCCGGTGCTCCACCTTGTGGAGAGACGTTCCCAGGGCGTTTGTGCAACGCTGAGGAGGTCAGCGCTACAACACCCCTCCCCTTCAATTAAAGGGGATGGTCGCTGCGCACTCTGCAGGCTCTTTGGTGCCCGCCACTGGGCCACTAGGGGCGCGCTTGGTCGGCCAGCAGCCTGGCGCCCAAAAGGGAGTGCTGGGCTGCATGATGGCGGCCCGGTCGAGGTGAGGGTTGGTTTTGTCGGACCGACCGAAGAATCGGCCAAGAAAAGAAAATGGCGGCCCGGGGCGCACGCGGCCTTCCCTTTAAGGGGCGCCCCGAACAGATGTCAGCGCCCCGCAAAGCTGGCGTGCACATTGGCCTGCGGGACAAATTCCCCCGCGGGGTACAAAGTGGTTGGCATAGAGCGCAAAAGGGTCAGCAAGCATGGCGATGATGTCATAGTCTGTTGCGAGCCGGCCCGGGGCGCTAACTGTGGGGCGCATGCTACCGGCAAATCGTAAAAAGCCCATTGTGCTCAGTTGGCGCCTCTTGAAGGCGCTAATGGGGTGCAAAAAAGGGGCAATTTCGGCCACTGTGTTTCCTGTACAAGGACACCTAAATCTCTCTGAACACCAACATTTAATAGTTTCTCACCATTTAAAAAATATTCTGTTTTTCTATTCGTCCTACCAAAGTGAATAACCTCACATTTTCCCACATTATACTCCATCTGTCACCTTATTGCACACTCACTTAACCTGTACATATCCCTTTGCAGGCTCTTTGTGTCCTCCTCACAGCTTACTCTCCCATCTAGCTTCGTGTCATCAGCAAATTTGGATACATTGCACTCGGTCCCTTCATCTAACTCATTAATCTAGATTGTAAATAGCTGAGGCCCCATCACTGATCCTTGTGGCACCCCACTAGTTACAACTCTTTTTGTAGAAAACAATAAATAACCATTAAATCAAGTGCCCCCTTATTAAAGGGGGGACACTACAAACAGTTTACAAGTGCCTTTTTGTTTTTGTTTTTTTTATTCTGTTTCTTTGCTTTTTTTTTGGCACTAAAACCACAAATATATATACAAGTGCCCCCTATAACGGGGGAGGGGGACACTAAAACTGGCAATAAAACAAATTAAACTTTAAAACATATAAAATCAAATTAAAATTTGGTTGCCGGGGGTAATGATGCACTCCAGTCCCTCCGGCGCCCACCTCTCGCGGAAGGCCACGAGCGTACCGGTGGACACCGCGTGCTCCATCTCCAAGGACACCCTGGTGCGGATGTACGCGCGGAAGAGATGCAGGCAGTCGGGCTGAACAGCCCGTTCGACCGCCCGCTGCCTGGACCGGCTGATGGCACCCTTGGCCATGCCCAGGAGCAGTCCTACAAGGAGCCCTTCAGACCTACCCGCTCCCCTCCGCACAGGGTGCCCAAAGATCAGGAGTGTGGGACTGAAGTGCAGCCAAAAATTGAGGAGCAGCCCCTTTAAATAATGGAACAGGGGCTGCAACCTCGCACATTCCGTAAAAACGTGGAACACGGACTCTTCCAGACCGCAGAAACTGCAGGCGGCCTGGGAGCCCGTGAACCGGCTTAAAAATTTATTGCACGGGACTGCTCCGTGCACCGCCCTCCAGGCCAAGTCCCCAATAAATAGTGGACCCCACTAGTTACAGCCTGCTAATCTGTATATGACCTGTTTATCCTTATTCTCTGATTTCTGTCTGTTAACCAATCCTTTATCCATGCTAATTCATTACCCCCAACCCCATTAACCCTTATCTTGCATAACAGCCTCTTACGTGGCACCTTATCAAATGCCTTTTGGAAATCCAAATATACTACATCCACTGGTGCCCCTTTATCTACCTTGTGACTTCTATCCTCAAAAAACTATAATAAATTTGTCAAACACAATTTCCCTTTCATAAAACCATGTTGGCTCTGCCTAATCATATTATGATTTTCTAAGTGCCCTGTCACCACTTCGTTAATAATGGATTCCAGCATTTTCCCGACGACTGCTGTCAGGATAACTGGCCTATAGTTCCCTGTTTTCTCTCTCCCTCCCTTCTTGAATAGCGGGGTTACATTTGCTACTTTCCAATCCGCTGGGCTCATTCCTGAATCTAGAGAATTCTGGAAGTTCACAACCAATGCATCCACTATCTCTACAGCCACCTCTTGTAGAAATCAAGGGTGTAGGCCATAAGGTCGTGGGGATTTGTCGGCTTTTAAGAGTTGAATCTGTGATCAATATTCACAACCGTCAACACCTATTGAGCAGAAAACTCTAAAATGACACATCGATAGCATGCAATTTTATTCAAGTTGAACTCACCAGATATGCAGACAGCTTAAAATAGCAAAAAGGATTCCAGAGATTAAAGACACAGGGACAGCAAATATAAGTGAGATGATTCTATAGCACCATAATTTAGATACTTCAAACAATGCGTCACTCCAGATCCAAATCTTGTCAAAACTGTGCACCGAATCAGGCTCCGCAATCACATCTTCAAAGCTTACCTTTAAAGAAACAAAAATAAAGCAGAGGTCATTGTGAATTTATCTAATGCAAGGTAGAAATGCACTTTTCATCTGTACACTTCTCACCAGTTACAACTATTTTAGTTAATGTCAGAAGTGGAATTCGAACCATGCGCCTAGAAAGGGACCAGAATACACCAACCTTTAGTAAGGTAAGGATTACAGTCCTTGAGTCTCGAGCCTTAGACCACTCGGCCATCCTGACAATGGGCACAAAACTATGAATAATATTCAAATGGCCCATACAAGGATTGAACCACGATCTTGGCATTATTAGCACCACGTTCTAACCAACTGAGCTAACCGGCCACAAAGCGCACTGGCACCAGTTACATCCCCCTCCCATTGTCTCAGGCTGTACCAGACTGTTCGCATCAATGCCATCGTATCCTGAGCTGAGCCTCTGATCCCATATCCTCTCCATCACCAGGACCATCTACTTCTTCCTCCGTAACATCACCCGCCTCCACCCCGCCTCAGCCCATTTCTCATTTGGAGCCCTCATCCATGCCTTTATCACCTCCAGATTCAACTATTCCCATGCACGACTGGCTGGCCTCCCTCCCATCGTGCAACACCACTAAACTGCAGCTGATCCAGACCTCTGCTGCCCACACCCAATCCTACACCAAATCCCGTTCACCCATCACCCCTGTCTTCTCTGATCTACCATGGCTTCCGGTCCCCCAACACCTCAAATTTAACATTTTAACTCTTGTGATTAAATCCTTCCAAGACTGAACCACTCCCTAATCCTGTAACCTCTTCCATCCCAACACCCTCACTAACCTCTCCATTCCACTGACAAAAGCCTCTTTTCCACATTACAACAGTGACCACACTCCAAAAGTACTTCATTGGCTGTAAAGGGCTTTGAGATGTCCGGTGGTTGTGAAAGGCGCTATATAAATGCAAGTCTTTCTTTTTTTTCCTGTGGAACAGTGCCCTTCCCTTTGCCCAACCATTGCTAGCCATGCCTTCAGCCACCAAAGCCCTAGGGTCTGGTATTCCCTCCCTAAACACCTCTGCCTCATTACCTCCCTCTCCACCTCTTTGACCAAGCGTTTGGTCAAATGTACTAATATCTCCTTCTTTGACTCAATGTCCATTTTCACCTTAAGCCTCTGTGAAGTGCCTTGGGACATTTCTCAACAATAAAGGCGCTACATCAATGCGAGTTGTTTCTGTATTACGAGAAGATGCAACGATACCCTAAAGTATATTTTGAGAGATACAGCATTGATTCCTGTACATGGCCAGCTTCTTTTCACAATGCGGAATCTATCATGTACATTGCAGAAATCACCGTTTGCTGTTGAACACTTAACCTGCTTGGATTGCATTGCTGTGCCTGCTATTTTAGTGGAGGCATTATCCCATTTAAAATAAATGCTTTACAGCCTGTATTAAAATAGCACGCAGAGAAATGTCACGCAAGCCCGTTATTTATCCGTCCTGTAATATCATCAACTCCAACTTCTAGCTCAAGTCTTCAGCTTTCTTTAGTTCTCTCGGTGCATTGGCTGAATATGGTGCTTGCAACGCTGGTCCAAATACTTTGTAGTCTCGCTCGAGGGACTCGCTATGATTAGGGTTGTTTACTCCTGTCACAGCCCTGATGGTATTTTTATCTCTCAGATCAAAATAATATCTGTCAAGCATTTGCATGGGGGAGGGAAAGTGGGATTAGACTGGGCAGGAGAGGGGCAAATCCTTGTGGGCATCCAGATAGTACAACAGCAATTTGCATTTATATAGCACCATGAACGTAGTAAAACATCCTCAGGCACTTCAAAATGATGAATACGTGGCTTGAGCAGTGGTGCAGCAGGGAGGGATTCAAATTCTTGTAGCATTGGAACCGGTTCTGGGGGAGGTCGGACCAGTACAAACCGGACGGTCTGCACCTGGGCAGGACCGGAACCAATGTCCTCGGGGGAATGTTTGCTAGTACTGTTGGGGAGGAGTTAAACTAATATGGCACAGGGATGGGAACCAATGCAGGGAGACAGAGGGAAACAAAAAGGAGGCAAAAGCAAAAGACAGAAAGGAGATGAGGAAAAGTGGAGGGCAGAGAAACACAAGGCAAAGAACAAAAAGGGCCACTGTACAGCAAAATTATAAAAGGACAAAGGGTGTTAAAAAAACAAGCCTGAAGGTTTTGTGTCTTAATGCAAGGAGTATCCGTAATAAGGTGGATGAATTAACTGTGCAAATAGATGTTAACAAATATGATGTGATTGGGATTACAGAGACGTGGCTCCAGAGTGATCAGGGCTGGGAACTCAACATCCAGAAGTATTCAACATTCAGGAAGGATAGAATAAAAGGAAAAGGAGGTGGGGTAGCATTGCTGGTTAAAGAGGAGATTAATGCAATAGTTAGGAAGGACATTAGCTTGGATGATGTGGAATCTATATGGGTAGAGCTGCAGAACACCAAAGGGCAAAAAACGTTAGTGGGAGTTGTGTACAGATCTCCAAACAGTAGTAGTGATGTTGGGGAGGGCATCAAACAGGAAATTAGGGGTGCATGCAATAAAGGTGCAGCAGTTATAATGGGTGACTTTAATATGCACATAGATTGGGCTAGCCAAACTGGAAGCAATACGGTGAAGGAGGATTTCCTAGAGTGCATACGGGATGGTTTTCTAGACCAATATGTCGAGGAACCAACTAGGGGGGAGGTCATCTTAGACTGTGTAATGAGAGAGGATTAATTAGCAATCGTTGTGCGAGGCCCCTTGGGGAAGAGTGACCATAATATGGTGGAATTCTACATTAGGATGGAGAATGAAACAGTTAATTCAGAGACCATGGTCCAGAACTTAAAGAAGGGTAACTTTGAAGGTATGAGGCGTAAATTGGCCAGGAAAGATTGGCGAATGATACTTAAGGGGTTGACTGTGGATGGGCAATGGCAGACATTTAGAGACCGCATGGATGAACTACAACAATTGTACATTCCTGTCTGGTGTAAAAATAAAAAAGGGAAGGTGGCTCAACCATGGCTATCAAGGGAACTCAGGGATAGTATTAAAGCCAAGAAAGTGGCATACAAATTGGCCAGAAATAGCAGCGAACCCGGGGACTAGGAGAAATTTAAAACTCAGCAGAGGAGGACAAAGGGTTTGATGAGGGCAGGGAAAATGGAGTACGAGAAGAAGCTTGCAGGAAACATTCAGATGGATTGCAAATGTTTCTATAGATATGTAAAGAGAAAAAGGTTAGTAAAGACAAAAGTAGGTCCCCTGCAGTCAGAATCAGGGGAAGTCATAACGGGGAACAAAGAAATGGCAGACCAATTGAACAAGTACTTTGGTTCGGTATTCACTAAGGAGGACACAAACAACCTTCCGGATATAAAAGGGGTCAGAGGGTCTAGAAAGGAGGAGGAACTGAGGGAAATCTTTATTAGTCGGGAAATTGTGTTGGGGAAATTGATGGGATTGAAGGCCGATAAATCCCCAGGGCCTGATGGACTGCATCCCAGAGTACTTAAGGAGGTGGCCTTGGAAATAGCGGATGCATTGACAGTCATTTTCCAACATTCCATTGACTCTGGATCAGTTCCTATGGAGTGGAGGGTAGCCAATGTAACCCCACTTTTTAAAAAAGGAGGGAGAGAGAAAACAGGGAATTATAGACCGGTCAGCCTGACCTCAGTATTGGGTAAAATGATGGAATCAATTATTAAGGATGTCATAGCAGCGCATTTGGAAAGAGGTGACATGATAGGTCCAAGTCAGCATGGATTTGTGAAAGGGAAATCATGCTTGACAAATCTTCTGGAATTTTTTGAGGATGTTTCCAGTAGAGTGGACAAGGGAGAACCAGTTGATGTGGTATATTTGGACTTTCAGAAGGCTTTCGACAAGGTCCCTCACAAGAGATTAATGTGCAAAGTTAAAGAACATGGGATTGGGGGTAGTGTGCTGACATGGATTGAGAACTGGTTGTCAGACAGGAAGCAAAGAGTAGGAGTAAATGGGTACTTTTCAGAATGGCAGGCAGTGACTAGTGGGGTACCGCAAGGTTCTGTGCTGGGGCCCCAGCTGTTTACACTGTACATTAATGATTTAGATGAGGGGATTAAATGTAGTATCTCCAAATTTGTAGATGACACTAAGTTGGGTGGCAGTGTGAGCTGCAAGGAGGATGCTATGAGGCTGCAGAGCGACTTGGATAGGTTAGGTGAGTGGGCAAATGCATGGCAGATGAAATATAATGTGGATAAATGTGAGGTTATCCACTTTGGTGGTAAAAACAGAGAGACAGACTATTATCTGAATGGTGACAGATTAGGAAAAGGGGAGGTGCAACGAGACCTGAGTGTCATGGTACATCAGTCATTAAAGGTTGGCATGCAGGTACAGCAGGCGGTTAAGAAAGCAAATGGCATGTTGGCCTTCATAGCGAGGGGATTTGAGTACAGGGGCAGGGAGGTGTTGCTACAGTTGTACAGGGCCTTGGTGAGGCCACACCTGGAGTATTGTGTACAGTTTTGGTCTCCTAACCTTTGGAAGGACATTCTTGCTATTGAGGGAGTGCAGCGAAGGTTCTCCAGACTGATTCCCGGGATGGCGGGACTGACCTAACAAGAAAGACTGGATCAACTGGGCTTGTATTCACTGGAGTTCAGAAGAATGAGAGGGGACCTCATAGAAACGTTTAAAATTCTGATGGGTTTAGACAGGTTAGATGCAGGAAGAATGTTCCCAATGTTGGGGAAGTCCAGAACCAGGGGTCACAGTCTAAGGATAAGGGGTAAGCCATTTAGGACCGAGATGAGGAGAAACTTCTTCACCCAGAGAGTGGTGAACCTGTGGAATTCTCTGCCACAAAAAG
The DNA here is from genome assembly GCF_044704955.1 of Pristiophorus japonicus. Lineage (NCBI taxonomy): Eukaryota > Metazoa > Chordata > Chondrichthyes > Pristiophoridae > Pristiophorus > Pristiophorus japonicus. The sequence continues at coordinate 92,472,870 of NC_091988.1, forward strand.
TTGTTGAGGCCAATTTATTAAATATATTCAAAAAGGAGTTAGATGAAGTCCTTACTACTAGGGGGATCAAGGGGTATGGCGAGAAAGCAGGAATGGGGTACTGAAGTTGCATGTTCAGCCATGAACTCATTGAATGGCGGTGCAGGCTAGAAGGGCCGAATGGCCTACTCCTGCACCTATTTTCTATATTTCTATGTTTCTAAAATTGTGGATTCAGGCAAAAGATTTGACACTGAGCCACATAAAGCGATATTAGGCTAGGTGACCAAAAGCTTTGTCAAAGAGGTTGGTTTTAAGCATCTTAAAGGAAGAGAGGCTAGGGAGGGAATTCTGATGGCACAGCTGCTAATGGTAGGGTGAAGGAAGTTGTAAACACAGAAGTCTCAGAGGGCTGTAAGGGGCTTTAGAAATGTTTTATATTTTATAAGCCAGCATGTAGTTGCCCTGACTGAGTGGTTTGCCAGGTCACTTCAGAGGATAGTTAAGAGTCAACCACATTGGTGTGGACTGGTGTCACATATAGGCAGACCAGGTATTAGCGAACTAGTTGGATTTTTATAGCAGCTTTCATGGTCACTTTTTCTGATATCAGCTTTTTAATTCCAGATTTTCTTTCAACTGAAGTCAGTTTCACAAAGTGTGGTGGTGGGATTTGAACCAACACACTCTGGATTATTAGTCCAGGCCTCGGGATTATTGGTCCAGTAACTAACCACTACTCTATCATACCCACTACTGTAGTTGCACTTTACTTAAACTCCTTTACTGAAGGTTCACAGGAGAGAAACAGGTGCCATTCAGCAGTGCAAGAAGTGGGGGTGGTGATCGGAGCTTGAGTTGGACTGAGAGATTTTGAGGAGGCTTCTCAAGATGGAGATGGAAGTAGATAGGCAGGAGGGGTTTAGGGAGAGAGTCCCAAAGTGTTGGGCCATCACCTCCTTGTGGAGTGGTTTGGAAGAAGGAGAGGTCAGGGTGCTCAGAGTGGTCACAGCCATTGTGCTCACCGCGTGCTGGAGGAGAAGAGGCCAGGCTGCCGTTGGAAGAGGAGAGGCCCAGTCGCAACTGGAAGAGGAGAAGTCCTACACGGCAAGCGAGCCCAAGGTGGGCAGAGGAAACATTTCAAGGACACCCTCAAAGCCTCCTTGATAAAATACAACATCCCCACCGACACCTGGGAATCCCTGGCCAAAGAACGCCCTAAGTGGAGGAAGAGCATCTGGGAGGGCACTGAGCACCTCGAGTCTCGTTGCCGAGAGCATGCAGAAATCAAGCGCAAGCAGCGGAAGGAGCGTGCGGCAAACCAAAATCCCCTTTCCTTCAACCACTGTCTGTCCCACCTGTGACAGAGACTGTAATCCCCGTATTGGACTGTTCAGTCACCTAAGAACTCATTTTTAGAGTGGAAGCAAGTCTTCCTCGATTTTAAGGGACTGTCTATGATGATGATGATGTGGAGTGGTTTAATCTTACTTGCTCACTAGACTTAACCTACTAAAACATAAATGTTACCACCAATTAGAAGCAATACACTGAAACATAAATCTAATACACACAGGTATAAACAGTACAACCTCAATACGTGGGCCAGGATACAAAGTGATCAATCTTCCTCCTATCAATGGCCCAGCATTACAAATCGCCCAAGAGCTCTGCCTACCTGGGGGCTCAGCTTTCCTCATATTGAGTTTCTCTGCATGTCTTGCGCAATTATCCACCCACCTTGCGGCCATCTGCAGTACCATTCTATGCTAGAGAGATGTTTGTCCTAATTCTTACCTTATCTTGGACACTCGCTATACTGGGGCTGGAGGTATGATGATCTCACCCACCAGGACAAGGGACGCTTGCGATCCCAAGGTCTTCACAAGATGATTAACTTACCGAGCAGATCTTGAAGCAGATAACACACTTTTTCCCTTTAAATTGTTCTAGTTGTGGCTTTCCAGCTGTTGCACTGGTATTTTTAAGTTGTCAACACCCCCATGAGCCTTTGCAATCCAACTTGACCTATTTTCTCGAAGCATGCTGGATAAAGATTCTGGATTGCTTACTTTCACTCTCATAAATGCCATCAGAGGAAATGAGTGGACTCTTGACCCCAGACTCAAGATAGGCATGCATTTTTAAAAATACCTTTCTTTGCCGTGGTTATTGTTTCTATGATTATTGCACTGCCCAATTATTGCCCAATTTTCTACTGGTAGGATCAGCCCAAACATGCGCATCATACAAATACATCTTGGAGGGAGGGCTGAAATATTGCTCTTCCCCACGATATAAAAAGTTAAGCATTCTTTTCAATGTCGCTCTCACCTCGATCATTATTAGTTCAAGATAGTCTACGTCTCACCGCACATAAAAAAACTGGAAGCTCATTGGCAAACACTTCACCCATTTATCTGTGCACAGTTTTAGAGTGTCCCCATCTATCTACATACAAAAAATGTGTTCAGTGGATGGTGATATCTTCTTTACGATATCATAAACGCACACATACAACATGGCTCCATCATCATGTGTCTTTTATTGTATTTACATCAGCAGTTGCATTACCACAGTAGTCCACTAGGTGAAGCTATAGTACACGGGTCTTCATTGTTTGTTTACAAACACACAACACAACGACGTAAATTGTGTCGAGCGCATTATTGCATGACATCACCAAGTTGTAGATGATGCAAGGCAACTGCAGCTCAGCTTCACCCTTCACCCCCCCCACCCCCGCAAACCAAAAAAACGTTTGCCCAACGCGCTTTTGCACCATATAGGCTCCATTTTCCTTCAAGCCGCTAACCAGAGAATCAGGTTCTGAGCTCAGTTCTCCCGTCATTAAAGAAGAAAGACTTGCATTTTTATAGCGCCTTTCACAGCCTCAGGACGTTCCTAAGCGTTTTACAGCCAATAGAGTATTTTTGAAGTGTCTTCACTGTTGTAATGTGGGAGACGTTACACAGTAAGCTTGGTGACCAGTGAATAGGGAGCACTATGGATCAGGTGTGTGGACCTCTGCGCTCGATTCTTCAAGCTGCACTCCCTTCAAACGAGAACCCACACCAGGGCGCGGAGTTTCCACAAATGTACCCGTGTATGTTTCGTTGACAAAGCTTTACAGGCAAGACTTTCTTATACAAGCTTACAGTCTACATCTTCCCAAGGTTACTGGCTGCATTGTTTTACGTGCTTGAGTCACGTTTGCAACTTTAATTACAGTTGCCCTGATAAACGCCACTCACCTTTAAGTGGGCATTGACGCCTCTGGGGTCCCGGTCTTCCACGGACGGGGTCTGCCCTTTGGCCATTGGAACATTTGGATCTGGTTCCCCTTGCCCCTCGCCAAGGTCAATTTTGGTTTCGTTCAAATGTTCGTCGGTGAGCATGCTTGCACATCCGACGACAGAGCTTCAGCAGTCGGGCAGGAGGAATAGACGGCCGCAGTGGCAGGGGTAGTGGCAGAGTTCTGATTGAAGTTACAGATGCGGCAGACCCAGCCCGTGTAAACCTATAGCTCACTCAGGCAGACTGACACTGGCATCAGCTGTTCCCAAAGCAAGCAGAGAACATTCTGCCTCTGACATACCAGGGAAAGGAATGCCCGAATGCACTGCCTGTGCGCCAATGGCAGACAGCTTTTGGGTTTTCAGGCTAATGCCGAATAAATACTGATTGTTTGAAGCATTGGCGACAGATTTCTCTCACTAAATATAGACTTCTTCCTTCCACGTGCTAATGAAAGTGGGAGCACTTCATGACAGAGTGCAAGATTCCAACAATTAAACTGTCCAGTAACATTAAACCTATGTTTATAGTTTTCCCACAGTTTCTTCCCCCCACCGATTCTATTTATTGCCCCAATGGTTGCTGCTTACCTTTAAAGGGGCACTGTCTTTAAGGGTGCACTGACTTTAAAGAGGGCATTCTCTTTAAAGAAAGACTTGGATTTAAACAGCACCATTTACAACCACCAGACGTTTCAAAGCGCTTTACAGCCAATGAAGTATTTTTGGAGTGTAGTCACTGTTGAAATGTGGGAAACACGGCAGCCAATTTGCGCACAGCAAGCTCCCACAAACAACAATGTGATAATAACCAGACAATCTGCTTTTTTGTTATGTTGATTGAGGGATAAATATTGGCCAGGACACCAGGGATAACTTCCTTGTTCTTCTTCAAAATAGTGCCATGGGATCTTTTATGCCCACTTGATGCAGACAGAGCTTCGGTTTAACGTCTCATCTGAAAGACGGCACCTCCGACAGTGCAGCACTCCCTCAGCACTGCACTGGGACTGTCAGCCTAGATTTTTTTGTGCTCCTGGAGTGTGACTTGAACCTGCAACCTTCTGACTCAGAGGCAAGAGTGCTACCCACTGAGCCACAGCTGACATTAAAGGGGCACTGACTATAAGGGGGCATTCTCTTTAGGATCTTTCTGAGGTCCCCACCATCACAGAAACCAGTCTTCAGTCAATTCGATTCAGTCCACATGATATCAAGAACTAGCTAAACGCACTGGTTGCAGCAAAGGCTATTGGCCCCAACAACATCCCGATGTGGTGCTCAAGACTTGTGCTCCAGAACTAGCCGTGCCTCTAACCAAGCTACAACACTGGCATCTACTCAAAAAAGTGGAAAATTGCCCAGGTATGTCCTATCCACAAAATGCAGGACAAATCAAATCTGGACAATTACAGCCCAATCAGACTACTCTCAATCATCAGCAAATTGATGGAAGGTGTCGTCAACAGTGCTATCAATCGGCACTTATTCACCAATAACCTGCTCACCGACGCTCAGTTTGGATTCTACAGGACCACTCGGCTCCAGACCTCATTACAGCCTTGGTCCAAACATGGATAAAAGAACTGAATTCCAGAAGTGAGGCGAGAGTGACTGCTCTTGACATCAAGGCAGCATTTGACCGAGAGTGGCATCAAGGAGCCCCAGCAAAACCAAAATCAATCGAATTCAGGGGGGAAACTCTCCACTGGCTGCAGTCGTACAAAACTCAAAGGAAGATGATTGTGGTGGTTGGAGGCCAATCGTCTTAGCCCCAGGACATCGCTGCAGGTGTTCCTCAGGGCAGTGTCCTAGGCCCAACCATCTTCAGCTGCTTCATCAATGACCTTCCCTGGGGATGTTCACTGATGATTGCACAGTGTTCAGGTCCATTCGCAACGCCTCAGATAATAAAGTAGTCCGTGCCTGCATGCAGCAAGACCTTGACATCATTCAGGCAGGATTAGTGGCAAGTAACATTCATGGCACACAATTGCCAGGCAAAGACCATCTCCAACAAGAGAGAGTCTAACTACCTCTCTTTGACATTTAACGGCATTACCATCGTCAAATCCCCCACCATCAACATCCTGGGAGTCATCATTGACCAGCAACAACTGATTCCACGATTGACCATTCCTGGCAAGGGGTTGTGGTCACGAGGAGTACAAACAGGGGATGCACAGACCTGCAAAGTTGTAACTTAAACTGTGCCACGTGTGTGCTCTGATCCTCGCCAGGACAGTCTGATGGTAAGAATCAGCCACAGTCCAGCTCCTTATCTTCATATGTCAAGAGGTCTATAGGAACATAGGAACATAGGAATAGGAGTAGGCCATTCAGACCCTCGAGCCTCTCCTGCCATTCAATTAGATCCTGGTTGATCTGTATCTTAACTCCATTTACCCACCTTGGTTCCGTAACCCTTACTACCATAACCTAACAGAAATCTATCAAGCTCAGTTTTGACATTTTCAATTGACCCCTGGCCTCAACAGCTTTTGGGGGGAAAGAGTTCCAGATTTCCACCACCCTTTGTGTGAAGAAGTGCTTCCCGACATCACCCCTAAATGGCCTAGCTCAAATTTTAAGATTACGCTCCCTTGTTCTGGATGCCCCCAGCAGAGGGAATAATTTCTCTCTATCTGCTCTATCAACTCCTTTAATCATCTTAGACACCTCAATTAGATCACTCCTTAATCTTCTAGGTTCAAGGGAATATAAACCTAGTCTATGCAACCTGTCCTCATAATTTAACCCTTTTAGTCCTGGTATCATTCTGGTGAATCCGATGTTCAGGGCTCTCCGGAGTTTATCAGTCAACTTTTGCTTCTTTTCGAAATTGGCCTCTGTGCAAATCTCAATGTTTACCTGCATGATAATGAAATATTTAAAAGCAAAAGGACAGAGAACTGGTTAGACCAGGGAAGGTAAGAAACTTGACCTTTAGTTATCCTGGAATCTCCTACTGAGGGACAGACCTGGAATCTCGGCCTGACGGGAGTGGGAGAGCAGGTTGGGTGCGGCAAGATGGTGAAGTGCGAGGGAGGATCCATTGGCACCTCTGCCTGCCTCGTGTGCCAGTGTTTGTTTCAGTGAGGGAGGGAGGGAGGGAGAGAGGGAAGAGTGTGTCTCTATTGCTGAGAGAAGCTAACTGTAGATGTTGAAGTCATTTGGAGAGAGAAAGCATAACAAAGGGAGAGGGAAAGGGAGAAAAAGGAAATGCAAAAGGAAAACCCTGACAATGCATCATCATAGACAGTCCCTCGAGTCGAGGATGACTTGCTTCCACGCCAAAAAGTTCACAGGTGTTTCAATGAAGGACCTAATATTCCAGATCCCAAACCACATGTTGAAGGGTGGAAGATGCCTGTACATGGATTATTTTAACGTGTGGTGGCCGTTGCACACCAGCCACCACACGGGTTTGACAGAGCTAGGTCTTGGTCCAGTGGCAAGGGTTGACCAATACGACAGGAGACCAGCTCTGCTGCACGGACCTAGTGTGCACACATATTGCAGTGTGGGCTGCCCGTGCTGCCCCTGGGCCCTCGCCGCTCCTGGGCCCCGATCACGTCGCTCCGCAATCTCTCGCCGCTCCTCCGCCCCGACCTCACCACTCCTGCTGTACCTGCCCACGCTCCAATCACCGACCTGGATCTTGGTGACATCCAATCCAGTCGACCTCTTCGCTGCCATCGCTCTCCGGTTTGCATGGACCCCGGCCTGCGAGCACCATCGGAGTAGGGCGGGGAGTGGAAGGAGCAGCGTGGCAGAGTACCACTCCAGGGAGCAGCACGTGCTGGAGCAGGAGTTCAACTTGACAATGACTGAGCCGGTCAAACCCCATTCATCTGAAGTGAGACTGTAGGCCCGATTTTAACTGAGGTTGTTGGTTGAGCGTGGGGACGGTGGGGCGTGCGTTAGACACTCCCCAGCTCGCCGATGGGAGGCCGGGGCCATTTTAACTCCCAGGCCTCATTTAAATACGTTAGGCCTGAACCACACCTAAGCAGCAACGATGTCAGGCTAGCAAGTGGGAGTGGGCAAACACGGCAGGACACGCGGGAACCATCCCTGGCAAAGGTAAGTCGGCAGTGGTTGGGGGGGTTGTGTGAGACGATCGCAGGTAGCCCAGGCTAGGGGAGGCCCAAGGATTCTTTGTGGTGCCTGGAGCAGCATTCCTGATAAACTGCCTTTATTCCCATCTCCTAGATTTTTACATCTAATCTTCTTCTTTCGTGTGGTCGCAGCAAAGCAAATCAAATGTCAATATCTAAGTCAGATCTCCAGGCCAAAGCTCCCGGTGTAACAGCGTGGATATCCTGTAAGCTGCCTGCGAATTCCTTCTGAGGGCAGTGCTCAATGATGTGTTCCAGGGTCTGATTAGAAGCTCCACAGTCACATGATGGGGATGCTTTAATCTTTCACCTATGGGGAAGGTGGCAGCATCTACCATGACCAGATCTGAGGCGGTTGATGGTTGTCCACTGTTTGCGAGGAAGGTTTGATCCTTCAGGTTGTACTGGGGGGTCCTCTGTAAGAAATCCATTCCTTATGTCACAGTTCTTCCAAGCATTTTGCCATCGGTTATAAAGACTGAGGGGAGATCGCTGAAGAGCTTCGGCGACGGTCCAAAATGGCCTTCTAGATTTGAGACGGGTTGGTGGTAGGTTGTTCAAGTCGGCCTGGATCGGCGTGTTGCTGGTGTAGCGGTTGTATTCTCTGGAAACTGCATCTTCACGGTGTAGGTGTGGTAGTGCGATGTTTGCAAGCTCGAGTAGCCGAGGTGTTGGTGTCGATAAAAGCGTACTGGTGATAATTCTCATAGTAGAATTCAGCTGGACATCACCGGATTTGACATGCGGACTTGACGGCCATGCCAGAGAGCAGTACTCCGTCCAGCTAATTATCTACTCAGTGTATCTAATTAACGAAAGTGTTGAAAGAAAATGGAAAAGAACACCCAATATTTTTAACACCCTCATGTTATTTCTCCAGGTTGCTGGTGGCAGTGTCCAGGGGGTTCATCTTTAAGTCCTGGAGACTTCAGTATGAATCTGGAGGGTTCACAACCCTCCTGTAGTGACCAGCCTCACACAACTGGACTCAGTGGCTTTCGCCCTCGCGAGCGCACGATTTTCTGACCAATTTTGGCCGGAAAACTGCTGGTTTGTGAATGCTGAAGCAGAAACCGGGTGCAATTTTAAACTAATATAAAAGCAATATACTGCACATGCTGGAATCTGAAATAAAAACAGAGAATGCTGAAAATCTCAGTGGGTCAGGCAGCACCTGTGGAGAGAGAATCAGAGTTAATGTTTCCTTTGAGTTCTGACAAAGGGTGATGAGTTTCTCTCCACAGATGTTGCCTGACCCATTGAGATTTCCAGCATTCTCTGTTTTTATTGCAATTTTAAACTGGCTGTCTCCACGCCCCACCCATGATTCACACTTTTGAAGACAAGAACAGCCCAATAGTGCCACCTGCTGATGGACAAAAAGATTAACGGGCTGGGTAGGAAAGAAAGAAGAACTTGCATTTATATAGCGCCATTCATGACCTCAGGACTTACCAAAGTGCTTTACAGCCAATTAAATACTTTTGAAGTGTAGTCACTGTTGTCAGCCAATTTGTGCACAGCAACCTCCCACAAACACTAATGAAATAATGAGCTGGCTGTTTTAGTGATGTTGGTCGAGGGATAAATATTTTCCAGCTTAGCTTTCACACTCATTTAGGATGACAGACATCAGAAAGACATCACCTCCAACAGTGCAGCACTCCCTCAGTACTGCAGTGGAATGTCAGCCTCTTGTGCTCAAGTGTCTGGAGTGAGATTTGAACCCACAATCTCCTGACTCTGAGTGAGGCAAGAGTGCTACTCACTGAGCTATGGCTGACACCACAAAGTAAGTAAAATGATCAAAATGATCAAAAACCCTCTTTAGCCTCATCCATACATCATAACATTGTAGGCATGCATACATAACAAGGCTTGTTAAGCCAGCCCTGCGAGGTTCCCGGCCAATTAAAAGGAAGTGGATCTGATGATGTAATTTGATGACACATCATCGGCCAGTTTCCTTAAAGGGGCCATGTCCACATTCATTTTGGTAATTGTTCTGTCATTGTTCTGCAGCATTGAGGTGCTGCAAATGCTGACAAGCACTGCACAAAGGTTCACGGCTGCACCCAGGCTCTCCCAAGACTCATGACTCCCTCCACATCTTATAGAGGGAGTCACAGCAGGCAGGGAGGTTCTCTTCCCTTCCAAAGGGCGGAAGAGACCTCCCCAGGACAGGAGAGCACAAGCAGGATGTCATCAGGAGGACCAGGCTGCAGTGGCACAAACCTTTCAATGATCTCAGTAGATCACAAAACGTTACTGCAAAGCCACACTCAAACTCATCCTGCTGTGCCACTCATCACATCCCCATCACTCTGCCTTCCCCTCCCTACCAACTGGCCTTGCACTCTCTCTCTCTATCTACATTATCATTTCCCCATCTCACTAGCCATCCCTCACACTCACCCTCATCCTTTTCCAATCATACCAACTAACAACACACAAGGGTAGGCACTTGGGTCTTTTATTCAATGTTCATGTAAAGTTTCTGTTAATAAGTTGCCAAACATTGAACTCTTTGGAACACTTTGCCTTCTTGGACAGATTTTTGTGCTCTTTTGGAAGTGGCTTAGTGAGTTGTAGTAAATGGTGAGACATAAGGGTACTGCCCGCAATGGTGATGAGTGAAAGGAATGACTTGGGCATCGTAAGGATGCTTCATGGTGCTGGAGTGAGGTGGTGCCAACCTGGTGCATCATGTGGAAGCCAGGGTGTACAGCGTCAAGTGAAGTCAATGTAGCCATGGTGAGACTATCCCTGGCTCCTCGGGCAGCAATGTGGTCATGTACTGATGCCCTGTGTCCTCTGCAGCATCAGGTGATTGCGGAGAAGGTTGGTGTTGCTGTTGGTGCTGCTGGTGTGCTGGCGATGTTGGTGTTGGGACTGATCGTGGTAGGATTCTGAAGACCAAGGTGTGATTTTTTTCAAGGGCACTGATGGTGCTGAAATAGATGCCGGCTGAAATTGAGATGACAGAAGTGATTTGTCAATGGTGAGAGAGGTTGCTCCAAGGAGGTGGCAATGGATAGAGAGTATATGCCAAACACTTCCAACCTTCCTTAAGCTGAAAAATATATTCCAAATCCTGAAGGCTCCAGCTTCTAACATTGATAGTGATCCGCTGTGAAATGGTAGTTTTTATACCATTTTTGCAGCTGTCATCTATTCAAAGCAATGGAGAGTCACTGAAAACCTGACCTACTTACCTGACATAATCCCCGAGTGACGGGAACCTTGTGATAAAGTTGGAAAAATGGTTTGTAGGTGGTAAAATGCTGTTCAACTACCTTTAAACACCTTAACTATTTCAATTAACTCACCCACGCTTACTGCCGGGTCTGTAAAACGTAGGTAGACCCGGCCCTTGAGAAACTTACACAGAGGCAGTTTCAGAGCGGGATACTGCCCCACTGTCGACCATTAAGATTTTGACAACAGACCCACCTCAGAATCTGCCCTCTGAGCACCGGCTAAATCCAGCCCTCGATGTTTGACACGGTTGACACTAGACTTTGAACCATATCGATTGCTGATTTAGACTGCACACCGCTTCCTCCGTTGAATTCTCCGTTGTTGCTGCCATCACTCTCCACCTCGGTGCTCCTCCCTCCGGTACTCTCAAGCTCCAATCCATTGCCTGAGTGTTCCTGGGACCTAGCCCCCACCCCCTCCCCTCAAATACTCCCACACTCAGGTTTCAACGCTCCCAGACCCCAGTTCCTCAATCCTTCCGAGGATACAGTTCCCTCTCCCTGCTCCTTCCCATGCACCAAAACCAGATGTTACCTGTTAAGTCCTGACTCTAATGTACTGACTTACACGAGACACATGCTGAAGTCAAGGTCACTCAGGACCTGCACCTTTAATTCCAGCTCTCCAGTGCTGCACTTGCCTGAGACCTCCCTTTATATACCTCAGTGGGACAAGTATGGAGTGTCTCCTGCAAGTGCACCTCTGGTGGTAAGGTATGCTTATTGTTACAGGTCATATCTAGTTACAGTCTTGTATAGCATGGTAAGATACAGTTATATACAGTAATGTGAGATACATGACATTACCCACTTGATTTCTCCTTGCCCTCCACTCTCCATGACCCCCTCCCACACCACATGCATCATGGCCCCTCGAGTCATTTCTCACGCATGTGCTGCAACACCTCCTGAGCTACATCACCCTTCCCACTTACAGTGCCCACCACAGATCTGCTGCATCTTGGCTCCCATCTTCCTGCATACCCTGGGCTTTAGGAGACATAAAAATGAGAGGGGACCTGTGGAGGAAAGACACAGTAAGAGTGTGGAAGGAGAAAGGGCAGTTGAAGACAGTGATACGGACATCACAGCAGTAAAAGTGTGTCAGAGACATAGAGAGAGAGAGAAGACAAAGAGTGAAAGACAAAGCGAAGGACAGAGAGGAGAGCACAGAAAGAACTGCGAGTGAGAAATAACTGAGCAGGGGAAAATACTTTAGTTACCTTTTTTCTTATTTGTTCTGGCTTTCACTGTCCATGTTGGAGGTGGAAGCAACTTCCAAATAACTGAGTTTTCATTGGCTGAAAACCAGGTCCACAGGCCAGTTGTCCAACTAACTGAAAATCATAATCATAATTCTGGTCAGTCCAGTCTTTTCCCAGAGATACTGCCACAGACACATCGACTGGTCAATAACCCCTGGAGCCAATCACGCCTGGATGAATAAACACATCCATGCCATAGTAAAGGTTAATTACCTGTATGGGACACATACCTTACAGTATCGGTTGTCACTCACGTTGATGGAGCTGCACAGGGCTATGGATAGAATCACATTGAAATATTTTTGCCACACTTTGACATTTGATGTTATATAGTGGTCTATCGTTATGCAGTTGGCAGGCTTTTTTTCCTTGCAGGACCAGCAACATTGAGGTACAACTGCTCTTTCTATATCGGGTGGTCCCATGTTCCCATGGGGAGTGTAGCTTGGACAACTGCAGAACTCATGGGCTGCGCGTCTGCTGGGAGTGCCAGATACCGCAGTCACCCCTTATAACTCTTCCTCTATACTGTTGCTAGCTTCCTAACAACTGGCCTGTTAGATCAGACGAGGGTTTGCCAGTCTCCACAAGGGGACGCTATCTGAGCACTGAACCATTGTTTTTGTATCTTCACCTTGTTCCCATGGAGAACAGCGCGACCTGGTGGAAGGATTTACGGGCTGATTAACGGTCTGACAGGCTACAACATGAAGGGTCCTTCCAGTTAGTCCTATACGGTGGGTTTTATGGGCTCCCACAACCCACACGGTGAGGGGGCGAAGGGCCACCTACACCCACCGGCCACGAGTATCCCGATGGATGTCGACCCAGAATTCAGAGCCGGTGCTGCGATCTCCACCTGCCGGGATAGTCTGCAGAGGGGCGCGAACCCTGCACCTCCTAGAGTCACAGGACAGTACAGCACAGAATGAGGCCATTCGGCCCACCGAGATTGTGCTGGCGCTTTCGAAGAACGATCCAGTTAGTCCCACTCCCCGCTCTTTCTCCGTATCCCTGCATCTTCTGATACAGAGGGTGGAATGGTACCACTAAGCCAATGAACTAAACAGATCTAAATCACAAGATAGATAAAGATGGCGAAAGCCATTCGACCCACCTCGGCTCATCCATCTAAAAAGAACCTACACTGCCTCCTTCCCAGAATTTAAGCTCACTTTTACATTGTACTTAAGATTTCAGATCTCTGATTTCTGATCTGCTGGTGCTTGTGTTGTTGGATCTGGTTTCAATAGACCTTAAACCAGACTTACCATAGATACCCTGGAGCTGGTCCATGAACACGTTTCATAGCTCATGAGTCCCAGAAGCCAAATTAAACAAAGATCAATATAAATGGACCTTAACTGTTTCTTAAATAGCTCCACGTGTTTGGACTGCGTCATTGTATCCAGGAATCCATTCCATGTGTGGAACACTCTTTTTGTGGAGAACTTCCTAACATCACGCCTACATTTGCATTTCACTAGTTTGGGCCTGTAACCCGTGTTCTACTGTCACGATTTATTTAGGACTTGTATCCCGTGTTATACTGTTACGGTTTATTTAGGACCTCTATCCCGTGTTCTACTGTCACGGTTTCATCATAGGCAGTCCCTCGGAATCGAGAAAGACTTGCTTCCACTCTAAAAATTAGTCCTTAGGTGGCTGAACAGTCCAATATGAGAATCACAGTCCCTGTCACAGGTGGGACAGATAGTCGTTGAGAGAAAGGGTGGGTGGGACTGGTTTGCCGCACACTCTTTCCGCTGTCTGCGCTTGATTTCTACATGCTCTTGGCGATGAGACTCGAGATAGTCAGCGCCCTCCCGGATGCTCTTCCTCCACTTAGGGCGGTCTTTGGCCAGGGACTCCCAGGTGTCAGTGGGAATGTTGCATTTTATCAGGGAGGCTTTGAGGGTGTCCTTGTAGCATTTCTTCTGTCCAGTTTTGGCTCGTTTGCCTTGTAGGAGTTCCAAGTAGAGCGTTTGCTTTGGGAGTCTCGTGTCTGGCATGCGAACAATGTGGCCTGCCCAGCGAAGCTGATCAAGTATGGTCAGTGCTTCGATGCTGGGGATGTTGGCCTGGTTGAGGATGCTAACGTTGGTGTGTCTGTCCTCCCAGGGGATTTTCAGGATCTTGCGGAGACATTCATGGTGGTATTTCTCCAGCGACTTGTGTCTACTATACATGGACATGTCTCTGAGCCATACAGGAGGGCAGGTACTACTACAGCCCTGTAGACCATGAGCTTGATGGCAGATTTGAGAGCCTGGTCTTTGAACACTCTTTTCCTCAGGCAGCCGAAGGCTGCACTGGTACATTGTAGGTGGTGTTGAATCTTGTCGTCAATGTCTGTTCTTGTTGATAAGAGGCTCGCGAGATATAGGAAATGGTCCACGTTGTCCAGGGCCACGCAGTGGATCTTGATGACTGGGGGGGTAGTGCTGTGCGACGGTTTATTTAGGACCTGTATTCCATGTTCTATTGTCATGGTTTATTTAGGAGTTGGGTTGTTGTTTAAGGGTTTAAGGCTCAGAAATGCCCTGCGCTTGCGATCTATTAGCTCTTGGATCTCCTGACCATTCTCATCAAACCAGTCCTGGTGTTTCCTGGTTGAGTGACCGAGTGTCTCCTTGCAGGCACTGGTTATGGAGGCCTGGAGTGCAGACCAAGCACTGTGGGCATTCTGTGTCTCAGGGTCATCAAGGCACGCCAGGTTAGCTGTGAGGCACTGACAGTATCGGGCTCTCTTAGCTGGGTCCATAAGTGCCCCGGCATTGCCCCGGTATTGTTACTTCTGCCCCCTCCGCTTTGGGGCTATGTTGATGTCAATGATGGATCCGATTAGGTGGTGGTCCATCCAGCAGCCATCAGCTCCTGTCATGGCGCGGGTGATGCGCACATCCTTGCGATCCCTGGCTCGGACGATGACATAGTCGAACAGGTGCCAGTGTTTGGAGCGAGGGTGTTGCCACGATGCCTTGTATTTGTCCCTCCTGCGGAACAAGCTGTTGGTGATGAAAAGTTCATGTTCTAGACATTTTGTCAGGAGTAGGGTACCACTGGAGTTAGCTTCCCCTACCCCCTCCCTGTCAATCACGCCTCCCCAGGCGGCTGTGTCCTTGCCAACCCTGGCGTTGAAGTCACCCAGGAGGATCAGTTTGTCATCCGCGGGGACGCAGAACAGCGATTTTTGAGAGGCTGGCCAAGGAGCTGGAAGGAGCACTTCGAAGATCATCGCCCCAATCCTCTTCTCAATCTTCCTCGCTGCCATGCTCCACCTCACAGTCAAAAAGCTCCCCGCTGGAGTGGAACTAAACTACAGAACCAGAGGGAACCTGTTCAACCTTCGTCATCTCCAGGCCAGGTCCAAGACCACCTCAACCTCTGTCATCAAGCTACAGTACGCGGTCGACACCTGCGTCTGTGAACACACAGAGGCTGAACTCCAGGACATAGTCGACTTATTTACTGAGGCATACGAAAGCTTGGGCCTTACGCTAAACATCCATAAGACAAAGGTCCTCCACCAGCCTGTACTCGCCACACAGCACTGCCCCCCAGTCATCAAGATCCACGGCATGGCCCTGGGCAACGTGAACCATTTTCCATACCTCAGGAGCCTCTTATCAACAAAAGCAGAGATTGATAACGAGATTCAACACCGCCTCCAGTGCGCCAGTGCAACCTTCGGCCGCCTGAGGAAAAGAATGTTTGAAGATCAGGTCCTCAAAACTGCCATCAAGCTCATGGTCTACAGGGCTGTAGTAATACCCACCCTCCTGTATGGTTCAGAGACATGGACCATGAACAGTAGACACCTCAAGTCACTGGAGAAATACCACCAACGATGTCTCCGCAAGATCCTACAAATCCCCTGGAAGGACAGACGCACCAACATTAGCGTACTCGCCCAGGCCAACATCCCCAGCATTGAAGCACTGACCACACTTGATCAACTCCGCTGGGCATGCCACATAGTTCGCATGCCTGACACAAGACTCCCAAAGCAAGCGCTCTACTCGGAACTGCTACATGGCAAACGAGCCAAAGGTGGGCAGAGGAACAAGGACACCCTCAAAGCCTCCCTGATAAAGTGCAACATCCCTACTGACACCTGGGCGTCCCTGGCCACAGACCGCCTTAAGTGGAGGAAATGCAACCGTGAGGGCGCTGAGCACCTCGCGTCTCATTGCCGAGAGCATGCAGAAATCAAGCGCAGGCAGCGGAAGGAGCGTGCGGCAAACAAGTCCCACCCACCCCTTCCCTCAATGACTATCTGTCCCACCTGTACCAGAGACTGTGGTTCTCGTATTGGACTGTTCAGCCACCTAAGAACTCATTTTAAGAGTGGAAGCAAGTCTTCCTTGAGTCCGAGGGACTGCCTCTGATGATGATGATTATTATTATTATTTAAGACCTGTATCCCGTGTTTTACCATCACGGTTTATTTAGGCCCTGTATCCCGTGTTCTACTGTCACGGTTTAATTTGAAGTAGTATTCTGGATGTTATGTTCAGAATAAATTCACAGGACTGTATTGCAAGTTCAAACTGTTGTGACCTTGGTCTCTTTATTCAGACTTCAGAGTGAGGAAGCAGCATGGTGAATCACCTTTTATATCTGCTTGCCCCAGAGTGCACTGGTGACCCTTAGGTCTCCCACAGGTGTGCCCCCTAGTGGCAAATATTACATTTGGGTGAGGTCTACATACATACATAACATCACTCCCCCCAAAGCCTTATTGTGTAAGTTATTTGCAAGTTGAGGCGATCTGGTGCCCCGTGCCCCTGGGTCAATCACCTGGGTTGAAGTCCTGACATGGTGGGTTCATCCTCGTGGTTGACGGCGAAGTTGATTGTGTTAGTGGGTCACTGAGGGCCAGGTCCTTTCACAGTGGTTCCTGGTTATCTGTAGTTCGCAGTTTGGTCTTGTCTAAATGCGTTACTCGTTAGCCCGGTATCTTGGTAATCTGTCGTATCCAACAAAGACATGTGTCTTCAACTGGCTGTATCGGCCAATTCTGGAAGCACATAGTCTCTTGCACGTCGGACAAGGGAAGTTCAATGTGCCTGATGCTGACAGTACTGCCACCTGATGTCATCTATCTCTAGTGTCCCGGAGGCGTTGACATCGGCTTTCTTCGAAGGTCTGGCAGGCAGTCCTCGTGAAAGTTCGCCACTGGATTTTATTAGCTGCTGTATTCTCGAGATCCTTTGGTCGGATGCCGGTATATGGTTTCGCAATCAAACGCTCCGTTTTCATCACATACACTCCATTTCCTCCCCTTGGCTAATGCGGTGCTATGGCCCAACTGGGGCCCTGAACATGGCCTACATCACTTATTTTGATGTCGCGTGGAGGGGCCGTGCAATTATGTTGCATTCTCTGCTGATGGCATACGGAAGGCTCGGTTCTGAGTGATTCCGTCTGGTGACTGCGTAGCACCCGGGATAGTCGGGTCTGTAGGGAGTCTACCGTGACACGCGTGGTGCTAGGTTTGGTCACTTGGGCTGCCTGTGCCAGGCTATTGTCGCTGACCCTGAGGTCTGGCAAGCCCAGGGTGGCCACAATGGCCTTGAGACTTTCGTTGGTGGCGGGAGGCCTAGTGGTCCCCATGGACCTTGGGCCGTAGTATGGGGGCCCCGGACCACCGACTGTGTGTAGCCACCCTGCCTTGCTTTGCAACGTTAGGAAGGGTCTTTCGTCTCTGCATGGGATAGGTTGCCACATCCCGTCTAGCAGTTCACCTTTGGCAGGTGGTAACGTGGGATCCTGGCTGGAGGGCCGTTACGGTTGACCCCTCGCTTTCTAGCACTTCCACGACCGCGGGTGGGTCTGCAGGCTGCGCCATTTCCACCCCGGTGGTGGGCAAAGGTGGCCAACTGAGGGCATTAGTGCTGCTCTCAGTGTCTGGCCCGTGGCGGATCATGTTACAGTGCACAGACAGTGTTGCACATTCTCGAAACAACCCATCGATAATGTTGCCTCTCTCCCAAGCTTGTGGGTTGAGCAGCTTGTCTGACTCGAGCACATATTGGGACATTCTTTGGTACGTCTCTTTAGTCCCGTGAACACAGGCTGCTGCTTTGTTTAACATATTTGATACATGTTCAATCGTTTGGGGCTCGCCCGCTACTTTTGCTTGCTGCACAACACTCCTGACCCCGTGCAGTAACATCTCACTTGTTACAAGTACTTTGTCAGATACATATACAACCGTTTGGTGTTTGCCCGCTACTTTGGCTTGTTGTAAGGTACCCCCAACCCCATACAACGGTACGTCATTGGCCGCGAAAGACCGCTCGCAAGGGTTACATGGTGCACAGAATTTATTGGAGGGTAGTGGGTTCCTGGCCTTCATCGTGGACGCCCCTTTACCTTTGCCCCAGTCATCTTCCTTGTTTGGCGACACATTCCTCCGTTCCGTTGCGGCGACCTCCCATGGTCTGGACGCTCTCTCGTCCCGTGGTCTGGATGCCTTCTCATCCCGTGGTCTGGGCGCCCTCTCATCCGTGTCCGTGATGCCGACTGCCACAATCTTCCTTCCCAGGTATTTTGCCTCTGGCGTCAGGAAGACGCATTCGGATCATTTCGGCCGGAGTCCCACTCTGTATGGTCGACCTGGATCCTCTTCCATCGTTGCGAAGAGGTCGTCGGCTTTGGGTGGTGGGTACCGCGCTTGTACCACTACTCGGTTGAACTTTACCTCCTCGTGGTTGTGATGAGCGGCCTGTGCCTTGGGAATCTGTGAATGGATCTGCACTTCGATGCTTGGTTCAGCTGAAAGTGGGGGTTTGCTCAGCCTTTGAGAAGGGGAGGCCTCGTTCACCGGAGAAGGTACACAGAGGTCTTCCCAGTTCCATCAAATCTTCCCCATCCACCTCCTGCCAAGCAGCATTGGCCCATCACCTGAAACAATCCACAGTGGTAAATCATGCACTGCTCCCTCATGGGATACTCTTATGTCCACACTACCAATAACTGGTATCAGTTCCTTGGTGTAGGTGTGCAGCTTTGCCTGAATCCGGATCAGCTTGGGTCGCTGTGCTTCGTCGCCCCACAGCCTCTCTAAAGCCTTCTGGCTCATAACTGATTGACTCGCCCCTGTGTCTAGTTCCATGGAGACTGCAGTGCCATTAAGTTCGACTTTTAACATTATCGGAGGGCTTTTGCTGGAGAAGGTGTGTATCCCATATACTTCCTCTTCATCCTCAGGTTCAGTTGCCTCTCCTGCTCGTTCAGCGTGATCCTCACTGGTTCGATCGTCCTCTCCTGACTCTGCCACATGGTGAGTCAGAGATCATTTGCACATTCGCTGGAGGTGCCCCATTGTTCCACAGCCCTAGCACTCATAGGGCTTGACTCTACATTGATGAGCTCTATGGCTGCCCCCGTAGCGCCAACATGGTGCTAATAGATGCCCCACGCTGGACTCTGAGTCACTCTAGGCCTAGGTCTGGCCTCTGCAATTGGGTGGGCCCTGCCCTGTGCCATTCTGCCTGCTGCAAACATTATTTTGTGCACGGTGCTTGCCGGTGAGCTTCGATTCTGTGAAGATATCTGTTTCATGTTATCGCTCGTGGATGTGAAGGCCTGAGTTATCGTGATGGCCTTGCTCAGATCTAGGGTTTCGGCAGACAGCAGTTTGCGAAGGATGACCTCGTGGCCAATTCCAAACATGAAAAAGTCACGCAACATTTCCCCCAAGAATGCTGCGGAGTTGCACTGTTCCGCAAGGCGTCTTAGGTCGGCAACAAAACTCGCCACATTCTAGCCCTCAGAGTGACGGTGCGTGTAAAAGCGGTACATGGCCATCAGGATGCTCTCCTTTGGCTTGAGGTGTTCCCTAGCCAGCGTACACAGCTCTGCGTAAGATTTGTCCGTTAGTTTAACCGGTGCCAGCAAACTTTTAAGAAGGCCATATACCGATGACCCACATAAGTGAGGAGAATCGCCCTGCGCTTGGTCGCCGTCTCAGCCTTGTCCAATTCGTTGGCCACAAAGTACTAGTCGAGGCGCTCAACGAAGGCTTCCCAATCATCACCCTCAATAAATCTTTCAAGAATACCAACGGCAGCCATTACCGGGTGAAAGTTCTTGATCCGTTACTCGTCGCCAACTTGTTATGTTCAGAGTAAATTCACAGGACTATATCGCAAGCTCAAACGGTTGTGACCTTCGTCTCTTTATTCAGACTCCAGAGTGAGGAAGCAGCATGGTGAATCACCTTTTATACCTGCTTGCCCCAGGGTGCACAGGTGACCCTTAGGTCTCCCACAGGTGTGCCCCCTAGTGGCAAGTCTTACATTTGGGTGAGGTTTACATACATACATAACACTGGATCTACCTTTTCAATGCCATTTATTATTTTATATACGTCTCTTAATCACCTCCTTTGAGAATAAATAACTCAATGGTAGGCATCACCCTCATTGGTTTTCTCCACACAGTCTTCAGGTCTTGTGTCTTGCTTTGGAGGCAGTTCAGAGAAGGTTCACTAGGTTGATTCCGGGAATGAGGGGGTTGACTTATGAGGAAAGGTTGAATAGGTTGGGCCTCTACTCATTGGAATTCAGAAGAATGATAGGTGATCTTAACAAAACACATAAGATTATGAAGGTGCTTGACAAGGTGAATGCAGAGAGGATGTTTCCGCTGATGGGAGAGACTAGAATTAGGGGGCATGATCTTCGAATAAGGGGCCGCCCATTTAAAACAGATGAGGAGAAATTTCTTCTCTCAGAGGGTTGTAAATCTGTGGAATTTGCTGCCTCAGAGAGCTGTGGAAACTGGGACATTGAATAAATTTAAGACAGAAATAGACAGATTCTTGAACGATAAGGAAATAAGGGGTTATGGGGAGGGGGCAGGGAAGTGGAGCTGAGTCCATGATCAGATCAGTCATGATCGTATTAAATGGCGGAGCGGGCTCGAGGGGCCATATGGCCTTCTCCTGCTCCTATTTCTTATGTTATGTTCTTATGTCTTGGTGACCAAAACTGAATACAGTAATTATGATCTGCTCTGACAAGAACTCTGCTGTACAGTTAGCCTTCTCTTTGGCTTGTCGCTTGCTGTTCCACATTGACAGGACTAAAGAGAGAGAAGATAGATTATGAAAGTAAACTAGCAAGAAATATAAAAATAGACAGTAAGAGATTCTACAGTTATATTAAAAGGAAAAGAGTGGCTAAAGTAAATTTTGGTCCCTTAGATAATGAGACTGGGGAATTAATAATGGGGAACAGGGAAATTGCAAAGACTTTGAACAAATATTTTGTATCGGTCTTCATGGCAGAAGAGACTAAAACATAGATAATCAAGGGGCTATAGGGAGGGGGAGTCTTAAAATAATCACTATCACTAGAGAAAATGTACAAGGCAAACTAAAGGGACTAAAGGTGGACAAGTCCCCTGGACCTGATGGCCTGCGTCCTAGGGTCTTAAAAGAAGTGGCTGCAGAAATAGTGGATGTATTGGTTGTAATCTACCAAAATTCCCTGGATTCTGGACAGTTCCCAGTGGATTGGAAAACTGCAAATTTAACACCCCTATTTAAAAAAAGGAGGGAGGGAGAAAGCAGGAAACTATAGACCAGTTAGCCTAACCTCTGTCATTGGAAAAATGCTGGAGTCCATTATTAAGGAAGTAGTAGCAGGACATTTAGAAAATCATGATAGAGTCCGCATGGTTTTATGAAAGGGAAATCATGTTTGACAAATTTGCCAGAGTTTTTTGAGGATGTAATGAGCAGGATGGATAAAGGGGAACCAGTAGATGGAGTGTATTTGGATTTCCAGAAGGCATTCGATAAGGTGCCACATAAAAAGTTACTACACAAGATAAGAGCTCATGGGGTTGGGGGTAATATATTAGCATGGACAGAGGATTGGCTAACTCACAGAAAACAGAGAGTTGGGATAAATGTGTCATTTTCAAGTGGGAAATTGTAACTAGTGGGGTGCCACAGGGATCATTGCTGGGGCCTCAAATATTTACAATGAGTGTACTGTAGCTAAATTTGCCCACAAAGATAAGTGGGAAAGCAAGTTGTGAGGAGGATGCAAAGAAACTGCAAAGGGAAATATATAGGCTAATTGAGTGGGCAAAAATTTGGCAGATGGAGTATAATGTGGGAAAATGTGAAGTTATCCACTTTTGTAGGAAAAATAAAAAAGCAAATAATTATTTAAATGGGGAGCGATTACAAAATACTGTGATACAGAGGGATCTGGGGGACATTGTGTATGAAATACAAAACATTAGTGTTATATATGTACACTTGTATATACCTTGTACAGCCACCAAAGGGCTCATCCCCTGGAGTCCCAAGGGAGCCC
Organism: Pristiophorus japonicus; assembly: GCF_044704955.1. Lineage (NCBI taxonomy): Eukaryota > Metazoa > Chordata > Chondrichthyes > Pristiophoridae > Pristiophorus > Pristiophorus japonicus. The sequence continues at coordinate 92,495,134 of NC_091988.1, forward strand.
ACAATCCCTTGGGAGCACAGATACTTAAGGAGGCCTCACAGGCTGGAGAGGCACTCTGGAGACTTGCAATAAAAGACTAAGGTCACACTTTACTTTGAGCTCACAGTATCCAGTCAGACTCTTTATTCATACATAACAACTGCCGATGAGATGCAGATGTCGAACCCAACGATGCAGAGAACAGTGGGCATCCTGGAGAAATTCTCGGAGGGAGATGATTGGAAAACCTTCGTGGAGTGACTCGACCAATACTTCGTGGCCAACGAGCTGGAAGGAGAAGTGAACGCTGCCAAACGAAGGACGATTCTCTCACCGTCTGCGGGGCACCAACATATGGCCTCATGAAAAATCTGCTTGCTCCATCGAAACCCACAGAGAAATCGTACGATGATTCGTGTTCACTGGTCCGGGAGCATCTGAACCCAAAGGAAAGCATTCTGATGGCGAGGTACCGGTTCTACACCTACAAAAGGTCTGAAGGCCAGGCAGTGGCGAGCTATGTCGCCGAGCTAAGATGCCTTTGCAAGACATTGCGAATTTGAAGGACATTTGGAGCACATGCTCAGGCTTTTTCGTACTTGGCACTGGACATGAAGTGATACTTTGCAAACTTTTGACTGTAGAGACCCCAACCTTGAGTAAGGCCAGAGCGATAGCCCAGGCGATCATTGCCACCAGTGACAATACTAAGAAAATCTCTCATCACACAAGTGCTGCTACAAGTACTTGAGCAAAGTGATGTTGTTTTCAAATCACAACATACAGGGCAGGCCCCACATGTCTGCAGCTGCACGTCCGCAGATATCTCAGAGTCCACCATCAAGGGTGATGAATGCAAGGCCATTATAACACCTTGTTGGTGCTGAGGAGGTGATCATCATTTCCATTCATACCGCTTCAAAGAGTACGTTTGTAAGGGCTGTGGAACAATGGGACACCTCCAATGTATATGCAGGTGAGCTGAAAACCCTGTTAATCCTGCAAACCACCATGTTGCAGAGGAGGACAGATCCATGGCGGATCACGACGAACCAGAGCCTCAGACCGAGGAGGCAGAGGTATATGGGGTGCATACATTTACCAGAAAGTTTCCCCCGATAATGCTGAAGGTTGGATTAAATGGACTCCCGGTATCAATGGAGCTGGACACGGGCACGAGCAAGTCCATTATAAGCAAAAAGACTTTCAAAAAATTGTGGTGCAGCAAGGCCTCAAGGCCAGTCCTGATTCCCATTCGCGCGAAACTGAGAACTAACACAAAAGAACTGATTCCCATAATCGGCAGTGCTACTGTAAAGGTCTCCTACGATGGAACGGTGCACAAGCTATCACTCTGGGTGGTACCAGGCGATGGTCCCACGCTGCTCGGCAGGAGCTGGCTGGGAAAGATACGCTGGAACTGGGACAATGTCCGAGCGCTCTCGTCTGCTGACGACACGTCGTGTGCCCAGGTCTTAAATGAGTTCCCTTCGCTGTTCGAACCAGGCATCGGGACGTTCCAAGAAGCAAAAGTGCAGATCCACCTAATTCCGGGGGCGCAACCCATCCATCACAAGGCGCGAGCAATACCGTACATGATGAGAGAAAGGGTAGAGATCAAGCTAGACCGGCTGCAAAGAGAGGGCATCATTTCGCCGATCGAGTTCAACAAGTGGGCCAGTCCGATTGTTCCAGTCCTCAAGGGAGACGGCACCGTCAGAATCTGTGGAGATTACAAAGCACTATCAATCGTTTTTCCCTGCAGGATCAATACCCACTACCAAAGCCTGACGACCTTTTTGCTACACTGGCGGGAAGAAAGATGTTCACGAAGCTGGACTTGGCCTCGGCCTACCTGACGCAAGAGCTGGAGGAATCATCGAAGGGCCTCACCTGCATCAACATGCACAAAGGTCTCTTCATTTATAACAGATGCCCATTTGGAATTCGATAAGCCACGGCGATATTCCAGAGAAACATGGAAAGCTTACTGAAGTCGGTCCCGCGCACGGTGGTCTTCCAGGACGACATCTTGGTTACAGGTCGGGACACAATCGAGCATCTGCAGATCCTGCAGGAAGGTCTTATTCGACACAACCGCATGGGGCTCAGGTTAAAACGCTCGAAGTGCGTTTTCCTGGCGCCTAAAGTGGAGTTCCTGGGGAGAAGAATCACAGCGGATGGTATCAGGCCCACCAATTCGAAGACGGAGGCAATCGAGAACACACCGAGGTCACAGAACGTGACGTTTCTAGGACTCCTGAACTACTTTGGTAACTTCTTACCAGGTCTCAACACACTGTTAGAACCACTACATGTCATACTACGTAAAGGAGACAAATGGGTTTGGGGCAAACGCCAAGAAAATGCCTTTGTAAAAGCTATAAAATTGTCATGCTCAAACAAATTGCTTGTGTTGTATGATCCATATAAGCGTTTGGTACGAGCATGTGATGTGTCGTCGTACAGCGTCGGGTGTGTATTGCAACAAGCTAATGATTCTGGGAAAATGCAACCGGTTGCTTATGCATCCAGGAGTCTGTCTAAGGCTGAGAGAGCCTACAGCATGATTGAAAAAGAAGCGTTAGAGTGCGTCTATGGGGTAAATGAATCGATATCGGTTTGGGCTCAAATTTGAATTGCAAACTGACCATAAGCCACTTATATCCCTGTTTTTCTGTGGTAAGGGGATAAATACGAATGCATCAGCCCATATCCAGAGATGGGCGCTCACGTTGTCCACATACAACTACACCATCTGCCACAGGCCAGGCACAGAAAACTGTGCCGATGCTCTCAGTAGGCTGCCGTTGCCCACCACAGGGGTAGAAATGGCGCAGCCCGCAGAGTTAGTCATGGTTATGGAAGCATTCGAGAGTGAGCATTCACCCGTCGCAGCCTGACAGATTAGAACCTGGACGAGCCAGGACCCCTTACTGTCCCTAGTAAAAAATTGTGTGCTTCACGGGAGCTGGTCCAGTGTCCCAGTGGAAATGCAGGAAGAGATAAAGCCATACCAGCGGTGCAAAGATGAAATATCTATACAGGCAGACTGCCTTCTGTGGGGCAATCAGGTAATGGTCCCCAAGAAGGCCAGAGACACTTTCATCAATGACCTCCACAGTACTCACCCAAGCATCGTAATGATGAAAGCGATAGCCAGATCCCACGTGTGGTGACCCGGTATCGATGCGGACTTAGAGTCCTGCATGTACAGTTGTAACACATGCTCGTAGTTAAGCAATGCACCCAGGGAGGCGCCACTAAGTTCATGGTCTTGGCCCTCCAAATCAAGGTCCAGGGTCCATGTCGACTGTGCAGGCCCGTCTTTGGGTAAAATGTTCCTTGTGGTTGTAGATACGTACTCCAAGTGGATTGAATGTGAGATAATGTCGGCAAGCACGTCCGCTGACACCACTGAAAGCCTGCGGGCCATGTTTGCCACGCACGGACTACCTGATGTCCTTGTGAGCGACAACGGGCCATGTTTTACCAGTGCCGAGTTCAAAGAGTTCATGACCCGTAACAGGATTAAACATGTGACATCTGCCTCGTTCAAACCAGCATCCAATGGTCAGGCAGAGAGAAAGCAGTGCAAACCATCAAGCAGGGTTTGAGGAGGGTAACTGAAGGCTCACTGCAGACTCGCCTATCCCGAGTCCTGCTTAGCTACTGCACGAGACCCCACTCGCTCACTGGAATTCCATCTGCTGAACTGCTCATGAAAAGGGCACTTAAGACAAGGCTCTCGTTAGTTCGCCCTGATCTACATGAACAGGTAGAGAGCAGGCAGCTTCAACAAAGTACATATCATGATAGCGCAAATGTGTCAGGCGAAATTGAAATCAATGATCCAATGATTTGTATTGAATTATTGACAAGGTCTCAAGTGGCTTCCCGGCACCATTGTGGCCAAAGAGGGGATCGGGGTGTTTCGGGTCAAACTTTCAAATGAACTCATTCACCGGAAACACTCGGACCAAATCAAACTCAGATTCACGGACTATCCTGAGCAACCCACTTTGGAGCCTACCTTCTTTGATCCCCCAACACACACACCAGTGGCAACCAGCACCACGGTTGACCATGAAGCAGAACCCATCACCCGCAGCAGCCCAGCAGGACTCACCACATCAGGCAGCCCAGCAAGGCCAGCTGCACAGCAGCCCAGCGAGGGCCCAACAAACGATTCACCAAAACCAGCATTTACACTGAGACGATCAACCAGGGAAAGAAAGACCCCAGATCGATTCACCTTGTAAATAGTTACATTGTTGACTTTGGTGGGGAGGGAAGTGTTGTTATATATGTAAACTTGTATACACCTTGTACAGCCACCAGAGGGCTCATCTCCTGGAGTCCCAAGGGATCCCACAATCCCTTGAGAACACAGATACTTAAGGAGGCCTCACAGGCTGGAGAGGCGCTCTGGAGACCTGCAATAAAAGACTAAGGTCACACTTTACTTTGAGCTCACAGTATCCAGTCAGACTCTTTATTCATACATAACAGTTAGCATGCAGGTACAGCAAGTAATTAGGAAGGCAAATAGAATGTTGACCTTTTTTGCAAGGGGGATGGACTTATAAAAATAGGGAAGTCCTGCTACAACTGTACAGGGCATTGGTAAGACCACACCTGGAGTACTGCGTATATTTTTGGTCTCCTTATTTGAGGAAGGATATACTTGCATTGGGAAGTTCAGAGAAGGTTCATTAGATTGATTCCTGAGTTGAAGGGGTTGACTTATGAAGAAAGGTTGAGCAGGTTGGGCCTATACTCATTGGAGTTTAGAAGAATGAGAGGTGATCTTATTAAAATGTATAAGATTATGAGGGGGCTCAACAAGGTGGATGCAGAGAGGATGTTTCCCCTTGTGGGAGGATCTAGAACTAGAGGTTATTGTTTCAGAATAAGGGGTCGCCCATTTAAAACAGAAATGAGGAGGAATTGCTTCTCTCAGAGGGTCTTGAATCTGTGGAATTCTCTGCCCCAGAGAACTGTGGAGGCTGGGTCATTGAATATATTTAAGGTGGAGATAGACAGATTTTTGAATGATAAGGGAGTCAAGGGTTATGGGGATTAGGCAGGGAAGTGGAGTTGAGGCCAAGATCAGATCAGCCATGATCTTATTGAATGGTAGAGCAGGCTCGAGGGGCCAAATGGCCTACTCCTGCTCCTATTTCTTATGTCCTTATGTTCGAAGGGAATCAAGGGATATGGGGATAGGGCAAGAAAGTGGAGTTGAGGTCGAAGATCAGCCATGATCTTACCAAATGGCGGATCAGGCTTGAGGGGCTGTATGGCCTACTCCTGCTCCTATTCCTTATGTTTTTATGTTGTGTTCTAACTTTCAGTAGTGTCATGGGATGCTTTACATCCATCTGAGCATCACAACTCAAAGACAGCCCCTATGACAGTGCAACACTCCCTCAGTACCTCACTGAGGTATCTGCTTAAACCCACAACTCTCTAACTCAGAAGTGAAAGAACCAAGCTGATGGGTTTGATTTTCCCGCTTAGGGGGCCGGGGGTGGGGGGGGGCAGCGGGGGGGCGGGGTGGGGGAGGTTGACCAGCGGGGCGGAATTTCTCCATCTCTGCCGCAAAGACAACCTTTTGTCCTGGTTTAGGGATCATTAGGAATTAAGGGCTGGGACAAATGTCCTCGCAGGGAGGGTTTCTACCGCTTTAGCAGGGGGAGGGGCTCCAGGATGAATCAGCAGAGAGTAGATCCAAGGTGCACCAGGGACTGGGAGAGACAAAAAGCATTAGAATAAAGAGTAGTTCAGAAATACGAGGGATCAAACGGGGGAAATGCGAGGCAGACTCAGGTAGGTTTAGAATGCATGTGCTTAAATGCCCAGGGTGTGTTAAATAATGTGGGTGAGTTGCAGGGGAGAATAGGTGACCCCTTTCACCTATTCTCCCCTGCAAAAAGCACACTTTGTTAGTTCTTTCATTTTTAACCTGTCCTTATTAAATATAATTAGGAATAGTATTTTGAACAAGATGAACTTTTTTTTTCAGTGGGGATGTTGCACATATCAGGGAGACTTTGAGGCTGTCCTTGTAACGTTCCCTCTACCTACCTTTGGCTCGTTTGCCGTGAAGGAGTTCCAAGTAGAGCGCTTGTTTTGGGAGTCTCATGTCTGGCATGCGAACTCTGTGGCCTGCCCAGCGGAGCTGATCGAGTGTGGTCAGTGCTTCACTGCTGGGGATGTTGGCCTGGCTGAGGCTGTTGGGTGTAGACTACAGGCCACAACATAGTGGGAAGGAGATGGAGGAGCAGATTTTCAGGCAAACTGCAGAAAGATGCAAGAACTGCAGAGTGGTGATAATGGGGGACTTCAATAGGGTAGATACAGAGAAACTAATTCCACTGAAAATAAGAAATAGGAGCAGGAGTAGGCCATACGGCCCCTCGAGCCTGCTCCACCATGTAATACAATCATGGCTGATCCGATCATGGACTCAGCTCCACTTCTCTGCCCGCTCCCCATAACCCCTTATTCCCTGGTTGGGGAGTCTAAATCTAGGGGACATCGCCTAGAAATGAAAGCCAAGTCTTTCAGGAGTGAAGTTAGGAAACACCTCTACACACAAAGGGTGGGAGAAGATTGGAACTCTCTTCTGCAAATGGCAGTTGATGCTGAGTCAAGTGTTAAATTTAAATCTAAATTTGATAGATTTTTGTTATCTAAAGGTATTAAGGAACATGGGACAAAGTCGGGTATATGGAGTTAAGTCAGAGATCAACCATGATCTCCTTGAATGGTGGAACAAGCTCAAGGAGTTAACTGGCCTACGCCTGTTCCTATGTTCCTAGTGACACATCACTAGTGTTATTTCATCACCAAAGTGGGTTCATAATTCATTATACCATAAACCCAAGTGAACTATGTGTCATTCACGCTCAGGAACAGCTTCGTATCAATATAATCTGTCCTATTACCAAGACACATCCTGGATCATTTTTATTTAGTGTAGAACTACAGCATGAACTGGTCTGTATTTTATTATATGCATTCCGTTGGGATGGCCATAGGGGGTGGTATAATTGGTGTAGCTCATCATAGACAGTCCCTCGGAATCGAGGTATAATTGGTATAGTTGGTGTATCGCCAGCTTTCTGGCCATTTTTATGAACAATACTTTAAATCTTCAAATTCAAAACCTCCAAGAAAGAACTGCACTGTTTGGCAAACTTGTGGGGGTGGCTTAGGGAATAGAATTGACTGGCAGGAGTTTGATCCAGGCTAACATGATTAAGGTGCATTCATATGCAAACGGTCATTTCACACTGACAGGCTGAGGGGAAGGGAACCCAGGCCGATTAATGTCATCACCATCTAACGTGATTACTCGGAACAATACCCCGAGAATTAACTTAGAGACACTATGCCTTTGCATTATTAAAGCACAGTCAGGACTCAATCCCAACCAAAACTGGTGCAAGGCAGGAAATGGACAGGCCATTATCTTCCAGGAGATAAACCAGTTAAGCAAGATCGGTTTGAGATCGAAACCTATTATCTGCTAATGGGGGCCATCACGTCAGGAAACGACAGATATCTAGTAATCAGCAGCCATTGCCTCTCCAGATGCAAGGCCTGGGAGCAGGAAAACTAAGTATCATTTTTCACAGAGATTTCAAAGGCTATGAGCCACTCCAGGCCACGGAGGGGGGGTCCAGACAGATCACATGAGTCAACCCATCGGTCAGTACTGGCAGGAGAAAAGGTGATGGGTTTTGAGGATATAAGGATCCATTTTGCAACAAGCTAAAGCTCAGGAAAAAGCTCAAGTGGAAGCTCTAGCAAGCTGAAGTTAAATCATCATCACAGGCAGTCCCTCAGAATCGAGGAAGACTTGCTTCCACTCCCAAAGTGAGGTCTTTGATGGCTGAACAGTCCAGTATGAGAGCCACAGACCCTGTTACAGGTGGGACAGACATTCGTCGAGGGAAGGGATCGGTGGGGCTGGTTTGCCGCGCGCTCCTTCCGCTTGGCCTCTTCACGCTCTTTGCGTTGAGACTTGAAGAGCTCAACGCCCTCCCGGATGCGCTTTCTCCACCTCGGGCGGTCTTCGGCCAGGGTCTCCTAAGTGTCAGTGATGATGTTGCACTTTACCAGGAGGCTTTGAGGGTGTCCTTATAACGTTTCCGCTATCCTCCTTTGGCTCGTTTATCACAAAGGAGCTCCGCATAAAGCATTTGCTTAGGGAGTCTCATATCTGGCATGCGAACTATGTGGCCTGCCCAGCGAAGCTGATCGAGTGTGATCAGTGCTTCAGTGCTGGGGATGTTAGCCTGGTCGAGGACACTGATGTTGGTGCGCCTGTCCTCCCAGGGGATTTGCAGGATCTTGCAGAGACATCGTTGGTGAGGTGCCTTCTATACATTGTCCATGCCTCAGATCCATACAGGAGGGCGGTTATTACTACAGCCCTGTAGACCATGAGCTTGGTGGTAGATTTGTGGACCTGATCTTCAAACACTCTTTTCCTCAGACGGCCGAAGGCTGCACTGGCACACTGGAGGCCAGTTGAATCTCCGCAGCAATGTCTGCCTTTGTTGATAGAGGCTCCCGAGATATGGGAAGTGGTCCACGTTGTCGAGGGCCCGCCGTGAATCTTGATGATTGGAGGGAGTGCTGTGCGGCAAAAACAGGCTGGTGGAGGACCTTTGTCTTACGGATGTTAAGCGTAAGGCCTATGCTTGCATATGTCTGAGTGAATACATGAACTATATCCTGGATTTCAGCCTCTGAATGTGCGCAGACGCAGGCGTCGTCCGCATACTGCAGCTCATCGACAGAGGTTGGGGTGATCTTGGACCTGGCCTGGAGGTGGCATAGGTTAAACAGCTTCCCACTGGTTCTGTAGTTTAGTTCCACTCCAGAGTGGAGCTTGTTGATTGTGAGGTGGAGCATGGTGGAGAGGAAGTTAAAGCCCAGGGGATAGAATCAGACCCCCCACGGACTGTACTTGTTAATCTGCTTGTATACATAGATCACCATGTACTGAAAAACACCTGTGTTGTGCCTTGGATAACGAAAGTTCTGCATTGTTTAGTAACTTGTAAAGAAATGTAAATGTATCCTCACCCGTTCCGTGTACTGCTTTCAACTGCATAGTGCTACATGCAACATGATTCATGATCGGTATTGAAATGTATTCTGAAATGTAAAGTAAACCTGCTCTTATCTGCTCCATGTAATACACTTATTTGCACAGTACCACATGTAACGTGATTTACGGATTGTACTAAACTGTACCTTGAAATTAAATGTAGGCGAGTGCATTGTATGGAACAGCTGTCAGCATCCAAACAAATTGTATGGAATTGCTGACCGCAAGGTACTGAACTATTTTCCAATGTATTGTAATCATTTGATATGAATAAAGTATATTTTGGGGGAAAAAAAGAAGTTAAAGCTCAAGTTCGAAGCTCTCTTCATTTCAACAAAACACCGCCAGAAGTTGAGCGCTGCTCTTCAACCCTCACCAACGCACATCGACTCAAACTGGAATTTGGACACTGCGTCGGTGGTCCGGAACCAGGAGCGAGACGTACAGGAAGAAGCTGCAAGGCTTTGTGTCTTAATGCAAGGAGTATACGCAATAAGGTGAATGAATTAACTGTGCAAATAGATGTTAACAAATATGATGTGATTGGGATTACAGAGACGTGGCTCCAGGATGATCAGGGCTGGGAACTCAACATCCAGGGGTATTCAACATTCAGGAAAGATAGAATAAAAGGAAAAGGAGGTGGGATAGCATTGCTGGTTAAGGAGGAAATTAAGGCAATAGTTCAGAAGGACATTAGCTTGGATGATGTGGAATCTATATGGGTAGAGCTGCAGAACACCAAAGGGCAAAAAACGTTAGTGGGAGTTATGTACAGACCTCCAAACAGTAGTAGTGATGTTGGGGAGGGCATCAAACATGAAATTAGGGGTGTGTGCAATAAAGTTGCAGCAGTGAAAATGGGTGACTTTAATATGCACATCGATTGGGTTAACCAAACTGGAAGCAATACGGTGGAGGAGGATTTCCTGGAGTGTTTAAGGGATGGTTTTCTAGACCAATATGTCGAGGAACCAACTAGGGGGGAGGCCATCTTAGACTGGGTGTTGTGTAATGAGAGAGGATTAATTAGCAATCTCGTTGTGCGAGGCCCCTTGGGGAAGAGTGACCATAATATGGTGGAATTCTGCATTAGGATGGAGAATGAAACAGTTAATTCAGAGACCATGGTCCAGAACTTAAAGAAAGGTAACTTTGAAGGTATGAGGCGTGAATTGGCTAGGATAGATTGGCGAATGATACTTAAGGGGTTGACAGTGGATGGGCAATGGCAGACATTTAGAGACCGCATGGATGAATTACAACAATTGTACATTCCTGTCTGGCGTAAAAATAAAAAAGGGAAGGTGGCTCAACCGTGGCTATCAAGGGAAATCAGGGATAGTATTAAAGCCAAAGAAGTGGCATACAAATTGGCCAGAAATAGCAGCGAACCCGGGGACTGGGAGAGATTTAGAACTCAGCAGAGGAGGACAAAGGGTTTAATTAGGGCAGGGAAAATGGAGTACGAGAAGAAGCTTGCAGGGAACATTAAGACGGATTGCAAAAGTTTCTATAGATATGTAAAGAGAAAAAGGTTAGTAAAGACAAACGTAGGTCCCCTGCAGTCAGAATCAGGGGAAGTCATAACGGGGAACAAAAAAATGGCGGACCAATTGAACAAGTACTTTGGTTCGGTATTCACTAAGGAGGACACAAACAACCTTCCGGATATAAAAGAGGTCAGAGGGTCTAGTAAGGAGGAGGAACTGAGGGAAATCCTTATTAGTCGGGAAATTGTGTTGGGGAAATTGATGGGATTGAAGGCTGATAAATCCTCAGGGCCAGAGTACTTAAGGAGGTGGCCTTGGAAATAGTGGATGCATTGACAGTCATTTTCCAATATTCCATTGACTCTGGATCAGTTCCTATGGAGTGGAGGGTAGCCAATGTAACCCCACTTTTTAAAAAAGGAGGGAGAGAGATAACAGGGAATTATAGACTGGTCAGCCTGACATCGGTAGTGGGTAAAATGATGGAATCAATTATTAAGGATGTCATAGCAGTGCATTTGGAAAGAGGTGACATGATAGGTCCAAGTCAGCATGGATTTGTGAAAGGGAAATCATGCTTGACAAATCTTCTGGAATTTTTTGAGGATGTTTCCAGTAGAGTGGACAAGGGAGAACCAGTTGATGTGGTATATTTGTACTTTCAGAAGGCTTTCGACAAGGTCCCACACAAGAGATTAATGTGCAAAGTTAAAGCACATGGGATTGGGGGTAGTGTGCTGGCATGGATTGAGAACTGGTTGTCAGACAGGAAGCAAAGAGTAGGAGTAAATGGGGACTTTTCAGAATGGCAGGCAGTGACTAGTGGGGTACCGCAAGGTTCTGTGCTGGGGCCCCAGCTGTTTACACTGTACATTAATGATTTAGACGAGGGGATTAAATGTAGTATCTCCAAATTTGCGGATGACACTAAGTTGGGTGGCAGTGTGAACTGCGAGGAGGATGCTATGAGGCTACAGAGCAACTTGGATAGGTTAGGTGAGTGGGCAAATGCATGGCACATGAAGTATAATGTGGATAAATGTGCAGTTATCCACTTTGGTGGTAAAAACAGAGAGACAGACTATTATCTGAATGGTGACAGATTAGGAAAAGGGGAAGTGCAAAGAGACCTGGGTGTCATGGTACATCAGTCATTGAAGGTTGGCATGCAGGTACAGCAGGCGGTTAAGAAAGCAACTGGCATGTTGGCCTTCATAGCGAGGGGATTTGAGTACAGGGGTAGGGAGGTGTTGCTACAGTTGTACAGGGCCTTGGTGAGGCCACACCTGGAGTATTGTGTACAGTTTTGGTCTCCTAACTTGAGGAAGGACATTCTTGCTATTGAGGGAGTGCAGCGAAGGTTCACCAGACTGATTCCCGGGATGGCGGGACTGACCTATCAAGAAAGACTGGATCAACTGGGCTTGTATTCACTGGAGTTCAGAAGAATGAGAGGGGACCTCATAGAAACGTTTAAAATTCTGACAGGGTTCGATGCAGGAAGAATGTTCCCAATGTTGGGGAAGTCCAGAACCAGGGGACACCGTCTAAGGATAAGGGGTAAGCCATTTAGGAACGAGATGAGGAGGAATTTCTTCACCCAGAGAGTGGTGAACCTGTGGAATTTTCTACCACAGAAAGTTGTTGAGGCCAATTCACTAAATATATTCAAAAAGGAGTTAGATGAAGTCCTTACTACTAGGGGGATCAAGGGGTATGGCGAGAAAGCAGGAGTGGGGTACTGAAGTTGCATGTTCAGCCATGAACTCATTGAATGGCGGTGCAGGCTAGAAGGGCCGAATGGCCTACTCCTGCACCTATTTTCTATGTTTCTATGTTTCTAGGACAATGGGCAATCAGAGTGAGCATATTGCCTGCGCCTACACATCACTTAGCTGTGTGAGGGGGTGATTGTAAGTCCCAACCAAACCCAAGGGGTTTAGTGCTGGGAGGGGTCCTGTGTTAGTTTATTATTAAGCCGTGGTAACTTAGCACGAAGGGCTTATTAGATAAGCCAGGGTTGTACTGTTTTGTACTGTTTATGAGTGGTTTTGTTAATCTTATTAAACACAATACGGTTGAGCCCGAAAAACGTGTGTCCGAGTCTGATCTGTCCTTATAATCCCTATCGTCCAGAACTTGTAGTAGGAGGTGCGTTTTCGGTACTTCCGAGAAAACCACCTACATTGGCCTCAGTGCCCTTCAGTTTCAAAGGGACAGGAGAAAATTAGCCGGCCCTCATCCTTGTTCACTATCCAATAACCGCTGCTGGACAGGGCATGTGAAAAAGGAACGGCAGTAGTCATGGGGGATTTTAACCTACATATCGATTGGTCAACTCAAATCGCACGGGGTAGCCTGGAGGAGGAATTCATAGAGGGATTGTTTCTTAGAACATATGTTACAGAACCTACAAGGGAGCAAGCTATCTTAGATCTGGTCCTGTGCAATGAGACAGGAAAAATAAACAATCTCCGAGTAAAAGATCCTCTCGGAATGAGTGATCACAGTCTGGTTGAATTTGTAATACAGATTGAGGATGAGGAAGTAGTGTCTCAAACGAGCGTACTATGCTTAAACAAAGGGGACTACAGTGGGATGAGGGCAGACATGGCTAAGGTAGACTGGAAACACAGACTAAACGGTGGCACAATTGAGGAACAGAGGAGGACTTTTAAGGAGCTCTTTCATAGTGCGCAACAAAAATATATTCCAGTGAAAAAGAAGGGCGGTAAGAGAAGGGATAACCAGCCGTGGATAACCAAGGAAATAAAGGAGAGTATCAAATCAAAGACTAATGCGTATAAGGTGGCCAAGGTTAGTGGGAAACTAGAAGATTGGGAAAATTTTAAACAACAGCAAAGAATGACTAAAAAAGTAATAAAGAAAGGAAAGATAGATTACGAAGGTAAACTTGCGCAAAACATAAAAACAGATAGTAAAAGCTTTTACAGATATATAAAACAGAAAAGAGTGACTAAAGTAAATGTTGGTCCCTTAGAAGATGAGAAGGGGGATTTAATAATGGGAAATGTGGAAATGGCTGAGACCTTAAAAATTATTTTGCTTCGGTCTTCACAGTAGAAGACACAAAAACCATGCCAAAAATTGCTGGTCACGGGAATGTGGGAAGGGAGGACCTTGAGATAATCACTATCACTTGGGGGGTAGTGCTGGACAGGCTAATGGGACTCAAGGTAGACAAGTCCCCTGGTCCTGATGAAATGCATCCCAGGGTATTAAAAGAGATGGCGGAAGTTATAGCAGATGCATTCATTATAATCTACCAAAATTCTCTAGACTCTGGGGAGGTACCAGCGGATTGGAAAGCAGCTAATGTAACGCCTCTGTTTAAAAAAGGGGGCAGACAAAAGGCAGGTAACTATAGGCCGGTTAGTTTAACATCTGCAGTGGGGAAAATGCTTGAAACTATCATTAAGGAAGAAATAGCGGGACATCTAGATAGGAATAGTGCAATCAAGCAGACGCAGCATGGATTCATGAAGGGGAAATCAGGTTTAACTAATTTACTGGAATTATTTGAGGATATAACGAGCATGGTGGATAGAGGTGTACCGATGGATGTGGTGTATTTAGATTTCCAAAAGGCATTCGATTAGGTGCCACATAAAAGGTTACTGCAGAAGATAGAGGTATGCGGAGTCAGAGGAAATGTATTAGCATGGATAGAGAATTGGCTGGCGAACAGAAAGCAGAGACTCGGGATAAATGGGTCCTTTTCGGGTTGGAAATCGGTGGTTAGTGGTGTGCCACAGGGATCGGTGCTGGGACCACAACTGTTTACATTATACATAGATGACCTGGAAGAGGGGACAGAGTGTAGTGTAACAAAATTTTCAGATGACACAAAGATTAGTGGGAAAGCGGGTTGTGTAGAGGACACAGAGAGGCTGCAAAGAGATTTGGATAGGTTAAGCGAATGGGCTAAGGTTTGGCAGATGGAATACAATGTCGGAAAGTGTGAGGTCATCCACCTTGGGAAAAAAAACAGTAAAAGAGAATATTATTTGAATGGGGAGAAATTACAACATGCTGAGGTGCAGAGGGACCTGGGGGTCCTTGTGCATGAATCCCAAAAAGTTAGTTTGCAGGTGCAGCAGGTAATCAGGAAGGCGAATGGAATGTTGGCCTTCATTGCGAGAGGGATGGAGTACAAAAGCAGGGAGGTCCTGCTGCAACTGTCTTGGGTATTGGTAAGGCCGCACCTGGAGTACTGCGTGCAGTTTTGGTCACCTTACTTAAGGAAGGATATACTGGCTTTGGAGGGGGTACAGAGACGATTCAATAGGCTGATACCGGAGGGGGTTACCTTATGATGACAGATTGAATAGACTGGGTCTTTACTCGTTGGAGTTCAGAAGGATGAGGGTGATCTTATCGAAACATTTAAAATAATGAAAGGGATAGACAAGATAGAGGCAGAGAGGTTGTTTCCACTGGTCGGCGAGACTAGAACTAGGGGGCACAGCCTCAAAATACGGGGGAGCCAATTTAAAACCGAGTTGAGAAGGAATTTCTTCTCCCAGAGGGTTGTGAATCTGTGGAATTCTCTGTCCAAGGAAGCAGTTGAGGCTAGCTCATTGAATGTATTCAAGTCACAGATAGATAGATTTTTAACCAATAAGGGAATTAAGGGTTACGGGGAGCGGGTGGGTAAGTGGAGCTGAGTCCACGGCCAGATCAGCCATGATCTTATTGAATGGCGGAGCAGGCTCGAGGGGCTAGATGGCCTACTCCTGTTCCTAATTCTTATGTTCTTATGTTTCTGTATCTAACCCATGCTGTACTTGCCCTGGGAGTGTTTGATGGAACAGTGTAGAGGGAGCTTCACTCTGTATCTAACCCTGGGAGCTTTTGATGGGACAGTGTAGGGGGAGCTTTACTCTGTATCTAACCCGTGCTGTACTTGCCCTGGGAGTGTTTGATGGGACAGTGTAGAGGGAGCTTTACTCTGTATCTAACCTGTGCTGTATCTGCCCTGGGAGTATTTGAGGGGACAATGTAGAGGGAGTTTTACTCTGTATCTAGCCCTTGATGATCTGGGAAAGCTTAAAGTTGACAATGAGTTAAAAAAACTGGAAAACATTCCATTCTCCAGCATTAACACCCCTCACCATGCAGAACACAGATAAACCCCTTACAGCCCCCCGCCCCCAACAATGTAACAAACAAGAGTAATTATTGTAGTGGGTGAAGTTCACGTTACTGATGCTGAGATGGAAGTGGTGGAGCTCTCATTGACACTTCACAAGTTTGATGGAGGTGGGCTTGAGGTTTCCACTGCAACCCACTAGACGTATAAACTTGGCTTGTGTAAAGTATTTGCTTCATGGGTTCTTTGCTTAAGAATTCATAGCAATAAATTGCTATTAAGAACTAATAGTTTTATTAGGTTTAACAATCACATTACACATTACCAGTTCACCACTGCCTGTGAACCACATACTCTTACAATTACATCATCATCATCAGAGGCAGTCCCTCGAAATCGAGGAAGACTTGCTTCCACTCTAAAAGTGAGTTTTCAGGTGACTGTACAATCCAATACGGGAATTACAGTCTCTATCACAGGTGAGACAGATAGTGGTTGAAGGCAAGGGTGGGTGGGACGTTTGCCGCACCCTCCTTCGCTGCCTGTGCTTGGTTTCTGCAAGCTCTTGGCGACGAGACTCGAGGTGCTCAGCGCCCTCCTGGATGCTCTTCCTCCACTTTGGGCGGTCTTGGGCCAGGGATTCCCAGGTGCCGATGGGATATTGTATTTTATCAAGGAAGCTTTGAGGGTGTCCTTGAAATGTTTCCCCTGCCCACCTGGGGCTCGCTTGCTGTGTAGTAGTTCCAAATAGAGCACTTGCTTTGGGAGTCTTGTGTCGGGCATGCGGATGATGTGGCCCGCCCAACAGAGTTGGTCGAGTGTGGTCAGTGCTTCGATGCTGGGGGTGTTGGCCTGATCAAGAACACTGACGTTGGTGCGTCTATCCTCCCAGTGGATTTGCAGGATCTTACGGCGGCAGCGTTGGTGGTATTTCTCCAGCGCCAAGCTTATGGTCTATTGGACTGTAGTGATACCCGCCCTCCTATATGGCTCAGAGACGTGGACCATATACAGTAGACACCCCAAATACCACTAACGTTGACAATTACATAGTAAACGCGAATAACATTCACACCATCTTGCTCTGTGTACTAATGAGTGTCTGGATGTGAGAATCTATGCTCAGAAGCAACAGAGTGTCTGTGGCAGCCAATGGGTTAGACGTTCCATTATTTTTGCATGCATAATGCCCACTTAACATCCATTTTACCACTGAAATGGAGGTGTAACGCCTGGATATCGCCCATTTAGCCACAAAATGGAAACTGACGCCCATTTTTCGGACACTTATCGGCGAGCGTTACTTTCACCATATACGTAACGGCAGGAAAAAATAATGCCGCCCGCCCACTTTTTGGGGGTGGAATCATCAGAATGGGCAAAACAAATGCCCATAATATCGCCCATCGTTACTTTCTGCACGTAATTAACGCCGAGATTCAAGAATACCAACTGCCCACTCGTTTTGTCAGAAAGATCAAATTTGCCGAAACTAACGCCCAGTATATCGTCCAGCGTCACTTTCACCACCTTGCGCACATCTCGCCCACAATATCGCTCACCCAAAACACCGCTCTGAAAAAGTGGAACTGTTCTGAACGAATCACAGCGGTGTGGACGCCATTTTGTAAATCACAGGTTGTTTCATTGAAAAGGTTGCTTCAACTTCGGGGTAGCTTGGATTGACTCTGGAGTTCTTCTCAGGTGAAATGACCATTTCAACAGACATCTTTTCAGACTCTGGATGATTAGGTTTTACTGTAGGTGTCGTTTAGTGTTGAAATTATTGCCTCTGATCAATCGGTATTATACTTTTATTGGAATGGGGCCTGCCGTTTCTCAGCCTGCATCGATGAATATGCAGATGCTGCAGAGTGCAGATGGTACAACGTCTAATGCACACCATTATGTGCCCAATCTAAAACGTGCCAGAATGAGGAGGAGGTCCAGACCATACACACCCCGCACTTACAGGGAGAAGAGGTCTTACCTTGACGTATCCGAGAACACCTGCCTTCGGAGACTGCGCTTCCACAAATTGGTTATTACTGAAATTTGCCAGCTCATCAGGGCAGATCTGCAACCTGCCATCACCTTCAGGACATCACTGTCCGTCGAGGTCAAGGTCACCATCGCACTGTCGTTCTACGCGTCTGGTTCCTTTCGGGCCTCCGCGCTCAACATTTCCCCTCTGTCTCAGCATGCCACACATCACTGCATTAGACAGGTCACGGAGGCCCTGTACGCACGTAGGATGAACTTTATCAGCTTCACCATGATCACGGAGGCTCAGACCGACAGGGCTGAAGCATTCTATTGCATTGCTATGTTCCCCAAGGTGCAAGGAGCAATACAGTGTACTCACATCGCCATGCGGGCACCTTCTCAGGACCCAGAGCTTTTTCGTAACAGAAAAGGATTTCACTCCTTGAAGGTCCAACTAGTTGTTGACCACAACCAGATAATAATGGCAGTGAATGCCAAATGTCCAGGCAGCTTCGATGAGGCTCACATCCTGCCTGAGAGCACTATCTCTGACATGTTTAACAGTCAGCCACAAGGACAATGCTGGATGCTTGGTGACAATCGATATGGCCTAGTCACCTGGCTGATGACCCCCCGCTGCGTGACACCCACACCAAGGCCGAGAAGCGATACGAGAGCCACAGAGACACACGCAATGTGGTCCAGAAAACAATCACTGTGCTTAAGCAGCGCTTTAGATGTTTGGATCACTCAGGAGGGGAGCTACAATACAACCCTGAGCAAGTAGCTCAATTCGTGGTCGTGTGCTCCAAGTTGCACAACTTGGCTATCAGGCGGGGACAAGAATTGCCAGAAGGGACTGATGGTCCACCTCAGGAGAGAGAGGAAGAGGAAGACGAGGGATTGGATGCTGACCTCGGGCCAGACAATCAGGCTGGCTATGCAACCATGCCCATGTTCCCCTCCAGACCGCAGGAAAGGGCCTGTGGTGGCTACATAGCTGCAAGACTCTTACGTCAGGAGCTTATAAATGAGTGATTTGCCTGAAAGAACGTTGCTGTAATTTACAACGTTGACACACTGCTGTGTGTGTGCAGCTCAGACATCAATGTTGTGCATCACCTTGGTGCCAGTTAAAGTTTAAGTTGATTCAAGTTAAGTTTAATTTTACCCTTTCATGTTAAGGAATCACCGGTGTGTAACGGTCCAGCTATCTGAGACAATGTGCAACAAGGTTATGTTGAATAAGAAACATTTTATACGACCATTGGTCTGAAATCATAAGTATCACGGGCAAAAACACCCCACCAACTCCCCACTTTTTCCACCATTGACATTAATCAAATAGTCAACATGTCCAGCAACACAGAACACAAAGGCAAAGCAGGAGGGTGGTCCCCTCCCCCCAAACATTACAACAAATTGCATACACCCAGATGGAGATATAACACAGCCATCGCCTGTGGACATGCACCTCACTTTCCTTCCCCCCTTCCCTTCTTCTCCCCACCTCTACCCCTTCCCCTCCTTACTCCACACCGCCTGGTCGAGGAGCTCCTCAGGCGGTGCCTCATTGGAGGGGATGAAGGCAGAGGTGGTGGTTGCACGGATACGGGAGCAGGGGGGTGCCAAGGTGGGAACATTCTCGGATCCAGAAGCAGGATTTTGGTCCTGTCTCTCATGTGTCGTTGGCACTGGTGGTGCAGAACCTAGGGGAGGAGTGCCGCGCTCCGGGACCACTGGGAGGCCTGTGCCAGCAGTGTTCCTGCCTATCTCCTCCTGGGCCTCCGCCATCCACGGAACGTACTCAGTCATGGTGCCAGATATGATGACCAGCTGTGGGGATATGCCCCCCAATGCATTGAGGATCAGGTCACCAATGTCTACAGTTCTCCTGGACAACTTAACCATCTCTCCGCTCTCATCTGGCGCCGTGGACCAGACCTGCCATGTCCACGAAACCTCCGCGGGGTCGGCGCTGTCCTGGGGACAAATGGGGTGCCCTGTGGCGAGGTGCTTGGGCCCGGTACTTCCAGAGTGGAGGCGGGAATGGCCGGAGGAGCACTGGATGGCTTTGGGGTGGAATGCCTTCTAGAGCCTGACGATGCAGGTTCCTCGAAGTCGGTGCTGTCATCCGTGGAGAACAGACCCAGCGGATTGACGGTCGAGAATCGGAGCTCCTCGGCACCAGATGTAGGATCGTCCGGAGAGTCGGGCCCCCCGCCCCCACCTTCTGGCCTCTGTGGCCTTGCCTTGGGACGCGTTGCTGGCTGAGCTGCAAAACACAAATTAGGTTATTGGAGAAGAAGGGGGTGCTCGGGTCACAAGGTGAGTCCAGCGCCACACACAGCATATGCACAACAAAAGCACCACCGCTATCAAAATCATCACAGACATCACATTTCATGACGATCAACACATCGTGTATTGCAATGATTTTCATTCGGCCAGCATTATTTATAGGACAATTTTAGAAACCATCTATCATATATGATTGTTCGGATATGAGTGGGTGTGGCATCAATTGACTTTAGAGCATGCAATGGTGTATACTTTACCCACGTGGCATCACTTCAGGGTCTGTAGCTGCTTGCGTGGCCATCCGGGGGGCTGCCTCCCCACGAGTGTGAAAACCCGCTCCTCCATCTCAGTGATGTCGCTGGTGACTGATGGCCCCCCCCCCGCCTCCCCCTCCCCCCCCCAACCGGTTCGCCTCTGCGCGGACCTCATCGTCGATAGCTTCTTCTGTAAAAGGTAACAGGATGACATGGCATGAGATCATTGCGTGATATCATTGCTAGGTACTGTCACAGAGACTGATACAACACATAATCGACAGATGTAATCAAGATTATTATGATGATTATCACTTTACCTAAACACGTACACCATGAACGCAGGCTTTGAGTACAACATTCCCGGTAAAAGTGAAACACCTCACATCTGATTATAGTCACTCATGACTCATGCAAATCAAATTATATAAATATATAAGTACATGTAAACACATGTAATACTTACTTTTGCGGATCCAACAAGGTCGTTCCATCACTTGCGGCATTGGTTGGCCTCATGCACCTCGTTGGTCGCCAACGAGACCATCTCTGCTATCTCGGCCAATATCTTCTAGTAGGCCTTTGGGGTGGACTTCCCACGCCCTCCCTGGGTCAAATCACCCCAGTGTAACTCGACCTCCTATAGGAGAACCTCCTCGCTCTTTTGATTCCTCCAATGTGTTCCTCTCCCAGCACACTGCTCTCGCCAGCATCAGTCTCCATAGCGTGCTGTGTCACCTCCTCCTCTCCCTTCATTATAGGTGAAATTCGGGCAAATATCTGGCTGGTAACACCTAATTTTTTTTCCTAATTTGATATAAAGCTCAAAACTCTCCCTCTTTCCTCCCAAAGCAGCCACACCACACCCACACACGCCTTCACTCCCTCTCAGCTCCCTCTCTCTCTGTCTCCTCTGAAACGCATGTCATAATGACCCTTGACCTCCTGAATCGTGGGAATCGAACGTTGCCATGCCGTTGCTAAGGACGGCGGCACTTTACGGCAGAACGTCACAGAGATTTAACGCAAACGCCCATTTCATATTGCTCGCGGTAATGCCCAATTTCAAAAATGGAGAATGGGCGACAAGCCGGCGATCTGAAAACCCATTTTTACCGCCCACGCCGGAAATAACACCCATTTTTGGGCAACCTGCACAAAAGTGTAACATCTAGCCGATAGTGTTGGAGGCGGGACGGAACTTATGGCAGACTGTCGATTTTACAGCAAACAAATCCTATTTACTCAGCAAACAGTCTATTTAAACAGAGTCTCTATGAACTACAGGAAACTCATGACCGAATTAGAGCAAAGTATCCTGATAAAAGCAGGGTGATTTCTCCAGCAAAATGCAGTGAGCGGAGGATCGTTACATAACAACAACAACAACTTGTATTTATATAGCACCTTTACCATAGTAAAACGTCCCAAGGTATTTCACAGGCGTGTTATAAGACAAAACAAATAAATGTGACACCAAGCCACACAAGAAGAAATTACTGCAGATGACCAAATGCTTGCCGTAAGTTTAAGGAGCAACTTGAAGGAGGAAAGAATGGTAGAGAGGTGTATTGGTTTAGGCAGGGGGTTCCAGAGCTTGGGACTCAAGCAGCTGAAGTCACGGCCACCAAAGGTTGAGTAGTTATATTCAGGGATGCTCAAGAGGGCAGAATTTGAGGAGCGCAGACATAGAAACATAGAAAATAGGTGCAGGAGTAGGCCATTCGGCCCTTCGAGCCTGCACCGCCATTCAATGAGTTCATGGCTGAACATGCAACTTCAGTACCCCATTCATGCTTTCTCGCCATACCCCTTGATCCCCCTAGTAGTAAGGACTTCATCTAACTCCCTCTTGAATATATTTAGTGAATTGGCCTCAACAACTTTCTGTGGTAGAGAATTCCACAGGTTCACCACTCTCTGGGTGAAGAAGTTTCTCCTCATCTCGTTCCTAAATGGCTTACCCCTTATCCTTAGACTGTGACCCCTGGTTCTGGACTTCCCCAACATTGGGAACATTTATCCTGCATCTAACCTGTCTAAACCCGTCAGAATTTTAAACGTTTCTATGAGGTCCCCTCTCATTCTTCTGAACTCCAGTGAATACAAGCCCAGTTGATCCAGTCTTTCTTGATAGGTCAGTCCAACCATCCCGGGAATCAGTCTGGTGAACCTTCGCTGCACTCCCTCAATAGCAAGAATGTCCTTCCTCAAGTTAGGAGACCAAAACTGTACACAATACTCCAGGTGTGGCCTCACCAAGGCCCTGTACAACTGTAGCAACACCTCCCTGCCCCTGTACTCAAATCCCCTCGCTATGAAGGCCAACATGCCATTTGCTTTCTTAACCGCCTGCTGTACCTGCATGCCAACCTTCAATGACTGATGTACCATGACACCCAGGTCCCGGTGCACCTCCCCTTTTCCTAATCTGTCACCATTCAGATAATAGTCTGTCTCTCTGTTTTTACCACCAAAGTGGATAACCTCACATTTATCCACATTATACTTCAACTGCCATGCATTTGCCCACTCACCTAACCTATCCAAGTCACTCTGCAGCCTCATAGCATCCTCCTCGCAGCTCACACTGCCACCCAACTTAGTGCCATCCGCAAATTTGGAGATACTACATTTAATCTCCTTATCTAAATCATTAATGTACAGTGTAAACAGCTGGGGCCCCAGCACAGAACCTTGCGGTACCCCACTAGTCACTGCCTGCCATTCTGAAAAGTACGCATTTACTTCTACTCTTTGCTTCCTGTCTGACAACCAGTTCTCAATCCACATCCCCCCAATCCCATGTGCTTTAACTTTGCACATTAATCTCTTGTGTGGGACCTTGTCGAAAGCCTTCTGAAAGTACAAATATACCACATCAACTGGTTCTCCCTTGTCCACTCTACTGGAAACATCCTCAAAAAATTCCAGAAGATTTGTCAAGCATGATTTCCCTTTCACAAATCCATGCTGACTTGGACCTTTCATGTCACCTCTTTCCAAATGTGCTGCTATGACATCCTTAATAATTGATTCCATCATTTTACCCAATACTGAGGTCAGGCTGACCGGTCTATAATTCCCTGTTTTCTCTCTCCCTCCTTTTTTAAAAAGTGGGGTTACATTGGCTACCCTCCACTCCATAGGAACTGATCCAGAGTCAATGGAATGTTGGAAAATGACTGTCAATGCATCCGCTATTTCCAAGGCCACCTCCTTAAGTACTCTGGGATGCAGTCCATCAGGCCCTGGGGATTTATCGGCCTTCAATCCCATCAATTTCCCCAACACAATTTCCCGACTAATAAAGATTTCCCTCAGTTCCTCCTCCTTACTAGACCCTCTGACCCCTTTTATATCCGGAAGGTTGTTTGTGTCCTCCTTAGTGAATACCGAACCAAAGTACTTGTTCAATTAGTCTGCCATTTCTTTGTTCCCCGTTATGACTTCCCCTGATTCTGACTGCAGGGGAACTACGTTTGTCTTTATTAACCTTTTTCTCTTTACATATCTACAGAAACTTTTGCAATCCGTCTTAATGTTCCCTGCAAGCTTCTTCTCGTACTCCATTTTCCCTGCCCTAATCAAACCCTTTGTCCTCCTCTGCTGAGTTCTAAATTTCTCCCAGTCCCCAGGTTCGCTGCTATTTCTGGCCAATTTGTATGCCACTTCTTTGGCTTTAATACTATCCCTGATTTCCCTTAATAGCCACGGTTGAGCCACCTTCCCTTTTTTATTTTTACGCCAGACAGGAATGTACAATTGTTGTAGTTCATCCATGCGGTCTCTAAATGTCTGCCATTGCCCATCCACTGTCAACCCCTTAAGTATCATTCGCCAATCTATCCTAGCCAATTCACGCCTCATACCTTCAAAGTTACCCTTCTTTAAGTTCTGGACCATGGTCTCTGAATTAACTGTTTCATTCTCCATCCTAATTGCTAATTAATCCTCTCTCATTACACAACATCCAGTCTAAGATGGCCTCCCCCCTAGTTGGTTCCTCGACATATTGGTCTAGAAAACCATCCCGTATGCACTCTAGGAAATCCTCCTCCACCGTATTGCTTCCAGTTTGGCTAGCCCAATCTATGTGCATATTAAAGTCACCCATTATAACTGCTGCACCTTTATTGCATGCACCCCTAATTTCCTGTTTGATGCCCTCCCCAACATCACTACTACTGTTTGGAGGTCTGTACACAACTCCCACTAACGTTTTTTGCCCTTTGGTGTTCTGCAGCTCTACCCATATAGATTCATCACAGGGGGAGGGCAGTGGGGTTGGTTTGTGAGGCTGAAGGAGGTTACAGAGACAGGGAGTGGCGAGGGCATAGAGGGATTTGTAAACAAGGATAAGAATTTTGAAATCGAGGTGTTGCTTAACCAGGAGCCAATGTAGGTCAGTGAGCACAGGGGTGATGGATGAGTGGGACTCGGTGCGAGTTAGGACATGGGCTGCCGAGTTTTGGATGACCTCAAGTTTATGTAGGGTAGAATGTGGGAGGCCAACCAGGAGTGCGTTGGAGTAGTCAAATCTGGAGGTAACAAATGCATTGATGAGGGTTTCAGCAGCAGGGGCGGAAATGGGCGATGTTACGGAGATGGAAATAGGCGATCTTAGTTATGCCACGGATATGTGGCCGGAAGCTCATTTCAGGGTCAAGAATGACGTCTAGGTTGCGAACAGTCTGGTTCAGCCTCAGATAGATGCCAGGGAGAGGGCTGGAGTCGGTGGCTAGGGAACGCAGTTTGTGGCGGGGAGCAAAGACAATGGCTTTGGTCTTCCCAATATTTAATTGAAGAAAGTTTCTGCTCATCCAGTACTGGATGATGGACAACATTCTGACAATTTAGAGACCGTGGAGGGGTCGAGAGAAGTGGTGGTGAGGTAGAACTGAGTGTGGAAACTGGCGCCGTGTTTTCAGATGATGTCATCAAGGGGCAGCATATAGAGGAGAAATAGGAGGGGGCCAAGGATAGATCCTTGGGGGACACCAGAGGTAACGGTGTGGGAGTGGGAAGAGAAGCCATTGCAGGTGATATTCTGGCTACAATTAGATAGATAAGAATGGAAGCAGGCGAGTGCAGTCCCACCTAGCTGGACATAATGTCTCGAAAATTGCAGTCGGAGACTTCCTGCGGGCGGATGCCTCCAACCAAAATTTTTTTTACGCAAATACCTGGTGATCCCGAAGAAATGTAGAATTGCTCTCCGAGGCCTAGTTGCGCAGTCCAGCGTACGGGCCCATGTCTTCCAGGATCGTTTGCATATCCTGGGGTCACGTGCTCCTGGACCACCAATCACAATGTAGTATTCTCATTCATAGTAATGCGGCACTATCATTGAGAATACCCCTAATATCGAATAAAACACCAACATAAATTTTTAAAAATCACTTCACTTTTTAAAAAATTAATAGAAATTGCATTAAATTAAATGTTATAAAGAATTTAAAAAATATATAATTTAATAATGTTAAAAATAAACTTACCTTCATAGACATGACTTTTAATATAAAAGTAAAACATTTCATTTTTCTATGTTTTAAAACCCTTATGCTGGTAAACGTAGACAATATGCCTGCTTTTACCAGATGTAAGAGTTTGAAGGACATTTGCTGTGCAAGAGTTGGGCAAATAGCCCAAATCTCCACCCGTGAATGTCCGTCTCTCAGGGGTGCGAGTGATCTGTCAATTTCACAGATCGCCAAAGCCAGTTTTGAGCGCGTGCACATTACACGACGAGAACCAGTGTTTGCGAGACCTGTTTGCGTGCATGCACAAATCGTACGCAGCTAGAGAGGCCGCAATTTTCGGAGCAATATAAATGATGCGTGTAAAATCAATCCCAGTCACTTACAGCAGTGCAGCCTCCAGGCGTGATTGACAGGGGGATTACCCAATCAAATCTCCATTCTGGCCGGGAATATATGGTGGCACTATGTGCAGCCTTTTTTTCAGTTTGTTTGCTCTAACAATGTTACAGTATTGTAACCTAAACTTTACATTAGATTCCAGCCTATTAACTCGTTCCCGGGTATCTATTGTTCTATGTTTGCACCATCTGAGTCACTCAACAACTTGCCTTTATACAGCATTTTTAACGTAGAAAAATGTCCCAAGGCGCTTCACAGTGGCGTGAGGAACAAAAACAGATGACAAGCCAAAGAGGATGATATTAGGAGGTGTTATATATGTGGATTTGTATTTACTCTGTAAAACCACCAGAGAGCTCATTCCCCGGAGTCCCAAGGGATCCCATAATCTCTTGGGAGCACAGGTATTTAAGAACTCTTCACAGGTTGGAGAGGCATTCTGGAGACCTGCAATAAAAGACTACGGTCACACTTTACTTTGAGTTCACAGTCTGACTCTTTCTCCATACACTACAACTGGCGACGAGATACAGATAGTGAACCCAAAGATGCAGAGAGCAGTGGGCATCCTGGAGAAATTTTCAGAGGGAGATGATTGGGAAACTTTTGTGGAGCGACTCGACCAATACTTCGTGGCCAACGAGCTAGATGGGGAAGAGAGCGCTGCCAAACGTGGAGCGATTCTTTCTCCTCACCGTCTGTGGGGCACCAACGTATGGCCTCATGAAGAATCTGCTCACTCCAGCGAAACCCACGGAGAAATCGTACGACGATTTGTGCACACTGGTCCGAGATCATTTGAACCCAAAGGAAAGC
Organism: Pristiophorus japonicus; assembly: GCF_044704955.1. Classification (NCBI taxonomy): domain Eukaryota; kingdom Metazoa; phylum Chordata; class Chondrichthyes; family Pristiophoridae; genus Pristiophorus; species Pristiophorus japonicus. The sequence continues at coordinate 92,522,088 of NC_091988.1, forward strand.
GTTCTGATGGCGAGGTACCGGTTCTACACCTACAAAAGTTCTGAAGGCCAGGAAGTGGCGAGTTATGTCGCCGAGCTGAAACGCCTTGTAGGACATTGTGAATTTGAAGGACATTTGGAGCTCATGCTCAGAGACTTTTTCGTTCTTGGCATTGGCCACGAAACCATACTCCGCATGCTTTTGACTGTAGAGACCCCAACCTTGAGTAAGGCCATAGCGATAACCCAGGCACACCAGTGACAATACGAAGCAAATCTCTCAGCACACACGTGCTGCTACAAGTACTGTGAACAAAGTGATGTTGTTTTCGAATCGCAATGTACAGGGCAGGTCACACATACCTGCAGCTACACGTCCGCAGATGTCTCAGAGTCCAACATCAAGGGTGATGAATGCAAGGCCATTAACACCTTGTTGGCGCTGCGGGGGTGATCATCGTTTCCATTCATGCCGATTCAAAGGATACGTTTGCAAGGGCTGTGGAACAATGGGACACCTCCAACGAATGTGCAGGCGAGTTGCTAAGCCTGTTAATCCTGCAAACCACCACGTTGCAGAGGAGGACAGATCCACAGAGGATTACTACGAACCAGAGCCTCAGATAGAGGAGGCAGAGGTACATGAGGTGCACACATTCACCATGAATTGTCCCCCGATAATGCTGAATGTTGAACTAAATGGACTCCCGGTGTCAATGGAGCTGGACACGGGCACGAGCCAATCCATCATGGGCAAAAAGACTTTCGAAAGGTTTGGTGCAACAGGGCTTCAAGGCCAGTCTTAACTCGAGTTCGCACGAGACTAAGAACTTACACTAAAGAACTGATTCCTGTAATCGACAGTGCTACCGTAAAGGTCTCCTAGATGGAACGGTGCACAAGCTACCACTCTGGGTGGTACCAGTTGATGGTCCCACGCTGCTCGGCAGGAGCTGGTTGGGAAAGATACGCTGGAACTGGGACGACGTCCGAGCGCTATCGCCCGCTGACGAAACTTCATGTGCCCAGGTCTTAAACAAATTTCCTTCACTGTTCGAACCAGGCATCGGGAAATTCCAAGGAGCAAAAGTGCAGATCCACCTAATTCCGGGGATGTGACCCATCCATCACAAGGTGAGAGCAGTATCGTACATGATGAGAGAAAGGGTAGAGATCGAGCTAGACCGGCTGCAACGAGAGGGCATCATTTCACCGATCGAGTTCAGCGAGTGGGCCAGTCCTATTGTCTCAAGGGAGACGGCACAATCAGAATCTGTGGCAATTACAAAGTAACTATCAATCGTTTCTCCCTGCAGGACCAATACCCACTACCAAAAGCCAACGACCTCTTTGCAACGCTGGCGGGAGCAAAGACGTTCACGAAGCTGGATCTGACTTCAGCCTACATGACGCAGGAACTGGAGGAATCATTGAAGGCCCTCACCTGCATCAACACGCACAAAGGTCTTTTTGTTTATAACAGATGCCCGTTTGGAATCCGATCAGCGGCGGCGATATTCCAGAAAAACATGGAAAGTTTACTGAAGTCAGTCCCGCACACTGTGACCTTCCAGGACGACATCTTGGTCACAGGTTGGAACACAGTCGAGCACCTGCAGAACCTGGAGGAGGTTCTTAGTTGACTCAACCACGTGGGGCTCAGGTTAAAATGCTTGAAGTGCGTTTTCCTGACACCTGAAGTGGAGTTCCTGGGAAGGAGGATTGCGGCGGACGGCATCAGGCCCACCAATGCGAAGACGGAGGCAATCGAGAACGCACTGAGGCCACAGAACGTGACGGAGCTGCGGTCATTTCTGGGACTCTTGAACTAGTTTGGTAACTTCTTACCGGGTCTCAGCACCCTGCTAGAACCACTGTATGTCTTACTACGCATAGGAGGCGAATGGGTTTGGGGCAAAAGCCAAGAAAATGCCTTTGTAAAAGCGAAAAAATTGTTATGCTCAAACAAATTGCTTGTGTTGTAAGCGTTTGGTACTAGCATGTGATGCGTTGACATATGGCGTCGGGTGTGTATTGCAACAAGCTAATGATTTTGGGAAACTGCAACTGGTTGCTTATGCATCCAGGAGTCTGTCTAAGGCCGAGAGAGCCTACAGCATGAATGAAAAAGCGTTAGCGTGTGTCTATGGGGTAAAGAAAATGCATCAATACATGTTTGGGCTAAAATTCGAATTGGAAACTGACCATAAGCCACTTATATCCCTGTTTTCCGAGAGTAAAGGGATAAATACCAATGCATCGGCCTGCATCTAGAGATGGGCGCTCACGTTGTCCACATACAACTATGCCATTCGCCACAGGCCAGGCACAGAAAAGTGCGCCGATGCTCTCAGTAGGCTGCCATTGCCCACCACGGGGGTGGAAATGGCACAGCCCGCAGATCTAGCCATGGTTATGGAAGCATTTGAGAGTGAGCAATCACACGTCACTGCCCGGCAGATCAAAACCTGGATAGGTCAGGACCTCTTATTATCTCTAGTCAAAAGCTGTATACTTCACGGGAGCTGGTCCATTGTCCCAGTGGAAATGCAGGAAGAGATAAAGCCGTTCCAGCGGCGCAAAGATGAAATGTCTATACAGGCAGACTGTCTTCTGTGGTGCAATCGAGTAGTGGTCCCCAAGAAGGGCAGAGACACCTTCATCAATGAACTCCACAATACACACCCAGGCATTGTAATGATTAAAGCGATAGCCAGATCCCACATGTGGTGGTCCGGTATCGATGCGGACTTAGAGTCCTGCGTTCACAGATGTAATACATACTCGCAGTTAAGCAATGTACCCAGGGAGTCACCGCGAAGTTTATGGTCTTGGCCCTCCAAACCGTGGTCTGGCAGAGAGAGCAGTGCAAACCATCAAGCAAGGCTTGAAGAGGGTAACTGAAGATTCACTGCAGATTTGCCTATCCTGAGTCCTGCTTAGCTACCGCACGAGACCACACTCACTCACAGAGATCCCGTCTGCTCAACTGCTCATGACCAACTAGAGGCACGGCCACCAAAGGTGGTGCAAAAAGAAGGGGGGGGGAGGGGAAGAACAAAAGTCTGATTGTAGGGCTGGAGGGGGTTGCAGAGATAGGGAGGGGTGAGGCCATGGACCCATTTAAATGCAAGGATGAGATTTTGTTCAATTGGATTTCAGCCTGTAACTCAGTATCAGATATCCATTAGAGGTTGAGCGTCCGAAATCTGGAAACCTTGGGACCGAGACCATTCCAGATTTTGGGTATTTCCAGATTTCGGAACGTCTTTCCGACGTTCCGAAACCGGAAATGCCTGGGCCGAGGCAAGGGTGCTGTGGCAGAGGAGGGGGGAGCGGAGGGTCTGGGGCAACGGAGGATCCGAGGAGCGGTGGAGGGTCCGGGGGTGACACCGCGGCGGCCGGGCAAAACCTGCGTTGAAGACCTGCAAAAAAGGTAAGTTATATATTTTTTTTAATTCTTTTTCAGCGATTTAGTAGGTAAGGGTTTTGTGAATGTTTTGTTAATTTTTATTTTTTGGAATTTTTTGGGGGTGTTTCCCCCACCCCCTCCCCAGGCCCAACTCACAGCAGTAATCAGTTTAAAAAAATATCCGGCTTTCGGAACATTTCCCAGATTCCGGACGACCCCTCCATGCACCAGCGCGATGTCCGAATTTCAGAACATTCCAAATTTTGGGACTGCGGATTTCGGACGCACAACCTGTATTCTAAATATAAACCATCTGAAAATTTCGATTAGACTCCAGCCCCGAACACATTCACACCTATACATTATTCCACTAAAAAACAAAGCAGAACCCCTCGATTAGATTATGGACTATAACTAGACCCTGGATGTCTAGTATTTGTTACAGAAATCCACTTCCTGTCAGCAGTTATTTAAATGCCGGGGTTCTCCAGCTGTTGCCACCTGCATCAAGACAGCAAATGATACAGTGACAGCAGTAAACACGTCGACAGGCACTGCACCCTTGCAGTTTATCTGGAGGGAGACGGGACCAGATAGGGACATATCCGATGAAGCACAATTTAAATAATCTTGTTTCTAAAAAAAATGATTCACAGAATTATACAACCCAGACAGAGCCCATTCCCATCGTGCCTGTGCCAGCTTTTTGAAAGAGCTATCCAATTGATCCCACTCCCCTGCTATTTGCCCAGAGCCCTGTAAAATTCTCCTCTTCAAGTATATCTCCAATTCCTGTTTGAATGTTGTTATTGTATCTGCTTCCGGCAGTGCATTCCAGATCATAACAACTCGTTGTGTAAAAAATGTCTTCTCATTTCCCCCTGATTTTTTGCCAAGTATCTTCAATCTGTGCCCTCTGGTTACTGACCCTTCTGCCAATGGAAATACTTGCTCCCGATCTACTCTATCAAAACCTCTCAGAATTTTGAGCACCGCCATCAAATCTCCCCTTAACCTTCTCTGTTCTAAGGAGAACAATACCAGTTTCTCTAGTCTCTCCACATAACTGGAGTCATTCATCCCGAGTACATCCCTGGTGGTGACGGCCACGGCAATGGCGGACTGGGGCAGTAATTCATCGCCCACCGTTTTCAGAGCACGCCGGCAGGGGCCGATGCCTCCGAATCTCCCCCAGCGATGCCTCCTGTATTCAAATAGCCGGCAAATACTCTGCCCACATGGTCACTGGGGTGAGGGCACTGAGTGGCTTTGGGGCAGTACCCAAGGGGATCGAGACTTTCAGGGGAGGGAAGAGTGGGGGTGAGGGTTCGAGTCAACGGGTGGCACGATGGAAAGGTTCAGTTCACAACATTAATCAGCAAGGTTCGGATGCGTGATGTGAGTTTAATGATAATAAAGTCACTTCCGCTGGTTGTGGTTCGGCCTTGACAAGAGGCAAGACGTCAGAGAAATCAACAGCGATTGAGTCTTTTCTGAATATGTAACTCCGATTCTGAAAGGCTGCTTCAGGGAGGGAGGGAAATGAGGAGGAGTGTAAACTGGAAGAGGACCAGTCAAACGAGGAAACGAAACTAACTGAAGACAGTAGGGTAGAGAGTGATACTGACCAGCAGGGGCGGGAGAAACTGACCGCTCGGTGCCGGACGGACATCGCTGGACACAGACACCGGCCGGTCTGCATCATCCCACCCCCGTGCATTGAGCCCGAAACTATGGATAAACAAGCACTGCTCAGGTAAAAACGGACTTATCAAACTCTAAGCAACTTTCTCGGTGCGGCTGCAACCCTCCGCTCGTGTTGACGGAGTCCTGCTCTTCCTGCAGTAACCCTGGCGTCTTGTGATTATTTGTGTTGCAACTGGCGGGTCCGACCTCCTTCGTCAAAGTGTATTGGGCCGAAAGAGAATCCCATCACAGATATTGTTGCGTTCAAAGAGCCCAGGCCTTCCATGCTTTGGGTCACAGGCTTGTTTTTGGTTGCACTGTTCAAAGTCTGAGCCCTCTGGCGGGTCAGAGCTGCGCCATCGGGCTCTGCTGCTCGCTACACGCGGTAGGGTCGTTGCCAACCCTCCAGGATTGGCCTGCAGTCTTGATGAATTGAAGGTTAATCTCTAGGAAATTCTGCAACTGGGAGAAAACATTTTTTCCCCCATTTAATTTGAACACTTTTTTTGTTTAATGGTTATAAAAAATATTGGTTGGTGGGGGGGGTAGTTTGACGATCAGAAATCATCCAGTTGGGTAATGAAGAGTCACTTGGCTTCCCAATTGGGGTGAGAAGTTGGGGGATGGATGTGTTGAGTGTCCAACGTGGGAGCGTGGCGGGGGCAGATGGAGGCAGGTGGTCATGTGATGACTCTTCCAGGAATACATCGAACCAGAGTTGGCAACCCTAACCTGCAGAAGCACCCACTCCGTTTGTGTCGGTGGCGTCTCAGAAACAGTAGACTACATCTTCTAACCTAACCATACGAGTGTTTCTAAATCTAACAACCCTGTATCCTGTTTGCTGACTGGAACTTTCCAATCTGATTACGAATCGTGTTGGCCGTGGCTCAGTGGGTAGCATGCTCGCCTCTGAGTCGGAAGGTCGTGGGTTCAAGTCCCACTCTAGAAATTTGAGCACATAATGCAGACTCGCACCCCAGCACAGTGCTGAGGGAGTGCTGCACTGTCGGAGGTGCCGTCTTTCAGATAAGACGTTAAACCGAGGCCTCGCGGGTAAACCTAAAAGATTCTATTGCACTATTTCAAGAACATAAGGAGCAGGAGTAGGCCATTCGATGGGATCATGGCTGATCTACCTCAACACTTTCCTGCACTATCCCCATATTCCTTAATATCCAAAAATCTATCAATCTCTGTCTTGAATATACTCAAAGACTGAGCCTCCACAGCCCTCTGGGGTAGAGAATTCCAAAGATTCACTACCCTCTGAGTGAAGAAGTTTCTCCTCATCTCAGTCTTAAATGGCCGACCCCTTATTCTGAGACTGTGACCCGTGTTCTAGACTCCTTAGCCAGAGGAAACATCTACCCTGTCAAGCCGTGTAAGAATTTTGTATGTTTCAATGAGATCACTTCTCATTCTTCTAAACGCTAGAGAATATCGGCCTAGTTTACTCAATCTCTTCTCATAGGACAATCCCTCATCCCAGGAATCCGTCTGGTGAACCTTTGTTGCACTCCCTCTATGGCAAATATATCATTCCTTAGGTAAGGAGACCAAAACTGTACACAATACTCCAGTTGCAGTCTCACCAGGGCCCTATATAATTGCAGTAAGATGTCTACTCTTTTACTCAAATCCTCTTGTAATAAAGGTCAATATAACATTTGCTTTCTTAATTGCTTGCTGTACCTGCATGTTAACTTTCAGTGATTCATGTACAAGGACACCAATGTCCCTCTGAACACCAACATTTCCCAATCTCTCACCATTTAAAAAATACTCTACTTTTCTATTTTCCTACCAAAGTGGATAACTTGACATTTCTCCACATTATATTCCATTTGCCATGTTCTTGCCCACTCACTTAGCCTGTCTACATCCCCTTGAAGTCTCTTTGCATCCTCCTCACAACTTACATTAGCTTTGTATCATCAGCAAACTTAGATATATTACAGTTGGTCCCCTCATCCAAATCATTGATATAGATTGTGAATAGCTGGGGCTCCTTGCGGAACCCCAGAATGACCCATTTATTCCTACTCTCTGTTTTCTGTCCATTAGCCAATCTTCAATCCATGCTAGTATATTACCCTCAATCCCATGAGGCCTAATTTTGTTTAATAACCTCTTATGTGGCACCTTATCGAATGCCTTCTGAAAATCCAAATACACCACATCCACCTGTTCCTCTTTTCTATTCTGCGGTTACAACCTCTAAAAACTATTAGATTTGTCAAACATGATTTCCCTTTCATAAATCTGTTGACTCTGCCAATCCTATTATTATTTTCTAAGTGCCCTGTTACCATGTACTTAATAATAGATTCTAGCATTTTCCCTATTACTTATGTTAGGCTAACTGGTCTGTAGTTCCCTGTTTTCTCTCTCATAAGAACATAAGAATTAGGAACAGGAGTAGGCCATCTAGCCCCTCGAGCCTGCTCCGCCATTCAACAAGATCATGGCTGATCTGGCCGTGGACTCAGCTCCACTTACCCGCCCGCTCCCCGTAACCCTTAATTCCCTTCTTGGTTAAAAATCTATCTATCTGTGACTTGAATACATTCAATGAGCTAGCCTCAACTGCTTCCTTGGGCAGAGAATTCCACAGATTCACAACTCCTTCTCAACTCGGTTTTAAATTGGCTCCCCCGTATTTTGAGGCTGTGCCCCCTAGTTCTAGTCTCCCCTACCAGTGGAAACAACCTCTCTGCCTCTATCTTGTCTATCCCTTTCATGATTTTAAATGTTTCTATAAGATCACCCCTCATCCTTCTGAACTCCAACGAGTAAAGACCCAGTCTACTCAATCTATCATCATAAGGTAATCCCCTCATCTCCGGAATCAGCCTAGTGCATCGTGTCTGTACCCCCTCCAAAGCCAGGATATCCTTCCTTAAGTAAGGTGACCAAAACTGCTCGCAGTACTCCAGGTGTGGCCTTACCAATACCCTATACAGTTGCAGCAGGACCTCCCTGCTTTTGTACTCCATCCCTCTCGCAATGAAGGCCAACATTCCATTCGCCTTCCTGATTAGCTGCTGCATCTGGGCCAATTGTGGAGCAGTGGAGGCGTGGCCTAAACAGTTGGAGCTGTGAGCAGTGAGAGTAGGAGCTGCTGCTTTTGCTCCTGGCTGGGCCTGTGAATCAGCCCAGGAAGAGAAGGAAGGAAGGAAGGGGCTTCACCACCAACTTTCACCCAGAGGGAGAGGAGGAAAAAGCAGAAAACTTGAACAACTTCACCATTTCTACAAAGAGTTGGAGAGAGGGGGAAAGACCAACAACAACATCCAGTGTGGAAGGAAGGGAGACTCTACCATTCTACAGGTGGGTGTATTGGTGCAGTCCCTAAAAGATTTTGCTGTATCGGTGGGGGGAGGAAAGAAGACCAGTCGGGGGCCGGAACATCACGGAGGGTGTGTGTGTGTGGAAGTGTGTGTGGGGGCCTTGCTTACAACTAGGCCCCACACACCTTTGAAGCACCCCTCCCCCATTGCCTAGCCTGGGATAGCTGGAGCTACCAGGCTGAAGAAACAATTAATCCACTCTAATTAAACATCGTTGGGAGTGTGTGCCTGTGTGGCTCCAGCTGCACCAGGTGAAGACATCTTCTCCCCTCACCCGAAGACCACCCTAAAGACTATTTTTGTTTGCCATCTGGGGATTGCACCCACCCACAGCTGCGAGGGGAGACCTGCCCTCGCAGTTTCCCCCCTTCCCACCCCCCTCTCTCTTTCTCTGTTACTCTCTGTCTCTTCCCTCTCTCTCTGAGAGCCCTTTTCCTCCCAAATTGATTGGAAAAATATAAAACAATTAAGACAACTGAGCAGAGGGAGCAAGGCCCCTCCCCAATTGTCAACTAGGGGAGAGGTGTGCCTCGTTAAGAGCTCCTCTGCTCAGTCTATTAAACGAGGCCATTTAAAGACCATTAAGGCCTGTGACTTTGGGGTGGGTGTAGCCCTTAAAGGGACCCCGTGATGGCGACCCCATCTACGCCGGTGGCAGGGCCAGCTAGGACTTATGCGCAGGCGGCATCCACATCCACGGCACCTGCTGCCCTGCCACCATTTAGACTTATAACTACGAAACACGGGGTCAAGAGCTACACTCACCCCACAATGAGCATTGAGGAGTGCGTGCGGGCGATGGCTGGGGTAGTCGGCCCCTCGGCCATTGTCGCAGCCTCCAAGATGTCTGGGAAGGCCGTGTTCTTCCTGGGGTCGGAGCGGGCGGTGTCCCTGGCCATTGAAAAGGGGGCTCACGGTGGGTGGGGCGTTCATGCCGGTGGACCCTCTCGAGGCCACCGC